>NC_067487.1:52364520-52714520 GCF_947179515.1 Apodemus sylvaticus
TGAAATGCCCAAGAGTGGGGAGATGAAGCCAGAAGCGACCATCTCCAGTCAATAGACATAGCCCCTAGATGATGCAGGGGGGCACCCACCCACCTACCTTCAAAATTTTTAACCCAGAATTGTCCCTGTCTAAGGGAAATGCAAGGACAAAAATAGAGCAGAGACTGAAAGGAAGGACATTCAGTGACCAGCCCAATTTGGGATCCAACCCATACCCATACACCAAATCCTGACACTAATACTGAGGCCATATTGTTCATGCAGACAGGAGCCTGGCACGGCTGTCTTCTGAGAGGCTCTATCAGCAACTGAGACAAAGCAGACACTTACAGCCAACCATTGGATTGAGGTTGGGGTCAATGTGGAAGAGTTAGAGGAAGGACTGAAGGAGCTGAGGAGGATGACAACCCCATAGGAAGAACAACAGTGAACTAACCCACACCTGTCAGAGCTCCCAGAGACTAAGCCAAAATCCAAGGAGCATACGCTGACTGATTCAAGGGTAGCAAAGGACTGCCTTGTATGGCCTCAGTGGGAGAGAACGCACTTAATCCTGTGGAAAACTTGATGTCCCGGGAAGAGGGATGCTGGTGGGAGGAGGTGGGGGCAGGTAGGCAGGTGAGGGAACACCCTCTCAGAGTTGGGGGTAGGGTGGAGTGAAGAACTCAAGAAGGGGAGACAGGGAAGGGGGCAACTTTTAGAATTTAAATAAATAAAATAATTTAATAAAGATTTTTTTTAAAAAAAAGGCCTGATTTTGATCCCAAGTCCCACACCTACAGGGTGGAAGGAAAGAGCTGAGACCAAAAGTGGTCCTCTGTCAACATATGTGCCTAGACACACACACTCACACACACACACACATCAACCAACCATTGTAATTGTAAATGTTTAATTATCCATTTCTGTCCTATGTGTATGTATGTTGACTTCTGTAATCTCAGCACTGAGGAGGCATAGCTAGGAGGATCAAGAAACCAAAGCAAGCTCAGAATACACAATGATAATGTCTCCGTCATCATCATCATCATCATCATCATTATTAATTTCTTGCTTGTGACTAGAGAGATGGTTCTGCAGCTAAAAGAACTTGCTGCTCCTGCAGAGGACCCGGGTTCAGTTCCCAGCCCCTACATGAAGGCTTATCCCCATCAATAATTCCTGGCCCAGGTGATCAGAAGCCTCCTCTGGCCTCCTCAGGTACAAAGCATGAACACAGTGCCCTTACATAACTGTAAGCAACACACCACACATACAATTATAACGATGAATACTTTAAAATTACTAATATATTAAGTAATTTTTATTGATTCTGTCATTGGCATTTCATATGTAAATTCACTCTACAGAATAACTGCTTTTATGTATTCATATTATCTGTCAAATTTGATCCTGAGTCTGCTCCTCTGCTAATTTCTCTCATCAAAGTTGTCTGTATTTGCTCTGCCTCTTGAGTTTAGAAAGTGCAGTCCACTCATATCTGGTGCTTTTGTTTATAACAGTCCCTCCATCAACTGCCACCTCATAGTTCTTGTGTTACAATTCAAAAGTTGTTCTAAATAAGTCTTTGCCAAAGAACATTGCTAAGTGGTGTTATATATTTTGGTACAAGCTCAACTTCTGGCACATCTTGGCCATGCCAAATAGCATTTACAGTGAAGTGTATTTCTCAATAGCTGGAAAGGTAAGACGATGAAAAAGCAATTTGTAGCCAACATTGGCCTGGGGAACATTGGATGGATTAGAGGAAGATCCTGGAGATAGAAAATCCATTTAGCAAATCACTGGAGGATTATAGAAATGGAATCGCAACTGTAACAGAGTGGCACATGGAAATAGTATGTGTTCTTGATACTGGTGGGTGACAGAGTTCAGTGGACACCTCTAGAAGGGGTTCCAGGTTCTTATTGCCTCGAATGAGGTGGACAGAGACATGTGGAGAGCAAGAAAAGCAAGAGAATTTAAGAAAGGACACACGCTGAGGGAGAAACAGGCTGCAGGGGAAACATAGTTTAGTGGTTGAAAGGTCTTCAGTGTATACACTATCAGGACAAGTGTGTCGTGTAGGGTGATATTCGGTGTCATCTGCATTCTCTGGAACATGTAGTTGTGCATACAACTTCACATGTCTCATACCTTGTAACATCTGAGCTCTCCACCCACAGGGAACATGACAGCAGGGAGTGCCTCTGCTCCTATGCCAGCGGGCCCATCTCTGTGGTACAGTCCCACTGTTGGGTTTAGTGAAAGGAATTGAAATCAGTGTGTAAGAGAGATGGCTGCACGCCTCCCAAGTTTACTACAGCACCATGCCCAGTGACCCAATGTGGGGTCAACCTCGGGGCCCATCAGTGGATGAAGGAACAATAAAATAAAATAAAAATGTAGAATGCATGAGGCTGTGGGTTCAATGTATAACTCTAAGAGGGGGAAAAGGATTTTTCTTTATTTTTATTAATTTATTTTTATTCGATATATTCTTTATTTACATTTCAAATGATTTCCCCTTTTCTGGCTCTTTTCCACTCCCCGAAAGTCCCATAAACCCTCTACCCTGCCCCTGTTCCACCATCTACCCCCTCCCACTTCCCTGTTCTGGTATTCCCCTATATTGCTGCATTGAGTCTTTCCAGAACCAGGGGCCACTCCTCCGTTCTTCTTGGACATCATTTAATATGTGGATTATGTCTTGGGTATTCAAAGTATCTAGGCTAATATCCACTTATCAGTGAGTGCATACCATGATTGATCTTTTGAGACTGGGTTACCTCACTTAGTATGATGTTCTCCAGCTCCATCCATTTGTCTAAGAATTTCATGAATCCATTGTTTCTAATGGCTGAATCTCCATTGTGTAAATATACCACATTTTTTGTATCCATTCCTCCATTGAGGGACACCTGTGTTCTTTCCAGCTTCTGGCTATTGCAAATAGGGCTGCTATGAACATAGTGGAGCATATGTCCTTATTGCATGCCGGGGAATCCTCTGGGTATATGCCCAGGAGTGGTATAGCAGGATCCTCCGGAAGTGTCATGCCCAGTTTTCTGAGGAACCGCCAGACTGATTTCCAAAGTGGTTGCACCATCTTGCAATCCCATCAGCAGTGGAGGAGTGTTCCTTTTTCTCCACATCCTCGCCAGCACCTGCTGTCTCCTGAGTTTTTGACCTTAGTCATTCTGACTGCTGTGAGGTGAAATCTCAGGGTTGTTTTGGTTTGCATTTCCCTAATGATTAATGATGTTGAACATTTCTTAAGGTGCCTCTCTGCCATTCAAAGTTCTTCATGTGAAAATTCTTTGTTTAGCTCTGTACCCCACTTTTTAATAGGGTTATTTGGTTCTCTGGGTTCTACCTTCTTAAGTTCCTTGTATATATTAGATATTAGCCCTCTGTCGGATTTAGGGTTGGTGAAGATCCTTTCCTAATCAGTTGGTTGATGTTTTGTCCCTTTGAGAGTGTCCTTTAGAAACTTTCTAGTTTTATGAGGTCCCATTTGTCTATTCTTTATCTTAGAGCGTAAGCTATTGGTGTTCTGTTCAGGAACTTTTCCCCTGTGCCCATGTCCTCAATGGTCTTTCCAAGTTTCTTTTCTATTAGTTTCAGTTTGTCAGGTTTTATGTGGAGGTCCTTGATCCATTTGGAGTTGAGCTTAGTACAAGGAGATAAGAATGGATCGATTCACATTCTTCTACATGCTGACCTCCAATTGAACAAGCACCATTTGTTGAAAAGACTATCTTTTTTCCACTGGATGCTTTCAGCTCCTTTGTCGAAGATCAAGTGACCATGGGTGTGTGTGTTCATTTCTGGGTCTTCAATCCTGTTCCATTGATCTGCTTGCCTGAGATTGTACCAATACCATGCAGTTTTTATCACTATTGCTCTGTAGTAAAGTTTGAGGTCTGGGATACTGAATCCCCCAGAAGTTCTTTTACTGTTGAGAATAGTTTTAGCTATTCTGGGTTTTTTGTTATTCCAAGAGAATTTGAGAATTGCTCTTTCTAGCTCTATGAAGAACTGAGTTGGGATTTTGAGGGGGATTGCATTGGATCTGTAGATTGCCTTTGGCAAGATGGCCATTTTAACTATATTAATCCTGCCAATCCACGAGTACGGAAGATTTTTCCATTTTCTGAGATCTTTGATTTCCTTCTTCAGAGATCTGAAGTTCTTGTCATATAGGTCTTTCACTTGTTTGGTTAGAGTCATACCAAGATACTTTATGCTGTTTGTGGCTATTGTGAAAGGTGTCATTTCCCTAATTTCTTTCTCAGTCTGCTTATCCTTTGAGTATATAAAGGCTACTGATTTGCTTGAGTTGATTTTGTAGCCAGCTACTTTGCTGAAGTTGTTTATCAGCTGTAGGAGTCCTCTAGAAGAGTTTTTTGGGTCACTTAAGTATACAATCATAGTATCTGCAAATAGTGATAGTTTGACTTCTTCCTTTCCAATTTGTATCCCTTTGACCTCCTTATGTTGTCTAATTGCTCTAGCTAGGACTTCAAGAACTATATTGAAAAGATACGGGGAGAGGGGGCAGCCTTGTCTAGTCCCTGATTTTAGTGGGATTGCTTCAAGTTTCTCTCCATTTAGTTTGATGTTGGCTACCGGTTTGCTGTATATTGCTTTTACTATGTTTAGATATGGGCCTTGAATTCCTGTCCTTTCCAAGACTTTTAGCATGAAAGGATGCTGAATTTTGTCAAATGCTTTTCAGCATCTAACGAAATGACCATGTGGTTTGTTTCTTTTAGTTTGCTTGGATTTAGTTAGCATTGATGGATTTCCATATATTGAACCATCCCTGCATCCCTGGGATGAAGCCTACTTGATCATGATGGATGATCATTTTGATGTGTTCTTGGATTCGGTGGGCAAGAATTTTATTGAGTATTTTTGCATCGATATTCATAAGGGAAATTGGCCTGAAATTCTCTTTCTTTGTTGGATCTTTGTGTGGTTTTGGTATCAGTGTAATTGTGGCTTCGTAGAAAGAGTTGGGTAGTATTCCTTCTGTTTCTATTTGGTGGAATAGTTTGAAGAGTATTGGTGTTAAATCTTCTTTGAGAGTCTGATAGAATTCTGCACTAAAACCATCTGGTCCTGTGCTTTTTTTGGTCGGAAGGTTTTCTATGACCCCTTCTATTTCTTTAGGGGTTATAGGTCTGTTTAGATGATCTATTTGATCCTGATTTAATTTTGGTATTTGGTATCTGTCTAAGAAATTGTCCATTTCCTCCAGATTCTACAGTTGTGTTGAGTACAGGCTTTTGTAATAGGATCTGATGATTTTATGAATTTCCTCAGTTTCTGTTGTTATATCTCCCTTTTCATTTCTAATTTTGTTAATTTGGATACTGTCTCTGTGCTGGCCCTTTAAGTTGTAAATCTTCACTCTCATCAATGACTATAATCCTTAGATTTGGCTTTCTCATTGTGTCCTGGATTTCATGTATGTTTTGGGTTAGAAGCTTTTTGCATTTTGCATTTTCTTTAACTGTTGAGTCCATGGTTTCTATGGTATCTTCAGCATCTGAGATTCTTTCTTCTATCTCTTGTATTCTGTTGTTGATATTTGTGTCTATGGTCCCTGATTTCTTCCCAAGGTTTTCTATCTCCAAAGTTGTCTCCCTTTGTGCTTTCTTAGTTGTTTCTACTTCTGTTTTTAGATCCTGGAAGTTTCAGCTCAGTCATTTGCTTGTTTGTGTTTTCCTCTAATTCTTTAAGAGATTTTTGTGTTTCCTCTTTCATGACTTCTGCCTGTTGATCAAAGTTCTCCTGTATTTAAGTGATTTTTGCGTTTCCTCCTTATTGGCTTTTGTATTCTCCTGAATTTCTTTCAATGATTTTTGTGTTTCCCTTGTAAGGGCTTCTAATTTTTGATCCATTTTCTCCTGAATTTCTTTAAGTATGTCCTTCATGTGTTCCTGTACCAGCATCATGACCAGTGATTTTAAATCCAAATCTTGTTTTTCTGGTGTGTTGGGGTATCCAGGACTTGCCGTTGTTGGAGAATTGGGTTCAGATGCTGCCATAATGCCTTGGTTTTTGTTAGTAACCTTCCTACATTTGCCTTTAGCCATCTGGTTCTCACTGGTGTTAGATGGTCTTATTGTCACAGGCTGGTGCTTCAACCTCCTGTGGACCTTTAAGGCTATTTCTGTGACACTGGATGACTGGGTTTCCTCTGGCACAGATTGCTGATATGCTGCCTTCCTCTTTTGTGTTTTTGGAGCCCTGCTGAGTTTTGCCTCAAGCAATGTCATATTTGCTTTGTCTCAGTGAACCAGGTGCTCCCTGACTGCTGTCATGGAGCGAAGATGGGGTGGAGAGTCACTCCCTCTGTTGATCCTCATGTAGGACACATGCCTCACAAACAGCCAGCTGGCAGATGAACCACCTATGTGCTCCGGTCCTGGGTGCAGGCAGACCCCTGGTGGTTTGCATCCCCAGAGATCTTAAGCTCGGGATAATACAGTACCTAGTGTTGCTTTTCTGCCCTGGCAGGCAGCGGAAAATGGCCGCAGGGAGTCATTCCCTCTGCTGCTCTCCATGTAGGATGCAGAGGATTTTTCTTTAAAAAGGGAAAGAGGGAAAAAGAGAAAGAGGGAGGGAGATGCAGTATTAAACACCTCATTGGAATATTATTCAACCATAAAAATGCAGAGATACTACCATTTGTAGCAACATAGGTGAGAGAAGAGCATATTATATATACATATGCTTTATACATGTATATGTATATGTATATGCATATGTATACATAAAGTTTAACCACATTGCAGTAGAGAACAGAACAAAAATCAAGAGGCTAGAAGGAGTAGGTGGGAGAGAGGAGAGAGAAGATGGACAATGGATACCAAATGTAGTAAAAAGTATAAGGAAGTAATTCTTATATTTTATAGATTGTATGGTAAAGTTCATAATAATTATTGCATGTTTATAAAGACATAGAGAAAAGAGTTTAAAGGTTTACAAACATTTTAATATATGGCAAGATGACAATGCTAATTTCTCCAACCTGATGATTCTAGATTATATATGTGTGTGTGTTAAATTAAAATGCTTAATTCTAATAATACAAAGATCATAAACAATTAAAAAGTAAGAAGTTAGGGGCTATAGAGATGGCTTAGTTGGTTTTTTTAGTTACGCTTCTATGGCTGAGACAAACTCCATGACCAAAAACAACTTGGGAAGAACAGGGTTTATTTCATTTCACACACATCCAGGTAACCAAGGCAGAAACTCAAGCAGGAACAAAGGCAAGGATCATGAAGGAAAGCTGCTTTCTGACTTCGTCCTCCTCCTCCTCCTCTTCCTCCTCCTCCTCCTCTTCCTCCACCACCACCACTGCCAGTACCTCTACCTCTTCCCTCTCTTCTTCTTCCTTCTCTTCTTCCTTTTCTTCTTCTCCTTCTCTCTCTCTCTCTCTCTCTCTCTCTCTCTCTCTCTCTCTCTCTCTCTCTCTCTCTCTCTCTCCCTCCTCCCCTCCCTCTTCCTCTCTCTGGCTTGTACTCAGCCTCTCAGCCTGTTTTCTAATACAACCCAGAACCCCTGCTCAGGAGTGGCACAGTGGCCTGTGTTCTTTCCCATTAAACAGGAATATACTCCACAAACATGTCTACAAGACCCACCAGATAAAAGACAACCCCTCAAGGACACCACAGACTCATGGGACTGGCAAAGTCCAGGGCCCATGTACAGATATTGGCAGTGTGTACAGAAAATGTCAACCAGAACTTCCTTCTCAGAAATGTTTACAGCCTGAAACTGCTTCCCTGCAGAGACCCACCATACTAAGATGAGATTAAACCTGTCTCCTGTGTCAGTTGTGTATAAGAAACCTGCCTCTTCATTTGAATATATAGAATAAACCTGCTCCTTTGATTCAGATTTTGAAATAAATGTGCTGAGGTTTCAGGCTACTGCTGGTAATTCTCTATCATGGCACATGGCCCGCCTGCTTGCAGCTTTTCTGTATATGTGTCTGTGTTTCTTCATTCCCCCATGGCCCCAGTAAGGTCAGTCCCTAAGCTGTGCCAGTCACAGCACCCTGCATCAAAACAATCTGATAGAAGAAAAGTTCAAGCAAATTCCTGATGTCAACTTAGGGCACACGGGCATACAGGCACCTGCATGCACACATATGCCCACACATGTGCAAACATACACATGCATACACACATGCACACATACCACACACACACACACACACACACACACACACACACAATCACTCAGAATAATGTTGACCTGGGTATCCTTTGACCCAGTCAAGCTGCTACATAAAATGAACTGTAGCTCTCAACTTAAAGTACACAGACCTTTCAGTGATTACCAAACACCATGCTAGGTATTGTGCTGAGACATTTTGCACATACAACTAAGGTCTCCAATCCATCATCTACCATGCTAGAGCTATATAACAGGACCCCAAATAAGGTTGGCTTCATCACATGAGCCCCCATCAGTCAGTACTCTCCAGTTGGTCGTAGAGCTGACGTCAGAGATTTATAGCAGAACTGAGTTCCGCAAACCTAAATGAGTCACAAGCAGAAAGACCGAGCCACAAGCCACAGGCAAACAGATGTCTGTGTAAACAAGAAAGAATATGAAGGGATACAGACTTCATTATGCTCAAAATCACCAAGGTTGCTGATGATTCAATGTTGTGACTTCTCTACACAGAGGCACCTAGATTCCATAGCTGGTTTATGGCTTTGGCTACTTTCTCCACCAATCGCTGCCTGGTTAATACCTTGATTTCGGTCCTTGACACCTGATACTCTCAGCAGAGGCAGCCACAGCAGGCCAGATCACTGCGATCTGAAAGCTTTGAGCCATTAAGTGTTGTATAAAATCCATTAGGCTTGTGTCACTTCTTGTATAACAATAGAAAACTGATACACATTTTACAGACAAAACTCTCAAGTGTTTGTCAGGTATAGCCACAACAGGGCAGTAAGTATAAAAGGAATGTCAATGTTTAATGTGTGACTAGCTATAATGGGGGGGAGTGGCAGTGGGAGATCAAATATGACTTCAAAGTCACTGCAAGGCTGGCAGAAAGACTGAGCCACATGGAAACAGGAGATGTCTGTGTAAACAAGAAAGAATATAAAGGGATATAGACTGCATGAGGCTCAAAACCACCAAGGGAGCTGATGATTCAATTTTACAGGCACTATTATACACAGATATACCTAGCTGGTTTATGGTTTTGACTAGTGCTAACAGAGTTTCCGATATTTATGACAGGCACAGATTTTTAATCTCAATGAAACTCTCACCCTGGAAGTCAAATATAAGCTATTTCCCTAGTTTGTAAGTGATCTCACCCAAACACCTACGGTTGCGGGTGCATAATGACCTCACTTCTGTGCTTATTGCATGCCTCTGCATGCTGGAAGCTGGGGCATGGTGACCTCACTGTTCTCTGCTTCGAGTGCCATGTATTCTGTAAGCAACATATATGCAAATTCTGCTATTTGAAAATTCACCAAAGTTGTCATCAGCTCTGATCCTCGGAATAACAAAGGCCAGAAGAAGTTGGAATTTAGAACCGGTGAGATGGCTCCATCGGTAAGCATGCTTGCCAAGCAAGTCTGCCGAACTGAGTTCAAATCCCGAATCATCACAGAAAAAGCTGAGCATCGTAGTGTTGTCCATACAGCCAGCACTGGTGGGCGGGGCAGACTCAGGAGGATCTCTGTGGCTTGCTGACTATCAGCCTAGTTCCAGGTCCATTAAGTTACTCTGTCCCAAAGAAATAAGGCAGAGTGATCAGCTTTCTCTGCCCTCCACACGTGTGCACATGAGCAGGAGCACCTGCATACACATGTACACACACACCACACAAACACACGGTACCGACACAAATATTTTTTAATTACAAAAAAGGATGTTGGAGTTTAAACATACATTTGATTGCTAGCGAACCCTGAAAAAGGGATATCCCGTAGTCATATATAGTCACATAAGAGGTGAGGACACAGCGGTGGAAATAGAGGCTAAAGAGATGAATGAAGACATAGGAGGGTAAAGAACAGAGAAAGGGGAAGAGGCAGCCAGTCTTCTACCTCAGCCCCTGTATCTGCTCGCTTGACCGGGTGAGTCCTCTGATGCTCGCCCCTACTACTTCACTGTGTATGTAGGCTTGTCTGTCCACCCCAGCCGTTCCCTCCACAGCTTGTCCGTGTGACTGCAACGGTTCTAATAAGGGATCGTCCTTATTTATTCCTCCCTGGAGCCTCCAACTGTGCACAACTATCAAAGGCCCCCTCTAAGTTACTCTTAAAGGGACAAGATTAAAGTCTGGCCTCTGCCGAATTACAGCGCACACCGACGTATTACGATGACATATTATAAGAGTTTGCTGGCGGCTGACAAACAATGAAAGGCTAAAGTCCTGGGATTAGCAGATGATTTGTCTGAGCCGCAGCACCTACGCTCAGTTCTGAAAGAAACCTACCAAGCTGGTTAAAATCATCTAGGTTTTAAAAAGCTTCATCACAAACGGTCCCTGAATGGCAAATATATTTGATGTTGCTGGAGGGCAGGGAAGGGAATCGTTCACAAGAGGCAATCAGAGGAGGATAACAGGGAATATGCAGAACGCTGGCTTCACAGGCCTCTGGCTTCACAGGCAACATCCGGAAGTTAGTTAGGAAGAGACTTCCTGCCAGGCAATTTTTTTTTAAGCTGGAAACTAGTTTAATAACTTAAAATAGGAAATCCCTCTTCCTCGACAGGAAGTTTACATAAGATCAGAAATAACAAGAATTATAAATCAAGATCAGAAAGCAACTTGTTGAGTATATAGAATTTGAACAAAAAGAGAACTCTAAGGAAAAACCTATCCCAACTCTTTGGGTAGCCATGTCCTGCTAATGCTTCTATCCTTTAGCAACAATGTTGATTCTTTTTGTCTAGAGTCCTTCAAAATGCTTCAAATTCTTATCTTTTTTTATTCGATATCAGGCAAAATTTTTAACAGCAAATATCCTACGCCTGGCCGCGGAGGATCCTGGGAGGCCCGGCCAGTGGCCCACAAGGTGGGGTGGGGATGGCGTGGTAGCACCCACACTGGAATCTGAAGTGCTTTGGTGATCAGCAGCTCCAAGCTAGAAACTGGATGAAACTGTGCCCGGGAGACTAGGCCTCTCAGGGAACAAGGGAGGCCTGTGAGGCCAGGCCGGGGGAGGGTGTGTGTGTTTGTCAGGCTCACAAAGGCAACAAGCATCTTTGTGTTCCTCCCAACACTGCGGCCCTTATAGCCTTTCAGAGCCTGCGGCTGACACTCCGCATGGGCTCGGGCATCATCTTACACTTTTGTCCTTAGTAATAATGATTACTTTATGGTGTTTTTTTTTTCTTTTACTTATTCCCTCCCACTGCCTTCTCCCCCCCCTTCTCTTTCTCCCTCCCTCCCTTCCTTCTTTCCTTTATTCATCTCCGATCTTATTTTTTTTGACTGATTTTCGAGGGTTCTAATGATAATTCAACTTGTAGGCTTATCATTTGACTATACTTTGAAACCTATAAATCTTCTGAAATCTATATATAGGATTCTAGATTACACTTATCATTTGTTTATCGGAGGTACACACATGCCTGAGGACATGTGAGAGGACAACTTGAGGATTGTCAGTAACACCTTTACCCACTGAGCTGACTCACTACATTTGTTTGATTGATTGATTGATTGATTGATCGTTTGAACTATGTGTGTGTACCTGGAAGGAGAAAGAATAAAGGGGTTTTATTTAAAGGATAACACACAGCATTTAGTGTCAGCCTTCACTAGATATATCCTTTGTGAGTTTCTTCCTTTTATTTAAAACTCAAGAGACTTTCCAGACCCTGAAACCTGTTCGACTGCATTCTCTTTATGTAGCTTTCTCTGAAAAGCGCTGATTGGCTGGATTCTGGAATTGATTGACAGGCAATGGCTTGGCTGCAGGTGAGGTAAGAGATTGGTAGGGACCAGGCTCTGCAGCTCTCACTCAGTTACCCTCAGACATGTCTACACACAAAGTCCCGACTTGAGGTCTCTGGGAGCAGCCTCTCCAGGGAGACCACAAGTGTGATTTAATGACCTGACCTCCTCCCACTGGCAGAGGACTAGTGGTGGCATCTGGAAGCCCTGTCACACAGCATCAGGGGTGCAGGGCAGGATGGTAGGAGCCAGTGGCTCCAGCCTACTCTAGGCTCCAAGTTACCAGAATTAGCATGCTGGAAGAATGTTAGAAGAAGCCCAGGTCATAAGAGGAAAGTCCCAGGCGAGCCTGTGTAACCGGAGAGCTACAGTGCACGCACCAGAACCAAGTCTCACAAGGAGCTTCTACAGAATGGGGAACTGTGATTGCATCTACTAATGTTGCCTGAAAAACAAACACAAAACAAAACAACCCAGAACACAAATCTGTACCTCAAACTGGCCGAGTCACTTGCTATAAGCTTTCGCATATTGTGCCCTGAAGAATTTGTAATATGGAAAGTCTAAAAGTGTCCCAGTGCTTATTCTTTAAAGGAAGAAGGAGGGGCTGGGGAATGGTGGACTCTTCAAAGAAGTGGGAGACAGTTCACAGCCAGGAGTAGGGAGTCACCCATTTACAATCCTGGCTTTTAGGAGGCTGACTCAGGAAATTCATAGGTTTGAGCCCAGCCTGAGATCCTGTCTCAAAATTAAGAAAGAAAAGAAGGAAGAAAGGAAGGAAGGAAGGAAGGAAGGAAGGAAGGAAGGAAGGAAGGAAGGAAGGAAGGAAGAAAGGAGGGAAGGAAGGAAGGAAAGAAGGAAGGGAAAAAGAAAAGGAAAGAAAGAAAGAGAAAGAAAGAGAAAGAAAGAAAGGAAGGAAGGAAGGAGGAAGGAAGGAAGGAAGGAAGGAAGGAAAGAAAGAAAGAAAGAAAGAAAGAAAGAAAGAAAGAAAGAAAGAAAGAAAGAAAGAAAGAAAGAAAGAAAGAAGAAAAAAGAAAAAGCCAGTTTTGCAGCAGGTAATTGCAGTTATCTTTAGGCAAGGTTGCTCCAGGGCTTTGGATGGTGTCAGAAACCCTAGAGAACTTGTTAGAACAGGTTCCTGGGCCCCGCTCCCAGAGTTTCTGATTCAGAATGACTTCTTTGGGCCTGAAACTGTTTCCAACAGGTTTCCAGGTGATCGTGGTGATGAAGGTCCAAAGACCACATGCAAGACCATTGCTTTAAAACTGTATTTTGAGAATATGTATGATACAGTGATACAATGTCCAAGGCACCCTTAGAGGCAGTGTAGAGGAAGGAACATCGTCAGGGACAGAAGGAGAAGACTGTGGAGGAACTAATTGCCCTTGGAGCAGGATGAGAGGTGCATAACACTGCTATTCTTCTATCTCTTTTACACTTGAAGTTACAGTTTAAAATTGATATAGGTCATAATCCACTACAATGCAGGAAGGTCTCGAATTCAAGGGTGGCCTGGGAAACCCATAGCAACCCTTTATCTAAATAAAAAGTAAAAACCAACTATGAATATGGCTTGGTGCACTATGGCAAAGGCATGCTACTACAGTGCACACACACACACACACACACATCACACACATATCACATACATAGACATATACACCTACCACATACGAATCTCCCCCCACATGTATCACATACACATCACACACACAGCTAGATGTTGAAAATGAAGGTGTGCTATTTCTCCATCACTCATATGTCTACACGGAGATAATTCATTTAGAGCAGCGGTTCTCAATGCCATGTGTGTCAGGTAGAAAACTTCAAATCTGGTGCCACACCTGCCTTCTACCTCCATGTCTTGTGATCTTGTAGTCCATGTAGTGTGGTCTTGACACTCGGCCTGGGTCTGGGATCCCCAAATGATACCTTGGAATATTCAGTTTGGTCTGAGAGACAGAATCCTAAGTCAGGGCTTCTTCAACTTTTTCCAGTTGTGACTCCCTCTTGCCTGAGAAATCTTTGCTTAACTCTGGGTATAAGGGTATACAAACTGTACATTCCAGTCAGTAATGGCAGAAAATCATAAAGAGATTTATTTCAAATTTATTTGGTTTACCTATATGTTGACTGCTTCTTAAAGACAAAATAAAGCTAACATACTAGTGATATGAACTCTCAACTTTCTCCTGCATTGTTTTATTGACGAAACAAGCACATGTTGAATGCTTGCCCTGCTGCTATGCTGGGTATGAAGGCTGGCTATGCTGTGTGTGGGGGAGGTGGGGGTTAGCAGGACACACAGTCCTTCTCTTTAGAGTGCTTACAGTCTTGATGGAGAAAATAAATGTGAGCTGGGTGATTATATATTTAAATAAATGAGGTGTAGAAGCTCTAAAAAATAGGTATGTTGGCTTCTAGGAACAAATCAAGAAATGGTTCTGAGTAGAAAGGTCATAGCATCCTTAAGAATATGAACTGAGATACAATAATCTAAAATATTGATAAGGATTTCTCAGGCCAAGGGATGGGGTTTCGTATCACTGGGTGGGGGCAGGGGACAGCCTGAGAGGGTGATGTAGAGAAGTAGCCTGGTGACCAGGGCCATACAGAGGCACAGAGAGAAACTTACAACAGCTGAGAACCCAGAGATCAACATGAACAATAACTGTGGCTGTTAAGCTGGGCAGATGCTGTCTCTGTGGGGCCTGGAGGGCAGAGCCCTCCCCGCTCCTGTCCCAGCAAAGCAGAAAGCCATTATAGGGCTTACACAGAGCGGCATAATTAAGTCTGTGTTTGGCCGTGTAGATTGGCTAATGGAGCATCCTGACTGGAGCAAGGAGGCAGACTAACTTCCAGCAGGAAGGCTCTGCAGCAGCACAGGGAGCTGGCAAATAGCTCACTCTAGGGTGGGGCCCGTGAAGCATCACTGTCACTTCCTGCCGCTGAACAAGCACACACCCTTTCTGTGGCTTCCTAAAGGTTTCTACAAGCAATAAGGAGTCTAACTGAACGCGAACCTAAGCCCTCTATCCTAATGACCCCTTCCCCATTCCCTTCTTTTATGCCTTTTTTTTCTTTTTTTAAATTTTTTATTGAATATATTCTTCATTTACATTTCAAATGTTATACCCTTTCCTTGTTTCCCTCCTCCCAGAAAACCCCTAATCCATCCTCCCACCCCCTGCCTCCGAGAAGATACCCCTCTACCCAACCCACTCCCCCGGGTCTTTATTGAGCCTTCACAGGACCAAGGACCTCTCCTCCCACTGATGACCAACACGGTATTCCTCTGCCACACTTTTGGCTGGAACCCTGTGTACCCCTTGGTTGATGGCCTAGTCCCTGAGAGCCCTGGGGCATCTGGGTGGCCGACATTGTCATTTTTCTCATGGGACTGTAAACCCCATCAGCTCCTCCAGACCGCCCTCCAACTCCTCCATTGGGGACCTGGAGCTCTGTCCAATGGTTGGCTGCTAGCATCTGCCTCTGTAACTGTCAGTCTCTGGCAGGGCCCCTCTGGAGACAACCATATCAGGCTCCTTTCAGTACGCACTTCTTGTCATCCATAATAGTGTTGGGGTTTGGTTACTATTTATAGGATGAATCCCCAGGTAGGACAGTCTCTGGATGGCCTTTCCTTCAGTTTCTGCTCCACACTTTGTCTCCATAATTGCTCCTGTGAATATTTTGTTCCCTTTCTCAGAAAAACCAAAGCATCCACACTTTGGTCTTCCTTCTTCTTGAGCTTCATGTGGTCCGTGAATTGTAACTTGTTTATTTGGAGCTTTTGGGTTAATATCCGCTTATCAGTGAGTGCATGCCATGTATGTTCTTTTGTGATTGGGTTACCTCATTCAGGATGACACTTTCTAGTCCCATCCAAATTGCCTGAGAACTTCATGAATTCGTTGTTTTTAAAAGCTGAGTAGTATTCCATTGTGTAAATATACCACATTTTCTGTATCCATTCCTCTGTTGAGGGACATCTGGGCTCTTTCCAGCTTCTGGCTATTATAAATAAGGCTGCTATGAACATAGTGGAGCATGTGTCCTTATTGCATGCTGGGGAATCCTCTGGGTATATGCCCAGGAGTGGTATAGTGGTTCATTTGGCAAGAACCGCCTCCCACACACACCTCTTTTATGCCTTATGCCATGATGCGGTTGAGTTTGACCCTGAGAGTTTGGAAAATCAAATGTACATGAGTCTGAGAACTGACATCAAAAGCCTTCATAAGTGGGGCAGAGATGTATGGGAAAGGGAGACTGAATACTGAAGAACTCGAAATTATTTTGACTCTTTGGAAGGGAGGGGAGATGGGGGAGGGGAAGCGGTGTCTCCACACAGGCTTGGTATCGCTCTCCCCTCTCCCGAAAGCCCCTTTGCTGCTGGAAAATATGGCCCTGGAAAGAGTCTGAAATAAGGAGCAGCTGTTAAGTGGGCAGCACCAGAAAGAGACAGTGAGCTGCAGGGAAATGGTGCAGGTACTTGTGAGGGATAGGGAATTTTAGCCGTGATAGCTGGCTGAGAGACAGGATTTTTTCTTTTTAAGATGATGCTGAGTTTTGCTTAAAACGGGTTTTGTTTGTTGGTTTGTTCATTTACTTATTTGTTGGTTGGTTTTTCGCTTTTCTTTTCTTTTTTTTTTTAATTGTCTTTGAGAATTTTTTTATTCGATATATTTTTTATTTACATTTCAAATGATTTCCCCTTTTCTAGCCCCCCACTCCCCGAAAGTCCTGCAAGCCCCCTTCTCTCCCCCTGTCCTCCCACCCACCCCTTCCCACTTCCCCGTTCTGGTTTTGCCCTATACTTCTTCACTGAGTCTTTCCAGAACAAGGGGCCACTCCTCCTTTCTTCTTGTACCTCATTTGATATGTGGATTATGTTTTGGGTATTCTAGTTTTCTAGGTTAATATCCACTTATTAGTGAGTGCATACCATGATTCACCTTTTGAGTCAGGGTTACCTCACTTAGTATGATGTTCTCTAGCTCCATCCATTTGCCTAAGAATTTCATGAATTCATTGTTTCTAATGGCTGAATAGTACTCCATTGTGTATATATACCACATTTTCTGCATCCACTCTTCTGTTGAGGGATACCTGGGTTCTTTCCAGCATCTGGCAATTATAAATAGGGCTGCTATGAACATAGTAGAGCATGTATCATTATTACATGGTGGGGAATCCTCTGGATATATGCCCAGGAGTGGTATAGCAGGATCTTCTGGAAGTGAGGTGCCCAGTTTTCGGAGGAACCGCCAGACTGATTTCCAGAGTGGTTGTACCAATTTGCAACCCCACCAGCAGTAGAGGAGTGTTCCTCTTTCTCCACACCCTCTCCAACACCTGCTGTCTCCTGAGTTTTTAATCTTAGCCATTCTGACTGGTGTAAGGTGAAATCTCAGGGTTGTTTTGATTTGCATTTCCCTAATGACTAATGAAGTTGAGCATTTTTTAAGATGCTTCTCCGCCATCCGAAATTCTTCAGGTGAGAATTCTTTGTTTAACTCTGTACCCCATTTTTTAATAGGGTTGTTTGTTTTTCTGGAGTCTAACTTCTTGAGTTCTTTATATATATTGGATATTAGCCCTCTATCTGATGTAGGATTGGTGAAGATCTTTTCCCAATTTGTTGGTTGCCGATTTGTTCTCTTGATGGTGTCCTTTGCCTTACAGAAACTTTGTAATTTTATGAGGTCCCATTTGTCAATTCTTGATCTTAGAGCATACGCTATTGGTGTTCTGTTCAGAAACTTTCTTCCTGTACCGATGTCCTCAAGGGTCTTCCCCAGTTTCTTTTCTATTAGCTTCAGAGTGTCTGGCTTTATGTGGAGGTCCTTGATCCATTTGGATTTGAGCTTAGTACAAGGAGACAAGGATGGATCAATTCCCATTCTTCTGCATGCTGACCTCCAGTTGAACCAGCACCATTTGTTGAAAAGGCTATCTTTTTTTCCATTGGATGTTTTCAGCCTCTTTGTCGAGGATTAAGTGGCCATAGGTGTGTGGGTTCATTTCTGGATCTTCAATCCTGTTCCACTGATCCTCCTGCCTGTCACTGTACCAATACCATGCCGTTTTTAACACTATTGCTCTGTAGTATTGCTTGAGATCAGGGATACTGATTCCCCCAGACTTTCTTTTGTTGCTGAGAATAGTTTTAGCTATCCTGGGTTTTTTGTTATTCCAGATGAATTTGATAATTGCTCTTTTTAACTCTGTGAAGAATTGAGTTGGGATTTTGATGGGTATATTGCTTTTGGCAAAATGGCCATTTTAACTATATTGATTCTACCGATCCATGAGCATGGGAGGTTTTCCCATTTTTTGAGGTCTTCTTCCATTTCCTTCTTCAGAGTCTTGTCATACAGATCTTTCACATGTTTGGTAAGAGTCACCCCAAGATACTTTATACTGTTTGTGGCTATTGTGAAGAGGGTCATTTCCCTAATTTCTTTCTCAGCCTGCTTATCCTTTGAGTATAGGAAGGCCACTGATTTGCTTGAGTTGATTTTATAACCTGCCACTTTGCTGAAGTTGTTTATCAGCTGTAGGAGTTCTCTAGTGGAGTTTTTTGGGTCACTTAGGTAGACTATCATGTCATCTGCAAATAATGATAGCAACTGGAGAATCTGGAGGAAATGGACAATTTCCTTGACAGATACCAAATACCAAAATTAAATCAGGACCAAATAGATCATCTAAACAGTCCCATAATGCCTAAAGAAATAGAAGGAGCCATAGAAAGTCTTCCAACCAAAAAAAGCACAGGACCAGATGGTTTCAGTGCAGAATTCTATCAGACCTTCAAAGAAGAGTTAACACCAATACTCTTCAAACTATTCCACAAAATAGAAACAGAAGGAACACTACCCAATTCCTTCTACGAAGCCACAATTACGCTGATACCAAAACCACACAAAGATCCAACAAAGAAAGAGAACTTCAGACCAATTTCCCTTATGAACATTGATGCAAAAATACTCAATAAAATTCTTGCCCACCGAATCCAAGAACACATCAAAACGATCATCCACCATGATCAAGTAGGCTTTATCCCGGGAATGCAGGGTTGGTTCAATATACGGAAATCCATCAATGTAATCCACTACACAAACAAACTCAAAGAAAAAAAAACACATGGTCATTTCATTGGATGCTGAAAAAGCATTTGACAAAATTCAGCATCCTTTCATGCTTAAAGTCTTGGAAAGAACAGGAATTCAAGGCCCATACCTAAACATAGTAAAAGCAATATACAGCAAACCGGTAGCCAACATCAAACTAAATGGAGAGAAACTTGAAGCAATCCCACTAAAATCAGGGACTAGACAGGGCTGCCCCCCTTTCTCCTTATCTTTTCAATATTGTACTTGAGGTACTAGCTCGGGCAATTAGACAACATAAGGAGGTCAAAGGGATACAAATTGGAAAGGAAGAAGTCAAACTATCATTATTTGCAGGTTTTTCACTTTTCAAGACAGAGTTTCTCTGGGTGTGGCCTTGTCAGAGGAAGTATGCCACTGTGGGGGTGGGCAATGAGACCCTCCTCCTAACCCTGTGAGAGCCAGTCTTCTCCTAGCAGCCTTCAGAGGAAGATGGACTCTCAGCTCTGCCTCCACCATGCCTTCCTGGATGCTGCCATGTTCCCACCTTGATTATAAAGGACTGAACCTCTGAACCTGTAATGTAAGCCAGCCCCAATTAAATGTTCTCCTTGTAAGAGTTGCCTTGGTCATGGTGTCTGTTCATGGCAGTAAAACCCTAAGTAAGATAATAAGCAAATAAATAAAATAAACAAACAAGCAAACAGGTAAAAGCCTATACAATTCTTGGGTTACAGAGGTTGCCCAGAGGGTAAAGTACTTTCTGTGTAAGCATGAAGACCTGGGTCCTGATTCTCTATACCCACAATAATGCTGTCTAGATTCTCCACACCCACAGTCTGGCAGCACAAACCTGTAACTGCAGGGCTCGGGTGCTAGAAAGCAGAGGGCCCCAGGGGCTCAGTGGCCAGCTAGTCTAGCCAAATGGTGAGACTCATGTTCCAAAGATAAGGCAGAAAGCAGCAGAGAAAGACGTCTGGAGTCATCTCTGGCCTCCAAACACATGTGAACAAGGAAGCATGCTCCCTGTCACATGTATATGCATGTATAACACCCATGGAAACATACAATTCTGAAGTCATATAAAAGTATCCTAAAATAATTTTAAAATTAAAATGCTTTCTAACTTTTTTCAGTAAAGTGGTCCTAACATTGAGTGATGGGCATAGTGGTGTGCAGTGCATTTGTAGTGCTGTGCACTGCTCCAGAACACTCCAGAACACTGCAGAACTCATTTCTATTTTTTTGAGAGTTAAATGACATAGTTATATTTAATATAAAAAAGAAAAATGATAAAAATACTTCAGTGACATGAAAGTCAGTGTTAATTTCTGAAATATATATGTCACTAGGGTGAACTAATTCACATGAATTATGGTTCAAGTATCAATCCAAAATTCAAGACTGACCAAACTCCTGTGTGAAGACTCATAGGTAGCCTGTTACTTTTCTGTTTTTATGTATATCTTTTTGGACTCTAACCAAACAAGTGAAAAATCTGTATGACAAGAACTTCAAGTCTCTGAAGAAAGAATCCTGAAGAAGATGTCAGAAGATAGATCCCCCATGCTCATGGATTAGCAGGATTAATGTAGTAAAAATGGCTATTCATAGGAGGTCTCTGGTGAAGTTTTTTGGGTCACTTAAGTATACAATCATATCATCTGCAAATAGTGATAGTTTGACTTTTTCCTTTCCAATTTGTATACCTTTGACCTCCTTTTGTTGTCTAATTGCTCTAGCTAGAACTTCAAGTACTATATTGAATGGCCAAAAGCAATCTACAAATATAATGTAATCCCTATCAAAATTCCAATTCAATTCTTCATAGAGTTAGAAAGAGTAATTCTCAAATTCATTTGGAATAACAAAAAACCCAGGCTAGGGAAAACTATTCTCAACAATAAAAGCACCTCTGGGGAACACACACACACACACACACACACACACACGCATCATGGCTCTACTTTGATTTCTATCCGTGGTTGCCTCAGAAATGGATTTATACAGCGTTTGTCTTTTTGTGACTGGTTTATTTTACTGACTGTGATGACTTTAGAGTTCATCATGTTGTAGCATTATCAGAATTGTTCTTTTTGAAGGCTGAACAATATTGCATTGGTTTTATACACCACAATTTACTTACTCATTCACCCATCCATGAGTAGTTTTGCCTCTTCCTACTTTTTGGCTTTGTGAACCACACACAAATGCTTTTCAAAGACCTGATTTTGGGGGAGTATGTAGCCCCAAGTGGAATTGCTAGGCCACATGAAATTTTATTTTTATTTTTGGCAACTCAGCATCTGTTGTTATGCTAGCCTATAACAACACAAGAGTTTCGGTTTCTGATAACCTGAGTTTGATCTCCAAGACTCACTTGGTAGAAATAGAAAACACACTTCCACAAGTTGTCCATTGGTCTTCACACATGTTCTGTAGGTATTACATGCTTGCCAACATACATGTATATACACAAACACATACATACATACACACATACATACATACATACATACATACATACATACATACATACATACATACATACATACATATGTAGGGGACCCATATGGTGCCACTGTATTCAAATGCTGAATTCTGTACCCCAAGATCTGGTTCCCCCTTCACCCTACAGGGAGATCCTTAGGGACAAGGGGATCCTAGCATACAACAGTTTTTGTTATATAAATCTCGCCACCCAAGTTATTCCTGATTGGCTAATAAAGATGCCTGCAGCCTGGGCTGGGCAGAAGAAAGAGGGCAGAGAAAGGTTCGGGAGCCCTGGAGTTTGAAGAGAGACCCCGAGGAGAGGAAGAAGGAGGAGGTTACCATGGGATCGTGTGCACATGGCCATGAGGACTGGCCTGCTGGAGCAGAAGTAGTCCAAATGGAACATGTGGGAAGTAATGTCTCAGGATTTTTGACAGGGCAGTAGACAAAATAGAATAGAAGGCGGATGTCCACCCAGCTCCAGTGCTTTCTAATTTGGGAACTATATGGTCTAGGTAGAGTAGAAACCCCCCAAAATAATATTTACCACAACATAAATAAGTAAATAAATAGATAGATAGATAAATCTACCTTTTAAAAAGTTAAAAGGAAGCTTATTTTTAACAAAGAGAAAGAAAAGATGGAAAGGTCACAACAGTCTGGGGATGCATCCCAGCTGGCAGAGCACTGGCCTGGCGGGCACGGAGCCCTGAGTTACTCCCCAGCATTGCACATATCCAAGCAGGGAGGCACACTCTTAAGACTAAGCCCTTGAGAGTTGGAAGCAGGAGGATCATAAGTTCGAGGTCATGTTCAGCTGTATGACAGTCTCCAGGCCAACCTGGGCTACACGTGAAGGGGGAGAAATGAAAAGGAATGATAATGGAGCTTCGGTGGCACCGTGACAATGTCCCTGGGAATAACAGATAATAATGAAACCCCAAAGCAGAAATCGGATTTGTTTTATTGATTCATATGCTCTTCTATACTCTGAAGGTCTAGTGTCTGCCTAATCAATCCTCGGCAGTCACTAGTAATCCATTGGGAAGGAGTGAGAAAGGAAGGAGATCACTAGATGAGAAAGACAGACAGACATACAGACACACACACACACACACACACACACACACACACTAGCACCACAACAGCTGGATGCTGACCTACTGGACCTCTCTCTTCTGGCCAAGGTGAAAAAGTAAGGTGTTGCTCCTTTGTTTATACAAACAAAACACAGTGCAGGAAAAAATACATTCCACTTTATGCAACGTATTCTCCGGTGCAGGAAATAAATACCAACCTGGGAATGTGCTTTGAATGGGGAATTACCACAGGAGGCGTGCTTCTGCCCGCGCAGGCATAAAAAACCGATTCTGATTCACCAGAGAGCGGCCCTCTCAGCAGCACCTTATACTCCTACAGCTGCTTGGGGAATTGTGGGTAGCGTTTGCCTCGGTCCACTGTTCACATGGTGCGGGAAAGAAAGGAGGAAAGTGCTCAGGACGGGACAATAGAGTGGTCAGTGCACACTGCAGGAAACTGGGCCAAATGACAGACACCTCAGGGCTGGCGATTAACAGCAACCAGAAGAGCTGTGTTGAGCTCTGAATCGTTTGTGCCTGGTTCAAAGACCTTGGGGATGTGGGACTCAGAACAATGTCCACCTCCTTACAAGGCTACGTGTAGTTTTGCATGCATACATACATATATCACATATGGATCTGTTAAAGGACAGAATTAAACTCATTTAGTTTAGAACTTTTCCCTCCATTGATTTTCTAGGCTAGAATCAAGCAGCGCTTCAGTCAGTGAGGTAGAGTGGGTGTTCTAGTGATCTGAGAAGAAGTTATTTCAGAGACAAATACAGGCTGCAGAAGGCACAAGCAAGAGAACAGAAGACAAACTGGCCAGTTCAGGTGCTTGAGGGTCAGGGAGCCGGAGCATCGGGCACGGAACTGCTTGCTTAGTCTTCTCTTGTTCCTGTGATAAAACTCTCTGACAAGAGTAACTTCCAGGAGAAAGGGCTTCGCAGTTCTGGGTTCAGTCCAAGGGTTCAGTCAATCGGGATGGAGAAACCAGGGCGGCAAGGGCTTGAAGCAGCTGGTCACATCACACCCATAACCGGGAGACAGTGAGATAATGCTGGTGCTTGACTCAGTTTCTCCAGTTTACACTGCCCAGAATTACCTGCCCAGCAAAGAATCTGACCCACACAGTCAGGAAGGATCCTAGGACTGGATCCTTCCTGACTCAGTTCAGAGAGTTAACTTCAGTTCAATTCCTCAGTTCAGAGAGTTAACTTCTTTTCTGGAAAACCCAGGTTTGAGTCCCAGCACTCATCAATGCTTCCTGCCTCTGCAGACACCAGGTACACACAGGGCACACACACATGCACTCTGGGAACACTTACATACGTAAAATAAAAATAAAAATTAAGAAAAAAAGCTTGATCTCAAATCATGGCTTTCTTCATTCGTATTTGTGTGTGTGTGTGTGTGTGTACAAGTACACACATGTGGCCACACAACACACACACAGAGTGTGCATGCATGTGCATATGTGGGTACCCTCAGAGGACAGAAGGTGTCAGATCCCCTAAAACTGGAGTGGTAGGAGATTATGAGTCATCCAACATAGTTATGGTACTGGACACTGAACTCTGATCCTCTGAAAGAACAGGAAGCACTATTAACCAGAGAGCCATCTCTCCAACCCTCCTGTGACACTTAAGAATCCCTTGCCCATAAATGTCAAGGAATAGACCTTTCTCTATTTCTATTTCTGACCTTGGGGGCTTCTTTTATTTGCTTGCCCTTTGTGGGCTCGGAGTCCCAGTAGACTCAGCAGCTCCTTTGTACATTGGGGCCCACCTAAGGCCAGATCCCAGGTGCTACGACCAGGCTCTGTGCTCCCCAACAATCCAGGTGTCAAAGGTTTGATTTCCTAGGAGGTACAGTGTATTAGGAGGTACAGTGGACTTTTAGAAGTCTGTAGGTCATTTTGCATTTATGCCTTTGGTGAAGATCATGGGGCCCTAGACTCTAGAAGATTCCTGGCTTGAACCATAAGTAGTTCACTCTGCCCTTCGGCTGTGCTATGGCACGCTATCCTTGCCAGAGGGCCAAAGCAGAGAACACCTTATCTTGGCCTAAAACAACCAGAGCCATGAGCCAAAATAATGCTTTCTCTTTGCAAGTTAATTGCCTCAGACATTCTGTCATGACTTCACTGGGTAACTAATCTAGCAGGTTCCTTTATCTTTGCCTGGCTACATGTCCTGTACTGATGATAATGCTACCTTTCCAAAGACACTAGTGGGGAGCAGGGAATGGTGTACTGTGCTTGTAGAACCTCAGGCATCACTCAGCATCCTCAGATGCTGCTCTTTATCTGCCCACACAGGGATAAGCTGCCCAGGGGAAGACTGAAAAGGATATAGGCGGAAAGAGTGTGAGAGCCAGTGGAGATGGAGGACACCAAGAAAACAAGGCCTTCCAAATCAACGTGAGCAAAACGCGTATGAACTCAGAAAAGCTGAGGCAGCGTGGTCAGCATTCACGGGGGTCTACACCAGGTGCTTATATTATGGCTTCCAGTTTAATGCTTTTGTGGGATTGCCAAGTGTGTGAACAAGCAGGTCTCTGATTTTCATTCCTTCTCTTGGGCTCTTTTCCTTCTGTTGGTTTGTCTTGTCCAACTTGAATGTGATTTTTTTTTATTATCTCATCATGTTTTATTTTGTTATATTAAAATAATTGACTCAATGGGTGTAAACCTAGTCACTTTAGGGTAAGGGTTAACAATTGGACTGGCATTTATATGGGCTGAGAAAGGGAAACTCAGTTTTTTTTTAATATATAATTTTTATTTTTATTTTTCATGATATTCAACACACATATTTTATGCTAATCATAAAAATGATGGACATGTTATTAAATGAACATAAAAAGATAAAGTATTTTTGCTTTGTTTTTTGTTTGTTTTGGTTTGGTTTTGGTTTTGGTTTCGAGACAGGGTTTTGTTTTGTTTTCTCTGTGTAGTCCTGGCTGTCCTGGAACTCACTCTGTAGACCAGGCTGGCCTCAAACTCAGAAATCTGCCTGCCTCTGCCTCCCAAGTGCTGGGATTAAAGGCGTGTGCCACCACTGTCCGGCTGTTTTGGTTTTAGTAGAAATTAAAATCTTGGGTCTTACTGTGGTACAAATCCAAAATAAGAACAATTTTTAGACACTGGAGTTCATTGTGATAGGGCTGCAGGTACTTCAATGCCTTTCACATCACCAAAGGATTTTACCTCCATAGTAGCTAAGCTAAGAGTTGGCAGTTCTGCTGCACCAAGGAATGAATTGTAGGCAAGTATTTGGATACAGATTTCCTGCTATGATCAAAGTTATTTGACTTGAGTGATTGTCACCATTTTCAGCCCACAGGGAACAGGTTACATTCATTTAAGAAATGGTGTGTGTATTAGGATGGTCTATCCATGAAATAATTCATAAACTGTTTCAATGAACAATGGTTCTGCTTGGAGGGTGTCACAGACATTAGGTGAGGATAAGATTCTGGTTCATTGGCTGTGATGATTTTGAACAACATTCATCTCAGAAAAAGAGTAACTTATAAGGTCATCTTATTCAAAATTGATACAATAATTATAAATATCAAGTAAAACATTCAGTCTCACTCGTTGTTGTTCTCTTACAAGCCACCTCCCAAATTAATTGTTTACAGTTTTTTTCGCTGTATAAATAATTTTGAAATAGGTAAGCTGTTCTGAAAGCCATAGTATAGTGAAACTCATTTTTTGTTTGTTGTTTGTTTGTTTTTTACAATGGAGTGACACTGGTCATATCAACTGCTCCAGGGCAGGTTTTGTGTTCAGGAATAGCAGACCAACAAATAATGGATCCGACAATTTTTCAATATATGCTTTTATTTGGTTATAATTTTGTGAGATTTTTTCTTTTTTTCAAATTTAAAAATGATTTTTTATTTTGTCTGCAAGTATTTCTCCCCAGAGATTTTTTTTCATAGGGGTAGGTGATATATTTTGTTTTCTAGGTTTTGGGTGTTTTGTCGTATGATTTTGTGGATTATTTTTTGAGAAAGAACTTAAAGTTGGATGGGTAGGGAGGAAGAGAGAATCCGGATGAACTTGATGGGAGAAAATCTAGTCAAAATATATTTAAATTTAAAATTGTTTTAAATAATACAAAATTTTTAAAAAGAAATATGTAAGTGAAGAAATAAAACACATAGATTTACAAAAACACAGGAAATATTCCAACTATAAAATGAGACTAAATCTCCTTATATTATATATATTATATGTATTATATATTATAACAAAAACATATTTTTGTTATATATTATAACAAAAATATAAAATAGATGCTTCTTCAAAAAAAAGGAAAGGAAATAATGTAGGTTGTTTCTAATGAGAATATGCTGTACATATATCAGAGTTGATGTTCATAACATCACATTCTGTGAGGTTAGATGGTGGCCAATCTGTTTCTGAACCTCTCTCAACACTGTGGGCAAGTGTGCTACTTTAGACTCATGATTACAAGTCCTGTTGCTCTCAGAGACACAATGAAAGGGAAAAATGAAAGAAACAGCAGCCACTGCTAATCATTTTTCTATTTTTTAAGTTTTTTCCTTTCAATCAAGTTTCCCATTTTCTTTTTTAATGTTTGGAGATTTTTTTTTTAAAGCAGATTTCCTGGGCAATGTTCCAGAAAGCTGTGTGCTACACACATCATGGTGACACAACAATCAAGACCTTCTAAGTCCTCTCCTCAATTATAAATCAGAATTAGACGTGGAAAAAAATCATAGTGAAGGTTAGTTTGGGTAGCAGTCAGTAATGAAACACATTCAGATTTCTGCCCTGAAATATGTGTGTGTTTACTCAACGTGGGTGAGCAAAGAGAAAATTAGCCTCTGGGCATCCAAATCAGGTTTGGCCAACATGTTAATTTGCTGCAATTATGTAACTCAGTGACTTCTAGTGATAGTTATTCTCAGTGGACCAGATTACATCATTTGTCTGTTCAGACCTTATGCCTTACCTCTCTTTCTAGCAGAATCGAATCTGATTAGAGGTGATACCCACCCAAAACAATTGCATTTCCCAGTTTCCCTGGTTACCAAGGGCTTCCTGACTACTGAGACGCAATGGAAACTGCTGTGGAGGACTCCTGGAAAAGTCTGTTGGCAGAGAACAGTCTATCTTGTGTGTCTTGTGTGACCCCAGGATTGAGACAGATAAGGGCATTCTTTATCTCTGTGCTGGTCCTCTTCTGAATGCTTGGCTACGCAGTGTCACGCTGTGGAACAGCATATGATAACCACTTCCTGTTATTCCTGGCTGCTTCCTGCAAGAAGGAAGTACTTGAGTGGTAGCAGGGAGCCTTTCCGAAGGGTTTTATCCAGAGTCTCCCATAACCACACTGACTATGTCATTTCTCTGATCAGATTCCTTCTCTTTCCCCCTTCCTCTCCCTCTCCTCTCTTTTGACACAGTGTTACTATGTACTCCTGGAACCTTTGATCCTTTTGCCTTAGCATTCCAAAAATATACACCACCAAGCCCAACTGAACACTACAGTTGTAGCAAAATGTCGCCTTAGGGAAAGGTCTCATGCTTTGCAACAAACTTTTTACTTGGTAACAACATGTATCCTGCCTTGGTTTTTGTTTACTATTTATGGAAGCCTCTTTTCCTGCCCACCCCAAAAAACCTTTTAAGGTCAGGGTCTACATAAGAGCAGTTGAAAGTTTGTCAGAGACTTGGGATATGGCTGGGTTGAAGGAACGTTGGCCTACCATGCACCCATAAAGCATGCACCCATAATCCCAGGGCTGCAGAGGTGGAGGCAGGAGGATCAAAATGTGATAAGTCGTCCTTGGTTGCAAAGGGATTTCAAGGTCTGCCTGGGCCATGTGAAACCCTGTGACATATCATATACACATATATACACATGCATACATACAAACACACACATATTGTTTTTAAATAATACAAAAAATATTTAAAAAAGAAATGTGTAAGCAAAGAAGGAAAATGCATATATAACATATATACATTGTATGTGCATATATATGCATATATATATGCATATATAGAGAGTGAGATGTTCGTGTGTGAGAGACAAAGAGAGAGAGATACAGTCACTGCTGACTGGTCAATGGTGAGTAATCACATCAGCTATGTCTTTTTGATGTCTATCTGGAATCAAAATCGTAACGCTAAGGCAAACACAATGCTTCTTAAAAGCTGGAAACTTCCAAGTATGTATAATGGCAGAGAGAAGAGTCAGTAGAACCGGTACCCCGAGTTAACGGTTATCATCACTTCTCTTTTCCATTCCGAATAATGTATTTTAAATGTAAGAGAAAACAGTGACAAGAGTATTTTACACTTTCAAAATGCATTTATTTGTTTAGGAGGACTGCACATGCGTACCGTGGACAGTGTGTGGAGGTCAGAGGACAACTTTCAGGATGTCAGTTCTCTCCTTTCTCCGAGGTGTAGGACTTGGGAGTAGAACTCAGGTCATCAAGTTTGGCAGCAAGCACTTTCACCTGCTGAGCCATCCTGTCAGCCCGAGGCTTCTGTGAATAGCAATTCATACAGAGACACATGCATACCTACTGATTTTAAAGCTTCATTCATTACATTTGGCTATTTTCTCATGTATAAACTGTTCACCTAGAGCAGAGGTTTCTCAACCTGTGGGTCTCAGCCCCTTTCACAGATATTTACATAGAGATTAATAGTAGTAGCAAAATTATCGTTTTGAAGCACAACAAAAAAATATTTTTTTGTTTGGGGGGGGTCACCACAACATGAAGAACTCTATTAAAATGCCACAGCCGTATAAAGGTTGAAAACCACTGGTGTAGAAAAACAGCCAGCCCTTGCTTTCCTTATTCTAAGGATATTTTAAAGTAAAACCAGACAACACAACCCAATTACACACAACGCAACCAACACGAGCATCAGTGTACACATACATCTTCATGGATGAGAATTTTTCAAAGGTCTGGCTGCAGTAGAGAGATTCCTCAGACACCATCCACAGCTTCCCCAGCCTCTGTCCATCAGTTGTTTTAACAAATGTAGGTGACAAGTACCTAGAAACTGTTATTTCAGTTAGGTATGACAAAATTCTTCTTCTTCTTCTTCTTTTTTTTTTTTTTTAGGTTTCTGTGTATAAGCGTTTGTTTACATGTATGTGTGAGCCCAGTGGGCTCATCTGACGCCTGTGGAGGCCAGGAGCAAATGGTGGATCCTTTGGAACCAGAGTTACAGTCATGAGCTGCCACATGAAAACCAAACCCAGGTCCACTGCAAAAAACAAACAAACAAACAAACAAACAAAAAACCCCAATAAGTTCTCTTAACCACTGAGCCATCTCTCAAGCCCCTTGTTATTCCAGACATCTGGTCTACTAACCTACCATCCATTTTGGATTGTACACATTTTACATAATACACACTTGCCTTCAAATGCCTTCATAGTATTTTTTGAACTTGTGAATGGCAGGACCTGGCCTCCTGTGGTACCTGTTCTGGGCTGTTAGAACATCCATCTGGGTGGTGATAAGATCCAGGCGGTTCCAGTGGGCATTCTGACCCACTCTCATCCAGCACAGTACTCTGAATATAGCAAGCACATAAAGAGTGCGCCAAGTGCTTCAATGAAGAGAGTATTCAGATTTAGAATCACTCACACAGGCAAACCAAAGCAGCTAGATTCCAAAATGAAACACACACACATACATGTCCATGTAATGCCACAGATTTATTATAGCACAGAGAACAAGTCCAACTTTTCACAACTTCCACAGTCTTTAAAAAGTGAATAGAAATAAGAGATAGCCAAGGGACACAATCTCATCATTTCCCAAACTATGAAACAATGTAGTATACTCAAATTAGAATTCTCATTAAGTATGAAGGCAGAAAGCATAATGCCCCATAGATAATTTAAAATTTGTATTTATATCATATATATTGGACCTCAAGGACTCATAGAACTTTTATAATAAACTCTACTTAATAGCTGGGCTTTTTGCTTATTAGGCAAGCAAATTTAAAGGCAATAACGTGCTGAAAAGTAGGTAAACCCCATTAGAAACTCCGCTTGACCGAGCACTGACGACACAAACCCTCCAACCCTTTGCTCCACAGACACTTACATGGGGGACACTGACTGTCAACCTTGAACTGTTTCCATATAACATTCTGCCTCCCTGCCCTCATTCATATAGTTAAGAATGTCACAATGCTGCTCTTAGTCCACAAGCATGTCAAACATTTTAGATACTAGGAGGAGGAGTGGAGAGGGTATGTCATATAGGAGAGGAAATAAATCAAAGTCTCCTGACTTATTCTCTATTTTCTATTCCTTTGGGTCTTTGCCCTACTTGAGCCTTTGGGAATTGCTTGTGTATGGGACAGCATCTACCATCCCATCCTATCCATCTTAACTCAGGCAGGGCACACAGAGTCAAAATAGGAAACCATGGATCCCTGAGACCTTCACAGCAACAGACTAGCACAGCTGTTCCCTTCAGCTCAGCTTGTGTGTTACTTTTTTTTTTTTTAAGTATCAAAAGCTTCCTATTATTTTCTGCTTCTCATTGTAAGCAAGGGGAATCAGTAAAGGCCACTTAATGGCAAATAACTTTATAAACGGAGTGAAAGTGGAGACAGAATAATGGATCAGGGGAGGACAGGCAAAATTCAGAGTTTACAGTCAACGAGGACTCCGGCTTTGTTGTAAAACGAGCAGCACTGTGTAGGACACATGACCAAGGCCGTCTGTACAGATTTTGAAGTTGTTCACACATTGATAGGTCTTCGAATATGAAAGGGAAATAGTATTGACAGCTTCACAAGCAACCAAGTATTGCTAAGCTGTTCTGGCTCACTAGAAAGAAGAAGGAAATTCTATAGAGTAGCCTTTTTAAAGGGGTTGGGGAATGCCACACACATTTCAGCCCTTCACAATATGGCTTATAAGTCTGAAGAAATGGAAATCCTAGCTAATTCATGATTCTGGAAAATAGCTCTTCATGCAGTGTATTCACAACACTAAATATATATAATATACAATCATAATGTAGTGTCTTTATCTCTCAATATCTAACAGCCCTTGTTTATGTGACCACATCTGATGCCCTGCACCACCCAACTCCAGTTGCTTCATAAGTCACATTGCATAGTAGATATTCAAAAATTAATATGTGATTCAAAAGCATCTGAGGTAAGCCCATCACACGAACACTTAAATATCTAATCAATACATACTTTGGCAAAACAATCCCTTAAACCATGACATATCAGAGAATGGTATTATACTACAACAGATTATACCTTTCCCCACTGAGTTCCACAGCATATTTTTCAATTGACACATTCCTCTTTTCAGACATGCACAAAGTTAATTGTAGAATCGTCATTAGCAAAGTCGTTCATTAACTCGTTGATATAAATCATCTTGTTTGCAACATAAAATTACCTTCACCTTAGGGTCAGAGGCATCAGTGCAGATACTGAAGCATCACCGCCTCTAACAGCTTGGACACGTGTTGGGAGGAAGTCTTGTGGGCAGATCTTATGGCAACAACCCAGAAGACCATTCAGACTTACCACTGACAATTTAGAATGTGAGCTTATCAAGAATCCACTTAGGCTTTACCTGTGTTAGCACTGTAGAACTGAGCCCTAGAGTGAATGTAATATCATCCAAGTATTAGGGATGAGTGACAGACAGAACCCAGGATCAGGGGCTTGCACACCAGGCAGGAGGAATCTATCGTACTCTGTGGACCTCTATCATGTTCAAAATAGCTAGTATTTTTCATCATTCCTGGAGTTCCTAGAAGAGCACTATATTACTTCATATCCTCCTCTCGATGTAGCAAGATGAATTAAGACCTCTGATTGGTTTGAAAGGCATCAGGAAACCTCCTGGCTGTTCCAGGCTCTTCCTCTGAGAAGACTTATCTGGAAGCTTTGGACTCTCAGAGATCAGAAACCCAAATAACTTATCATAAAAATACAAGCTCTTGGTTTTGAAAAATATACAAAATGTACTGCATAGGTAAAGTATGTCTTGATTGTCAAGGAAGGCAAGATATCAGTCTCCACTGTAAATCCAGGCAGGGCTTGTGTTTTAGTGACGCTTGCTTTTGCAATCCCCATTTTCTACAGTTTTGGGCAACCTCTGACCCTTGGTGTAAGCACGGTACCAAAAGTGGAGAAAGAGTAGCAGGAAGATGCATCCGTAACTCATGATGACGTACAGGAAAATTGGGTACTGGTAATTGCAGTCCTCCATGAAGAAGATCTGGCCTATGTGGACAGTGACAAGAACAAACTGGACCTGAGAGATGGAAGGATGAAAAAAATTAGCTGCGAAAAGATCAACACAGGTTGATGAGTTCTTCAGGCACACCTGCCACACCAAAATTACTACTAGGCAGGGCAGGGTGCCTTTCTATAAGTTCTCTGTAGGAGTGAGAATAGAGTAGTTATGCTGTCAAATTTAGATGGGTGTTTGGAACTAATATTCAGTGCCAACAATGAATAACTCCAGCAGATCTTACTTAAATGTTACCTTAATTGTTAAATGTGTGGTAACATGGATTCTTCTCAGGCATCTAACAAAACAGCTGTTTGTTTGATTGGTGGTTTTATGGGGGGTGGGGGGCGGGGTATCTCAAGGCCTGTAGTCTTTGGTTCTGATGAAGTACACTGGGAACCATTACACTGTGACCTAATTTTCCAGGGCAATCTTGATTTCCAACATTCTGTTCTCAGAGATGAAGTATTTTAGTTTTAGAAGACACTACCATCTCAATTAGAGCCTTTCTAGTTTCGATAGCGCCAAAGCATGTCCTTAGAGCTGCTAAGGGTCCTTCCTCCCACAGGCCCAAGCCATCCGGGGAAGGAGTTGGGCATGGTGAGACACACCAGTTACTGGTGTGAAAGGCTGAGATGCGAGAATCACTTAAGCTCATGATTTGAGATTAGCTGGGCAACACAGTGAGATTTCACCCCCAAGAACAGGAAAAAACAGGAGAGGAAGGCCCAGTTGTCAAGAAGGCATAAGAAGAGGGGGGACATTGGTTGGCTTCCCAAGGACGCTCAGAGTCTCTGTGGGCTGGAAGAGTCTGCATGCTCATAATAAGGAGACTTTCGATGTTAATGTTTAGACATTCTTGGATATCTTTCTTTGATGCCTCTTTTGTAGAGAAGGGATATACACACGCCAATGCATGACTATGCAGGCTGGGTTGTTCTAGCCTTCCATGGTGTGGGTCTCAAGGATCAAACCCAAATCATCATCATTATCCACCAAGCCATCTCATTGCCTACCCCAACCCCCTTGTACCTTTTTATACCTGATTTAAAGTTAGTTATGTCCTGGGGAACTTTTAGAAAAATCTTTATATAGAAACAGTATATATGAGCTAACTAACATGATTGAATCTTTTACATTATGTCTTGTAGTTATATTTAACTACCGTTAGCATCATCCTTCACTACAGTATTCCAACAAATCCCTGTCCAGCAGCTGCATTGACTCCCTTCATTTTGCAAAAGAATAATGAAACCTCGGCAAGGTGAAACAGAGTCCTCTGCACACATGAGCGCTTGAGAAAAGTGGCAAGCAGATGTCTAGTCTTCTATGTACACATCTTTCCACTGTATTGAGATTCTCTTGTTTTCTGAAACGAAGCCTTGTATAGTGCTGGCTGGCTTCAGTCTTGTTATGTAGCCAAGCATGACCTTGACCTCCTCACCCTCCTGCCTCTGCTTCTCAAGGGCTGGCTCTGCTGGTGTGCACACGTATACCTGACTCGCTTCATTTAAAAAGAGTCACACTTGTTAGCTGACAATCAACTAATATAATAAGATTGTGTATGCCGTAATAGAAAGCCGGTAAAAGGCGTACATGCATATACATGCATGTATGAAAGCTGGATGAAAACAAAACGAATAGCTATTACCCCAGAGAGATGGATGGGTTTATTGATTGATTTACTTTTCATTTATATGGCACTCGGAACAAAGAAACTTCCCCTACCCTAAGCCACACCCCAGCCCGGTTTATTTTCCTTTCTCGGGTATTTTAATTTCTCTGCAACAAACACGTCTTACTGCACAATGAGAATCATACTTTGAGGAAAAGCAGCAATGGAGACTAAAAGCCATGACTTCACAGTATTCCAAAGTCAGAGGAAAAACAGACAAATGAGTTACAGTATTCATTTCACAGCTGGTTGTTGGGACTGTTGCCGATTGCAGATACAACATCTGCCTGGCAGGAGCTCCTCTGGTCTTCCCTGAGGGTCCTTAGAGGCCAAGCCACCAATCTCTCAGCTGGGAGGGCTGCTTACAGAGCTACATCCAGTGTTACTTGGTGAGTCCCCAGCAGGCTAGCTGTGCCTTTGTCCCACTTTCTCCTTGATGTCACTGGCAACCAATTTACAATACACGTCAACTCAGGAAATATGAAGATTGTAGAATTATTCAATAGGGTGTAATAAAACTAAAACAGGTCATTTTTCACTCAGTAAGAAAATTACATGCCATATATTTTTAGAATGGATTCTTAGGAGGTATTATTTAGCCTAAACTCAATGCCTCACGCTTTTCCAAGCACTGCTGACCTGGGGGCAGTATCCACTCCGTATAGCCCACCTGTCTACATTCCTTCATACCTATAATCTTCTCGGCACTCTTTCAAAGGAGAAAGACAAATTGACCAAAGTTAGAGATAACCAGGTAAGCACACCGAAATGCCCTTGTTTCCTTCCACATTACAATGCTGATTCTGAATGTGGACTTTCTAACTTGTACTTTAGTATTATTTATGGTCATATAACTTTGACATCATTTTGATTACAAACAACTTTTTTTTTTGGTAAAAGTGTGTCAGATCATCATAAAGATGAAGACACTGGCTTAATCATTTGAGAATCTGAGGTACCAAATCCATTTTCTTTATAGCTGACACAGATCCTGATAAAGTTCAAACATCAAATAAAACATCCCTTCCAGAGGACAGGCATTCTATTGGGTCACAGACTGTTCTGGGTTCTTCTAGCCTCCTAACTCACAGGAAAACAAGCAAACATGTGATTACAGTTTTGTTGTATGTAAAGAAAATCGGTTACTCACAAGCTGCAAAGATGTCAGATGTTTTTTCCACCATAGATACTTCTGGTAGGCTGGTCCCATTGCACACAGTCCGTAGTAGGAATACATGACCACGTGCACAGCGGTGTTTAAAAAGGCATGGAATGTTCCCAAACCACCTGAGAGAAAAGAAGTTATTGTAAAACAGCCCCTCATCCCTTAAAAACCACGCACATTTGTCCTAAGGTTTTGCTACATCCTTTCTCTCATTTTAGTAGGAAGAAGAGAAATAGGAAAAAAATATCAATTCTGTGAAACAGCTCTCAATCTGGGGGCCTCAGCAAAACATTTAGCCAAACACAAGCCGGAAACCTTGCAAAATAAATTAGCATGTCATTATCTGTTATGCTTTGACCTTAAAATGCAACTGTGATGAGAGTTTAAAACAAACTAGATCAGTCTCTTAAATATACTACATTTGCTTACCAACAGTCAAAATGTAATTTTGGTCAAGGTTCACATTTATAAGGGGAACAAATTTCATTAATCTTAAATGTGTAAAGTAAGATGTTTCACATGCTTAAAACCTACCGATTGCTCTAACCACCACCAAAATCAAGATGACAGATACTCAAGACAGCACCAAGGCCTCCTCAGACTGCCTCGTGATACATCCCTTCAAGGTGACCTTTAGCCAAGTTCTATCATCAACTCTTAATTTTGCCTGTTAATACATTTCACAGAGATAGAACCACATGGCATAGACTCTTTTGTTCTGCTTCCTTTTTATGCAGCACAATGTCTTTGGGTTTCTTGCATGTTGGTGTACACACTAATAATTGCTCCTTTTCCTACTGTTCAGCATTATGTCATATAAACACATCAATATTTATCCATTCTCCTGTTGAAAGACAGCTGGGTTGCTTCCAAATGTGGGCTCTCATGAGAAAAGCTACGGACATAATCACTGTGCAGAATCAAATTTCTCTCCCACACTCTTCATCCCATGCTTTAGATATTTTTAATGGTGCAAACATTCTGTCAGGAAAGCACTGGAAGTCATTAGGAAGCCATGCTAGGTCTGCTGTAATCAATTACTGTGATTTCAAAATAAATAGTGATTGAATATTAAGCTATCTTTTTATCATCCTGCTTCCATTTGATTATGTTTGCTCTTTTAATTTCTCCATCTTTAATTACGAGGAGAAGCATAAGACTCAAGAATGTAAGAAAGGGTTGTTTCAGTTGTAACAGTTCTTGGTGGAAGGGTTTCTTTCCTGAGATGCTCCACCTAGAGAAATCTGCATTATGCAAGGCAAGGTGGACCTGGGATTTAAGTTTTTCTACAAAAACAAAACAAACCCCACAAAAACCAAAAACCCATTCCCTTAATTCTAGAACACTTTGATTCCAGAAATAACCCAAAACAGGTGCAAAGCAGAATGAATTACTTTATGCAAATCCACTTGTGGGGTGGGAGCTACGTGTGTATGTGTGTGTGTGTGTGTGTGTGTGTGTGTGTGTGTGTGTGTGTGTGTGCTTGTGTACCCAGTACACATGTGGAGGTCAGCAATCACTTCTTTCTTTCTACCATGTGGTTTCTGGGAATCAAACTTGGGTCATCAGGCTTGGCCTTAGAGGCAAGCAACTTTGCCAACTGAGCCATTATTTTAAAATAACTATTCATAATTGTGGTAATTCCAAATGTTTCCAGATATTGTAATTGCTAAAGTATTCCTGGTGAAGAACACACTTTAAATAATTAGGTCCTACTCAGCCAAAGCCTTGTGTTATCCTATACTTCATAGACTTTAATTAGATTGCAGTTAATTCACTAATTATTACAAATTATTATTAATGAAGCATATTACTACCGTTTCAGCTTTTATTATTTAAAATTGGATTAATCCCCCCCTGCCCAAGGTAGCCGAATAAATTATAAGGTGGGGAAACATCCTTTTTAAGGTAACTAAAATATTGAGTAGCTGACTGTTTCTATGATAGCTCAAGAATCAGGCTGATTCCTGGAAGGGTAAGGGACAACTGAGCCTGTTCTCTTGTGCCCAGTGAGAATGCAGACAGGAAGTGCAGCTTGGCTTTCACAAGGGCCTGTATCAGAGCCTTGTCTACTAAGGCGCCATTTTCCCTATGTTACCTTCGTCATTTACATAAGTGGTTCTCAACCTGTGGGTGGCACCCCCATGGGGGCGACCAACCCTTTTACGGGGTTGCCTAAGACCATCCTGCATATCAGACCTTGACATTATGACTCATAATGAGGGTCCCAGTAGCAAAATTAGTTATGGGGTAGCAACAAAAATGATTTTATGAATTATTTATGAAAATAATTCCATCCCAACCTGGGGAACTGTATTAAAGGGTCGCAGCCTTAGGAAGGTTGAGAACAACTGCTCTCACTGTACTAACCCGAGGATCCTGTACAGGGATTAACATGACTGTCGCTAGGAGGGTTACATTAAAGAGTCCCTGAGCAAAAGAAGGTGAGAAATGAAATTAGCTTGCTTATTTTCTCTACCGATTGCTTTTTGACATATCCCTGCAGTGAGTTTGTTTGTAAAACAACCACAGTTTTTATTAGATATATTCTTTATTTACATTTCAAATGTTGTCCCCTTTCCTAGTCCCCCCCCCCAAAATCCCATAAGCCCTCTCCCCTCCCCCATCCCCCAATCAACCCTGTCCACTTCCCTGTCCTGGTATTCCTCTACACCATGGCACCAAGCCTTTCCAGGACCAAGGGCCTCTCCTCCATTTGGTGTCTAACAAGGCCGTCCTCTGCTGCCTATGCATCTGGAGCCATAGGTAACTCCATGTGTACTCTTTGAACAACCACATTTTAATCAGTAAAGCCTTCTACTTTACTGTTTGGAAGGTTTTTAAATGAAGCGCTGCTTTCTTTACAAGAATGGGTCTGAAAAGGTAGCATCTCAGGAAGGGTGATTTACTTCCCTCAGATATTACCTTTTGATATATTATCTTTTGGTTTGGAGAAAAGAAAAGAATCACATGGGCAATTATGACAATTCTCTACATTTCTCAAAGAGGGTATTTACATAATGAATAGAAAAACCTAACATGAAAATATTCTCCTCTCATTCAAAGAAAAAGCTACGTTGCTATTACCCCAATAGGAGGCACAGGAGGCAACAGGAAACCAAGCACTAAATAGCGATCATCTAGGCTCTAGTATTTGCAAAGATTGGCTTAAACAGACATGACTGTTCAAGGCTCTTAGCCCTTGCCAAACCGCACTTCTGGAAACAAATCCTGTTGCTGCCCCTGCTGTTGAAAAGGCAGTGCAAGAGATGCGGGCATGTTGATTAGAATCCCACACCTAAGATGAGCAGGCCTGCCAGCTCACAGAACACACCAGAGACGCAAAACATTCTTTTCTTACCTCCACCATTTTTAAAAAGGAAATAGGAATTAAACTATGGATAAAAAAAAAACACTATGATATAATGTTTGCTATCCATAAGACATGGGGTGTTTCAAACCTGAGGTAGATTCTTCTTTGAATCTACATTTCTTAATATTATTACTTGCTTTGAAATGGAAGCTAGACCATCAATGGGATTTAAACAAAGGTGGGAAACCACTCAATTCTATTCTTTGAATAAAATGTATGTTTCCCATAGTGGAATTACTACATATTTGAGACCACTGAGAAAAGTAAAGAAGCTGAGGTAAACACGTTGGTTTAGGTATCTTCAAATCATCCACGTGTATTTTGGAGCATTGCCTTTGAATCTATTCTTCCAAGGAACAGCATGGAGAGGAGGTTTCAAAACTCCCTGGTGATAGCCAGGTCTACTACCACCTGTGGATATTTGAATCGCCTTACAGAAAATGGTCAATTGTATACATATTGCCTGGGCACATAACCCCATATTATTATACCATTGAAGCCACATGCACGTAACAGAAGCAGTTCTGTACTATGTTGCTTAGGGAATAGTCACAGGGAAAACATTGGTACATGACTTAGTGCAGGGGCAGTTTTTACTTTTTTGTTTTGATCTATGGTTTGTTGAATCCATGGATGCTGAGCCCACGGATATGGAAGCCCAACTGTATTCTGGTGTTATAGAAGAAACAGATATAAACTAACGGGTTTGTGAACACCTCTCCTGTCATCATAAAAAGCAAAGTAGTCATTTTTTTCTTTAATTAGCAGTCACAGTGCTTAGGGAGGAAGACTACACAGAGGCATCTCAGCATCATTTTCTTTATGCCTTTCAACATACAGAAATCATAACTACCCTAGGGGTGTATGTTGCCTTTCAACATACAGAAATTATAACTACCTTAGGGGTGTGTGTTGCCTTTCAACATACAGAAATCATAACTACCCTAGGGGTGTGTGTTGAAACATTTTCCAGTTTTTCATCAATATACGTAAGACATGAGCACATTTTGCGTAGCAGACCTGAGCGACCCAGTCTGCATTTGAAAGAAAACAAACAATAAGAAACTCAGTTAAAACAGTAAAGATTAAATACTGTGGCTCTCTATAACTTCCTGACATTAAGAAAGTAGAGTAAATAATTCTTACAGCAAAGTTTGCTAACCTAGAAATACATGCTCAAAGGCTTTGTTTACCTCAAACTTTATGAATGAATAAAATTACTGCATACTTTTTCCAATTCTAGGTGTTCAGAAAGAGAAAACAAATGGAACAAAAGCTTGTGACCAAGTTTTTGATTAACACATCTCTGTGCTTAAAAAAAAAAAAAAGAAATGTTGTCTCCTTTGTGAAGTTGAGTAATTGTGACCCGACTCATCTTTAAAGTTGCTATGGTGTTGTGAACCACATCTTGGATGTTGTTTATTCTAGAATGTTCACCTATGTGTTAAAAGTTTTGTCTCGAAAGCAACTGGACTGATAGGGGTAGTGGGCCCCTTAAGAGGACCCTGTAGAAAGACCAGCATTCTCAATTAATCTGGACCCTCTAGATCACTTAGACACTGGACCACCAACCAAGCACCATACACCAGCTGATATGAGGCCCCCGACACACATACAGTAGAGGACTTCCAGGTCTGTGTTCATTCAGAAATGATACACCTTACCCTCAAGAGACTGGAGCCCCTGAGAGGTTAGAGGTCAAGGGGGTAGGGGGTGGGGACATCCACGTGGAGACAGGGTGGTGGGGAGGAGGTATGGGATGTGGAACAATCAGAGGGAGGATGGAGGGAGGGGGGAATAAAATCTGGAGTGCACATAAAGAATTAAATCAGTTTTATAATAAGTGGAGCCTAGTGAGAGGTGCTTAAGTGGGGACTCTCCTGTGGGTCTCCTGCTTGTTCCCTCTCTTCCTTTGGTTTCTCCCCTCCTTTCTTTGCCCCTCCCCCTCCCTGTTTCTACTATGATGTCATATGACACTGCGAGACCTGCCCAGGGGCCAAGCAGATAGCTCTGCCCAGTCTCAAACTTTCAACCTCCGAAACTAAGTTATGCAGACATCTCTTCTTAATTAAGCAACCAGCCTCTAGTAGTCTGTAGGCGACACAGCACAGACTAAGGCAGGGTGTGTCAGGTACTGGGAATGTGAAGGCAAATGAAACAGACCTAGAAATTACATTCTGACTTTCTGTCAACAAGCCAGGAAGGCGTTTAAGTAGATATTGATGAATCCAAGGCTTTGGATATTTTATCTATTTGTTTATTACCTATTTAGTTGAAAACATGCAATAGAACTCTCTATAGAGAAACAATAAACCCTAAATGAAACTAAGGACTATGTAGAGAAGCTCAAGTCTTCATGACAGAAAAGCTGGAGTGGGAAGTCTATTTAAGAGTTCTATGCTTGTGTTTCAGGGGATAATTCCAAAATCAGGAGTTTAATCAAAGTGGTTCTTTGATTTAAAAAAAAATTCTCATAGTTTACATCTAAGAACAGAATTTGTATTTGTCGCACGTGAAAAATGCCATCATTAGAGATCACCTGAATCCTGGAATGTCATACATCACATGACCTTTCCTCTCCCTTTCCTACCTGCAGCAAATTTGACTCCAAACCACCAGGTCCACGGCATGATCGTATGATGGAAGACATGAAGGAAAGTCACTTGGCTGTTTTTCTTACGTAGGACAAAAAAGATCTGAAATAGTTTAAAGAAAAATCGAGCTTGTAAAAACCATGCAATTATTTATTGTGTGTTACAAAAGTAGCAGCAAAAGCCAGTTTCACAATTTGACCCCAGTGGCTGCTTTAAGGAGTGCTGAGAGGGGCCAGGACTTCAGGGCGCAGCTCAGAGGCCAACCAGCATGCATGAATCCAGATATGTGTGATATGTAATCACGACAGAACCAATAAGAAGGTGAGAAGAAGTTTTATGCAAGTTTAAAACAATCAAACATATATAATGAAAACTTTGGCCAGAATTTCTTGAAAGAAATGTTATTGATAAAAATTTAAAAAAAAAATCTCATTAAATTCTGAATTATGTTTCAGTCAGAAATTTGTAACTCTTAGGACTGAAATTATTTCATTCCACATTGCTCTCTGATACATCCTCCCAGTTTGGATAAGGGATTACGCAAACTAAAAAAATGGACTTGGAAAAAAAATAACTTAGGACTGTATTACCAAAGAAAAACAAATGATGAAAATCCTAAAGAGTTCATCTGGAAAATATTGCGGACCAGCAAAGCTGTGTAAGAAAAGTGAGAACCGCAGCAAATATACCATCTCGATTGCGCATGCCCAGTGATGGCTTGCTGCTACGTGAGAAATGAACAGAGTTGGGGTGGGGGTGAGGGGCTGTTCAAAGAATGTGCTAACAGCAAAGTTCACAGTGCCAGAGTAAGAATTTGAAAGTTAGACTTTCAAATTCAGAGCATAACACAAAGCATTACTGTGTCAGGGAAACTCGGGAAGGACACATGGCAGAAACAATTTCCTTATGGAAGTCGGTACTGAGAATATGCAAAGCAGAGCCAGTGGAGCTACGCGCATTTGCTTATCCACACGGAATAATGCAGCCCGCTGTAGCAGCAGGGCCATAGATTTGCAACAGGCGTCCTATTGCAACAAGTCGCTGGACAAGCCACTCAACTTAGGTTGTCCCGATCCCCATCCCCTAGTAAGGGTTCTGAGCTCAAGCAATGGGTCCCAAACCTGGCTGCAGGTTACAGTATGAACAACTAGTTTTAAAACACCCAGATGTGGTCTCTACTCCAGCCTGTCAGGCATCAAGTCTGTGAGGTGGGGACTGTGTGTACGGTTTTGTTCCTACTGCATGTAATTGTAAGGCACTGCGAGTGCCTTATGAGAGTCTATGGCCAGCAGCCTCTCAACTTGTAGCTCCTGGGTAAAAATAAGCAGCATTAACAACATGAGAGAGTGTCAGAAAAAGGAATTCCTGCGCTCCACCAGGGACCTACTAAACCCAAAACATGAGGGAAAAGGATCTCAACCTGTAGGCCATGAACCCTTTGGGGATTGCCTAAGATCATCATAAAACACGCATATTTATATTAGGATTCATAACAGTGGAAAACTGACAGTTATGAAGTAGCAAGGAAAATAATATTATGGTAGCAAGGAAAATAATATGGGGTCTCCTCGACTTGAAGAACTGTATTAAAGGGTCGAAGTCTTAAGAAGTTTGAGAACCGGTGACATGGGGAGTTCAAGGATCATCTTTAAAGTAACAAGCCCTCAGAGTTTTGCTCTGTTGTTTCTGAGTTTGTTTTTCCATTGTCCTTTTAACGACAGGATATTGTTTTGTGGCCCAGGTTGGGCTCAAACTTGTGACCCACCTCAACCTCCTGGGTGCAGGGATTCCTCTAGGTGACTTTAAGGCAGGCTGAAATTTGAGAAGGCCTGGATTCTAAACCAGGTTCCCTCCTCAACCTAACGCTGTGTGATTAGTCAACGACAAGTGAAGCGTGTTAATATTTCCAACAAACAGCAAGGTGCTGTGTCTTCTAGACACACTTGTCAGAAAAACCAGCACAGCCTTCCTTCACCGGCAGGAAACTGAGGCTCTTGGCTGTAGGCTTTTAGAGGGCCCAACTGACCCTTCCCAGGATGCAAAGCAGGGAGAACGAACGAACGAGAGCCCAGCTCGTTCAGGCTTCAAACAGCAGCTGAGATGATGTTGGTGTTCCTGAATTACTGACAACCCTCAGATGGCATCACCTTTTGCTATGAGTTTCTGACCTGTGCTGTGCTTAAGTGTCTTATTGGTGGCTGACACTGTGTTTGGATATAAAGGACCAAAGGTAACGCGCTGTCTGCCCTTTGCTTTGTGAACTGCCTTCATCTGGAAGAACTCTCCCCATCTACATCGAGGCGCACAGATCTGCACAGTAAGTGGCACCTATCTGCTTATCTTTGTCAGGAGATGCCTACAACACATATGTATTTCAAAATGCACAGGTTGTAAAATGCTGGGCAGGATGTTTGCTAAAAGCCCAGACAATTAAAGGGGATAACAGCAGGCTAGCCAGGGGAAGCAAAGGCATGCAACAATGGCATTAGCAGTTTATTGCTTCTGTGAGACATCAAGCAGTTACTAAATGTGTGGGCTGCACACATACTCACAGTGTCTAACAGCTCGATAAATTTGGAAAAGTAATAAAGCCAACAGGTGTGCACCATCTGTGGAGATATACACAGATAAGGATTTATTTATCCAATATTTTATATGAGAGAAACATTTACTTAAAAAAAAAACTGGTTTTAAACACACACACACACACACAGAGACAAAGGGGTCATGGTAGCGCACGCCTGTAATCCCAGCACTGGGGAGGCAGAGACAGGCAGATCTCTTTGAGTTTGAAGACAGCTTAGTCTACAGACTGAGTCCAGGACAGCCAGGGCTATTACACTGAGGAAACCTGTCTCAAAATACAAAAGAAAACACAACACAACACAACAAAAAGAACCCCACATAACAACATTTACCACCCTACCTACTTTTTTAAGGAAGAGTTTATTCCCATCCTTCTACAACCATTACATATTCGTCCACAGAACTCCTCCATCTTGAAAAAGGGGAAATCTAAACTCATTCAAAATTAATTTCCCATTTCCTTCTCCCAGCCCAACTGTCCTTCTACCTCTGTCCTATGCATGTGATGATTCTGGGTACCATATATGAGCTGAGTCATGTAGTGTTTGTTCTTTTCTGACTAGAATATATTACTTAGCACAATGTCCCTAAGATTTATATAAATTGCATCTTTTATAGGCTGAATAATATTCTAGTAGTGGTGTGTGTGTGTGTGTGTGTGTGTGTGTGTGTGTGTGTGTGTGGTGTGATTTTGTTTAGCCATTTGTCATCAATGGCCATTTTGGTTGCTTCTACATTTTGGCCATCATAAAAAACGGCATTAAGATCTTGAGTATACAGATATCTCTTGACATCCCAGACTTCAAAGCCTTTAGGAATACAGTCACAAGCGGAATTGCTAAATATTATGAAAATTCTATTTACATTGTTTAGAAATAAGGTAAGTTTTGAAACCCAAGAAATTCAAACAGCACTGTCAGTTTATTATACACCTAGATTTTTTAAATTCTTTCTTATAATTATAGGTTTTTTTCTCCCAACTATATGATCTGATTATTAAATCATTCGCTCATTCTGAATTCATAGCCAATATTGCCGAGTCCAAAGAATTTTCCCCATGATTTTGAGCTACAAATTTTTCCCAAGGAGATACTTACCCTCATTGCTCTTGGTGACTGAGAATAGTCAACAATGTCACATCGAAATGAGTAACCTGTACCCCAGCCAGACATCACAAACTGGAAGAGAAACACGGATATTAAAGAGGCGGTTTGGACTGAACCTTGGTGCATGGCCAGCTGGGTAAGCAGGCAGGGCAGGGCAGGGAAGAGGCAGCGAGAACCAGGACAAAGCAAACACGCTTTGAGCAGAAGCTTGGCATCAGACATTCTCAAGCCACAAACACACATCCCATTCATACGAACTGTATTCTGACGAACTTGTCCACTTCTTTGGAGGATTCCTTTAAAATAGTAAAAGGCCAAAGCCTGGGATATGGTCTGCTTAGTTACCAAATATTGCTTATGTCTACTATGTATGGGTGTTCATGTACTTTGAGTACCTGGCTCTGAGTCTGGGTTTTCTGAACATTTCAACTCTTCCCAATTAGTCAATAAGTGTTACACAAACAAAAACCTGCCTCCAGGGTAACCGTGGGCACTGTGCTTTTCCTACCCATGGCTGGCAAGTACCCAGGAAGGGGCAGTGTTTGGCTCTGATACCCTCTCTGCCTTTAACATAAAAACAGACCATACACAGACCGATACCAGCTGTATTTTGAATTCACAAGACAAATAAGGGAAGACAATGCTCTTGTTACTACCAGAGTATAATCTGGCAGACTGTCGTTCCAACACGCCCACCAAGTGACCTTCTACGAGTGTTAAAAATAAAAGCCTATTGTTGGTAAGTCTGAATTCTAATTCAAAGACCCTAGTGACAGTCTTTTAGTTTGATGGTGGGAAGATCTTTTAAAACAGTAGCTACAAATGAAAGCCATGCACTTGATTTTAATTAATACATACTATGTGCTGATCTGGGGTAGGTTCAATAACATTCTCTTCTTTGCCAACTGTCACTTCTTCCTCAGCAACTGTCAACATCTGGCTTGAAACAACTCGCCCACTATAAGGTTTATGCAACTTTTGACTTCTGAAGCAAACATTTTATAGTTTCATCACTATTTAGCTAAAGTGATAACTTTCCAATATAAAAATGCACAGTTAACAGCTTTATCGAGGCTTTTGTATGTCGATTTTTTTTTCAGACTGGGTTTTTCTATGTAGCCCAGGCTAGGCCCAAACTCACGACTCTATTGTCTCAGCCTCCTAAGGGATTCAAGAACAGGTCTCCACCATCAGAGATCAGCCAAAATGATATTTTACTATGCGTAAAGAAGGAAGAGGTGGGAGAGAACAAGAGGTGGTTTTTAAAATGCAGCCCATCCCTACTCTCAATCCTATTCTGCATTATAACATAACATAAGCTCTGGAACATAGAGACTCACAACAGTATAGGACATGCATTTCATGCTTTAAAAAATGCCTTAAAAGTCAAGTCAACAGATGTTTCCAAAGTAACAAAAGGAATGTGACAGAAACAGTGAATTCTGTTTCTCAAAATCCTCAAGTCAGTGAGCTATGCCATCTTCTGCTATACTTAGACTCATTTCAACTCACAGAAATAACACTCCAGCCAAGTGGTTCTCAACCTGTGTCACGACCCCTTTGGGGGCTGAATGACCCTTTCACGGTGGTCAAATATCAGGCAGATATCCTGCCTATCAGATATTTTACATTACGATTTGTAACAGCAGCAAAACTACAGTTACGAAGTAGCAACAAAATAATTTTATGTTTGGGAGGAGGTCACCACAACCTGAGGAGCTGTGTTAAAGGGTCGCAGCCTTAGGAGATTGAGAACCATCGTTCTAACACCAGCAACTATTTACTTAAAGTAGATGACTAATTGGCCATCTTACCCTGCACAAAAAAGGCCTATATTAAACAAGACAGACTATGTGTCTTGGCCCTGGGCGGGTCTCGCCCCCTCCATCTTCATTAGGGTCTGACGTGTGCCAGGTTTCTAGCAAACTCGATCACAAGAAGACAGATGAACTCTTCACTGTGGCATGGTTCCTTCCTCCTATATTTGGCCGAAAATGCCTGGCAGAGGTGTTTACTCTGAAACCCTGACAAAAATCTTGCTCTGCATCATAAACTGTGCCTGTGTATATAATGTCCTAGTTATTATTAAGTCTCTGTTCAAACAGAGTACACCTAGCATCATCCTAATATTGAGTTTAAGACCATACCAATTATCTCTGGAGGTTATGAGAGTTATTATCTTTAAGCTGGTAAAGAAAAAGTTTGTAGTTCATGTTCAGCAGGAAGTATATCCTGAAACTATAACTCAGATATTAGTATTAGTGACGATTAGGAACTCTCTGATTCAGATATTTTTTTAAACCCTCTTCTATGCTGTAATTCACAAAGCAGGAACCAAAACTAACTGGTTACTACTGGATTCTTTTCAAGTCTGAGAAATATAAATTGGTGTCATCACAAACAGTGGCAACTGTCAGAGACAGAACCTGAGAAAACTAGAACACATTGGAACCTGCGGGGGGGGGTGAGGGGGGGTGAGGGGGGGGGGAAGGGGGGAACTGGCTCAATCCTGTCCTTACAGCATAAGAGACCTGAGGCCTAGGGTATAAAGTTACAGGTAAGGCGAGGGGTCTGGGCTCCTGCTTCCACGCATGCTCTTAACCTCTCTGAGGACATGCGAGGAGGAGCCTGTCTGTAGTCTAGAAAAGACGAAGGGCAGTGACCTGTGGGTTAGCACTAGAAACAAAGACTCGACCAGTAGTGGAAGAAAGCTAGAGTTACACAACCTGTGGCATAAGGAGGTGGGTGTCACGGCGGCCAGCGAGGCCACCAGGACTCCTCACAGACCCCCAGTCTGAGCAAGCACAAGGTATACCAGAGAGAAAACCAACAGAAGGAGGAAGCCAGCCAAGATTGGAAATACAGCAAAAAACCCTAGAGACCAGGTATGCGAGGCAGCGGAGACACGTGACAAGCAGAGGGGCCGAGCGAGAGTAACAGTCTTGGCTGCGTTCTGGAAGGTTCCTATTTATCTTATGACAAGGAACGGGGCTTTACCACTTATGACTTGGAATAAGTCTATGTCCTTTTTGGCCTCAAAGCCTGTAAAAACTAAACAGTCGAGTCAGCACCCAGCTCTGGAGTCGTGCGTGTTCCAGGACCGACTCTCTGCTTACCAGCTGTCACTCTGAGCTCATTAATTCTTTTCTCTGAGTTTCCTCAGAGCCAACGTTTGCCATGTGCAAATCTCTGAGCTAAATGTTGTTTTCTTGTCCCTCACTATCCAAGATGGAAACTGTCCAGAGATCCTCTTGAAGGGGCTTAAAAGGGGGGAGTATAGGGGGTTAGGTGAGTGTGGCTAGGCGGCGTGGGGGAAGGTGTCCAGGCGGGCCCTTGCCTGGGCACCTCTGCCCCTGAGGGACCACACACACACAGGCATAGTATAGAATAGAGTTTATTCAGAGTAGGGGATGGGAGTTAGTGGTAGAGAGAGGCAGAGAGAGAGGGAGAGAGGGAGAGAGAGAGAGAGAGAGAGAATAGAGAGAGTGGAGGCCGGCCATGACCACGTGGAGGGGGGAAGAGCCCAAGGGGCAAAGAGGTGAAAGAGTGTGGGAGAGCAGAGAGCAAAGAGGGAGAGGAGGGGCAAGTAGCCCCTCTTATAGTGGGCCAGATCTCTGGGGCGGGGCATACCTGGCTATTGCCAGGTAGGTGTGAGTTGGAGCCTAGACAGAACCCCAACATCTCTCTTCGGGCTTCTTTCATCTAGACATAACAATTGTGTTTTTGTTGTGGTAAACACTTGCTTAGTTTCTTAATTCCTCCATTCTCAAAACAGGGGTACCCGACAGTCATCACAGACACATACAAACATACAACAAAAGACTAAGGCAAACTTTTTCCATTAGGAATACTGAAGACACTTGCCTCATAACACATATACACAGAAAACAGTACTATGAAAAAATTGTACGTTATCATCACTTTCTTGAGTTCAAAGGGCTTCCGGTTCTCCATGAGCTTTGGTCCCAGAGATGTAACAAAGTAGACATAGAGCCCCAGGATGATGGTTTGCGGCAGGGGCGAGGACATGAGCAGCCAGTCTTCAACTCTTGGGTCTAAGAGAAAAATAACAGGTGAGTACGCGACCACTTAGCCCAGAGACCACAGGAAGCTGACAGTGCACCATTACAAAGATCACAAGCATCCCTAGGAGGGGTGACAGGAGAAACCCCTAGGAACAGTGAGGCTCCCCTGGGATAAAAGCAATGGGGCAGTCATCACCTTTAAGTATCAAAGGGTAAGAGGTATCCGGCAACAGAACTTGAAGGGGAGCTTCTGGGGAAGCCATTCAGGAGGACTGTGTCATGCTGCACCCTCTCCAAATGCATGTGTTAAGCCTGGTGTGGAACTGCACACAAGGAAACTGAGAAATGGGGATGGGTGAAGCAGAAGTTCAAAGTCTTCCAAAGCCACACAACAGCACAAAAAGAATAATACAAAATAAATAAAACTCCATGTGTTGAAATCCTAGCACCTAATGTGACGGATGCAAGAACTGTTTAAGAATAGATTCATAAAAAGGACTCCAGGAAGCTCTTCTGCTATCTTTCTGTCACATAATGACACAAAGCAAGATAACAGCAACCCAGGTAAGCCCTCACCAGAGCTCCACAGAACTGGCACCTTGCCCTCAGACACATAATTTCTCCAAGTTCTAAGCAGCAGGTATAAGCAGATCTGGAGGGAAGGGCAGCTAGTGAGGTGCCAACATCTGTGACCATCAATGGTCAGAAATTTCCATTTTACCTGGGCATGGTAGTGTGTGCTGTCATGATAGCACTTGGGAGGGGAAGGCAAGAGATCAGGAGTTCAAGGCCAATCTGGGATAAAAGAGACCCTATCTCATAAGTATTTTTTTCATTCAGACATTTTTTATATTTAAAAAAAGGTATATATCTGCTACTAATTCATTTTCTTCCTTTCCTAAGAAAACTGGCATAGTCCCTCAGATGCTATATCACAGAAACACAAAACTGAAAGCGACCACATCAATATCTAACTATCAAAAGTGTGCCTATAGTGTGAGCCAGCAAGTATCATATCTTGAGCCAAATAAAATAGGTAATGCCCTTGCAACCACATAAACATAAGTTCATCCAGTTCTTGCTGCCCGCGGGCTGACAGGATTGTGGCCTTTAAAAATTGCAATTAAAAACAAACTGTGATTCATTCTATAATTTCCAGCACTTGGGGTGTAACTTGACCAAGTGACCTCATGATCCCAGAGTGGAATGGAGGAAAGCAGCTATGGGCAGCTTGCAGGAGCATCTGATGCAGCTCCACTCAGAGCATCCCCTTCAGGGGTAGCGAAAACTCTGGAGCAGGCGTGCATCCTATTCATCCAACCCACTAACGAGAAAGCCAGCTAGTCTCCAGCAAGCCTCACCCCAAACCTCTTCACTAGAACCCCTTGGCTACCCACTCCTGCGGCTTCTCTTTTAGTGCTGGGCATGTTACATTAGCAGTTGATGACGAGGTCTTTAGTTAGGATAAAGATGACTTACCCTGTCTTCATTCAAGTGGGCCTTACTCAAAAATGTCTACAGGTGCCATTGTCTCAAATAGGCAAAGCAAGCTAAGAAGCAAAGCAGTCAACTCAAAAACCGATGCCAGATGTTTAGGATTTGAGTTTGTTCTTATGTCTATATAAGCACACCTATCAACACAACTTCAACTCTACACAGCTATTCAAGTAGATACAGACACCCCCAAAGCACAAAGAAGATGCTGGAATACAGAGTAAAATAGAATGCTTGCTACAAGGTCTCTAGTGCTCTGTGTTAGCATGAATAGATACGATGAGGGCGCTGGTGTGTAGCATTCTCCTAGCTTATTGGATCATGGAACCCTGAATATACATATATATATATATATATATATATATATATATATATATATATATATATATACACACATATACAGACACAGATACAGATAGAGATTATACATATACACATACACACACACATACAATACACATACACATATACATTACATACATATACATATGTTTGTGTGTATATGTAACACATATATGTGTGTGTATATGTACATATATGTATAGTATATTACTCCCTATATATAAAAATATTATACAACTTTTAGAAGAGACGCTCTCTAGAACAGCTTAGAAATACACCTGTTTTCTACAGTACATTTACAAATTAAACCTTTAGCACTTTGGCAGCGATATGACATCAATAGGGGCAGACTGTTTTGGAATGTAGTGAGGAAGAAGACATAAAATAGATGGTCAAACATGGAGAATAAGACAGAAGCAGAAGTTAAAAAAAAAATTCAGAAGTTGTTACTTGTGAGACTATGACATCATTTATACTGGGAACAAAGAGCAAGCTTGTAAGAGACACGGACAACTTAGGCTTTAGAGAACATCAACAAAAGTTTTCGGACCAACACTGAAAACGCAAAACTCTAGGGCTGGAGAGATGTTTCAGGGATTAAGAGCACTGACCGCTCTTCAGGACCAGTGCTTAAATCCCAGCTCCCGCAAAACAGATCACAATCATCTATAACTCCAATTCCTTAGGACATGGCATATACATACACATAAAAGTAAAATAAATAAATCTTTTTTAAATGCAAAGTTCTAACATTTGAAAGTGTTTTCTCTTACTCTATTCTCAACTTGTCATTTTCAAACTTAGAAAGGTCCTTAAATCGGCTCTCCGGGTATATGTTAACTACAGTCTTTTCTGTTTCAGTTGTTTCTTCTCTAGCCTTAAAACAATGGTGAGTTTCCTATGACAGAATTTCTGGTCATCACTGGCAATCACATTCTGGACCTAACATCACAAGGGCAGTCTCAGTAAATCAAGCCTGTCACCGGACTGGGAATCAAGGCACAGAGTTAGACTTGATCATCCTTAAATGAATTCCTTCTCCTGCTGGTCAATATAAAACACAATGCATGAATGTCATAAGTCAATGTCTAGCTTTTTTGTTTTATTAATATGTCTAGGTTTTATTCCTAATAAAATAAAGGCTAATGAAATCAGCACCAAAGGAAGAGAGCAGGGAGCTGCTGTTATCGCTGACTGAGCATGGCGGCAATATGGGAGGCTTCTGGCTTCTTCTTCATAGGCAACTGAAAATGCTTCTGCCGTTCCTCATCCCAGATACAGCGTTAGAACGCAGATGGTTTAAGTGTCAGTAAAGGCACTTTTCTATCACAGCTATCTTTTGTTTTATTCCTTCACTGACTTGGCAGTGAACGAAAAGTTGGATGACGTCACCCTTCTGTTCCTCCCCTGTTAGCAACAGAAAGAAAACAAGCCAAGAAAAGCATGCCAGGCTAGGTCGGGAAGACCAAGAAAATCCAAATAAATCCTTTCTTCCTGTGATTTAACTTTTTCAGCACACACCTTTTCTTAAAATCCTGTGTATATATAACTTTCAAGTCCTACAAATAATAAAAAGTCACGATGGGAAAAAGCTTGTTACGGTCTATGTTATTTTTGGAAAAAAAAACGATAACAAAATAATAAGAAGAACAAGATATAACATATGTTTGTGTGTACAAAGACAGGAACTTACATTTGTGTGCCTGTGAAGAGGTCAGAGGTCAACCTTGGTGTTGTTCTTCTAGAGTGGTCTGCTTGGTTTTGGTTTGTTGGTTTGTTGGTTTGTTTTGTTTTTTCTGTGACTTGGCTTGGCTGGCTAGCCAGTGAGCAGGAGGGATCATCCCCCTGTCTCTGTTTCGCTGAGCTGGGAATCTAGGCCTGGGCCATCCTTTCAGACTTTTCACATGGGTCCTGGAGACTGAACCTGGCTCTGCAGTTTCACAGCACACGGATTACTCCCCGAGCTGTCTCCTCACCTCCATTTTTTGTAGGACCAGGCTCTAAAATTCTATTACAGCAACATTGTAGAGCCAGGGACTCGGTGTGATGACCCTGCCCCTCCTCTGGCCTTTTATGCAGCCTTTGGTCATTGACTTAACCACACTCTACTTGGTTTTCTCATCTATGAATTGAGCATAAAACAAATATCTCATAGAGGGCAGGGTGAGGAGTTTGTGAAGAGCTTAAACTCTCAATAAGCTTGCCATTGTCATTATTGGAGATCTCCAATCTGTAATCATAGCAGAATCACCTCTATAGAGTTTAAAAGCCCAACAACAAAAACAATGCCCTTGATCCAACTGAATCAAAATCCTAAGGGGTGGGTACCAGGGATATAAGCTTTTAAAAATCAGTCATAAAAAAAATAGCAAAGAAATTAATTTCTCAAAAAGAAGGGGCACAAGAGTAAATGTTCAGTATTTCCAATTATCAAGAGAACATACACCTATACCAAAATTTTTAACCAATCACCTCCTGCATCATCAAACAAACTAAAGATAATGAGTGATGCTGAAGATGTGGAAGAACGAGGCGTTTCTGCACTCAGGATGAGACTGTAAATTAGTACAGCCACTAAGGACCACACGGTGGCCCCATTAAAAAACTGAAAGAATTATCCTAAGTCCAGAAATCTCATTTTGGGAAACCATGAGTGCGTGCGTGCGTGCGTGCGTGCGTGCGTGCGTGCTCCCTATTATCCACAATAGCCAAGGTGTAGAATCTGTTCAGGAGTTCATCATCAGATAAATAAAGAAAGCAGTGTAATGGAAGTGAGGGATCGTTTGGTCTCTCCAAAGAAGGAAACCATGCCCCCTGTAACCTCTTGATAAGCAGGGTGGCAACATTGTTACAATAATTGAGATAAGCCAGACTCAGAAAGCAACATAGTCTCCTGGGTGAAATAAAGGGGTTAAGTGTCTGGCTAGACAACAGGGAAAGAGACATGTTAATCAATGGCTACAAAATTTAACTTAGGCAGGATAATTTTTTTTTTGAGATCCATTACAGGGACATGGCATAATAATAGTACTGTACATAATCATATGATAATTATTATAATAAATATATTATGTGTCTAACAACAATAACAACAACAATAATAGTATACGATGTAGTTGAAATTCCTAACAGTAGGTCTCCAATGTTTTTAGCAAGTGTGTATGTTAACTAGTTCATCTAATCATTCCACAATGTATATACCTGTTACAATATCACTTTGCACCACATAAACAGACAGAACGATAATTTGTAAGCAGGCAATCTTTTTAAAAAGCTATTCAGGTGACCAGGATGAGCTATCTAAAGTGAGAAACGGCGATTCTGGTGCACGATCAAGTTCCCTTGAGCCACTTGCAAGGCTGCAGTGTTCCTCGGTAGGCTCTGTGACAATCTCTCCGTGCCTGTCAATCCAAACCGCCCTTTGTCTTCTGTACAGTTGCCAAATTCACTTTCTAAAAGCCGGGATCTGCTTAGATTATTCTCTTGGTAAATGAGCTCTCTCCCCCTCACTGACCAAATAAAATTCAAAGCCTTAGCAGGGTGTTCGGGCTCTGGCTATTGTCCCTGCCTCCTGCTTCTTTCAGAGGTAGTCATCTTCCCGAAAAAGGCATCAGCCCACTTCCTCGTGAAGTGGGGGGCTTTCCATTTGACACGCCTGTGGGACAGTTGTGGTTGACTTGACAAGAAGAGAGTAGAGAGGCCACCGTAGCGTTTAAGGTGACTTCTGACTCAGTCTGGGCATTTAGTCAGCACTAAGTGCCCGCTGTTTTTCCCAGGAACAAAAGGCTAAGGAGACAGGGACAGTCCTGTGTGAGAAGAGCCAGGATGGAAACAGAGGACAGGACCCCAGAGGTCACCAAAGTGCTGATTTACCACGAGCTAAATAATTCTTTCCTGAGAGCGCACCAGAGAGAAGTGGGGTACTGGGAAAGTACAGTGCTGGGTATATAGATTGTTAAGGAGCTTTCCCATCAACTACTTATAAAACAATGCTCTTAAGCATCACACACTACAGCAAAGACTACACACTTTCCAAGTCTAAGAACCAACAGAAAGAAGAAGCTGGAAGGGAAGAGAAACTCTTTCTCTGTGTACTTTCTGATATACCAAGAGTTCATAAAGACAGCAAGTCTACCGTCTTCTCCCTTCCTGCAAAGCAAGCTCACGCTATCTGAAAGTGAGCACTACCATCCAAACATGCAAAGGGCTGCTGTTATTTATTTATTTATTTATTTATTTATTTATTTATTTATTTATTTTACTTATTCACCTCACATCCTGCTCACTGCCCCTCTTCCTGTCACTCCCTCCCACAATCCTCCCCCGCCCCCCAGTGGGTGCTCTCCTAGGTATCCCCCAACTCTGGCACTTCAAGACTCTGCAAGGATGGGTGCTTCCTCTCCCACTGAGGCCAGAAAAGGCAGTCCAGCTAGGAGAATATATCCCACGTACAGGCAACAGCTTTTGGGGTAGCCCCCATTCTACTTGTTCGGGACCCACATGAGGACCAAGCTGCGCATCTGCTCCATGTGTGAGGGGAGGCCTGGGTCCAGCCTATGTATGTTCTTTGGTTGGTGACTCAGACTTTGAGAGTCCCAGGGGAGCCCACAATCCCTCCTATTCCATAAGCGTCAAGGGCTGCTTTTGAATGATAAGTAAGCACCTTTGCATTTTTCCTTAGCTCAAAGCCCTGTTACAGCATGATTTGAAAATCTAGCATCCCATAATCAAAGAATTGTAATAAACTCTCTTCTTCTACCTTACCTATTAAGCCATGTAGACGTTTCATGGCAGTACAGTTTTCCACATGAAATAACTATGCATAGCCACCACTTCTCCAGCTATCAGAAAACTAGTAACAGTAAGTTTTCCCAAGGCCACCCAGGATTAGGCCCAAAGCCAAGAATACACTTGAAACACTTGGCTCTTGATCATGCATTCAGCTCTTCCTAGGGTATGCAAAACAAAACTAATGCCTCCCTGAGATCAATACCACACTAAATAAATACAAGGGAAAACTCTTGATGTACCTGACAGCGGTTTTACAAAGCTGTAAATCTTAATACAGATCCTTTTAACTGCTAGACCTTGACAAGAAAAGAAAAAGTGGAAGAAAAAAAAGCAAAACTCAAGTGATGTGTTACTTTAAAAAGTACCTAACATAAATTGTACCAATCTCTGGGTGTCTATTTGTGACCGGAGACTTCCCAGGTAACAGCTCTTTCACACATCCTAGCAGACAGGTGCTATTCTCGCTTTCCTTTTTTTACTCACAAAGAAAGGGAGTTTGTTCAAGGTCGCTTAGTTAGTCTGGGGCAGTGACAAGCTGGGTGTGGCTCTTCCCTTTCCACATCCCACGACCTTTCATCTCCCAAGACTTCAAATGCACATTGGATTCAGAAGTGTGACATGTTTACCTTCTCTGTGCCTCTCTCCAGTCTCTTCTTGTCTCTTGTATTTGCATAGTGTCCCTTGGGTCTTCTCAGACCTTATTCCTAATCACCCGAGATCCTTGGCTTTGCTCTCCCTTTCCCTGACCTAGCATTACTTAGTTTATTGATGTAAGTACTTTATTTTATTATTATTATTATTTATTATTATTTACAAAAAGAGTTGATGCATAGATGAAGCTAGAGGCAGCATTCTCACATAGTTTTCATTCAAATATTTTGTATTTCTAGGGCTATATGACTAGTCCACACCATCTGAGTTAAGGATTATCTGCATTCTTGCATTGAGGAAAGTGAATAGTAAGGTTTGGATTGCAAAGCATCTGTTTTTTCAAATAACTCTATTCTAAAAAATCTGTTCCCAGGTCTGTCGAGATGGTTCCATGGGTAAGGGTCCTTCTATGCAAGCCTAATGACCTAAATGCCATCCCTAGAGAATAAACTCCACAAAGATGCCATCTGACTTCCATACATACACGGTGGCACATGTATTCACACAATGATTATTTTAAATTTTACCTTAATCTAATTGGGTTCCAAGTTCAAACACTGAAAACCAAATGAGCAATATGCACCTCTCCTCTGAGATACAACTGGAAAATCAATATCTACATTAAATGTGGAATTTGTAACAATCACTATAAACCATCAGAGAAAGATAACCTCTAAAGAAACTGAACTATTTTCTGAACCAAGTAAGTTGAAATTTTCAGGGGAAAGAAAATAAAATAGAGAAAAGGCTATTCTATTTGCCCTAACAGAGTAAAGCTTATTTGTCCTTGGTATTTTCGAGGGATGAAACTATTGGGAAAACTTCAGAGATGTAGCATTGGCCTTTTAAAGAAGCCTGGGGAGGCAGATGCTGCCTATGAGACAGTGACTTCTTTGCTGACTGGGATGTAGAAGTCTCATGTGTGATTTAATGAACTCGTGGATTCTGGCCAATGAGGAAGTCACTCCAAAGTGGTTTTAGTGGTGATGACGTGTATCCGAGTAACTACAAGATAATGAAATTTCAGAAAGCTGATCATAACTAGAAAACACCAGCTCTCAGGTTGTTCTTTTTTTTCCCCTCTTTCTTCTTCTTTATCAACATTTTCTTCATCAACTTTATTGACCCTGGGAAAGTCACATCTCTGGGTTTTAGTTTCTTCAGCTCTAAAATGAGACATCAGGTTTATCTAAGGTCTAAGGCATTCTGAGAGTCTTTTTCTATTTTAAAAACTTTTCTACCTTTGTTTTACTTTTTAAAAGATTTATTTATTTATTTATTTATTTATTTATTTATTTATATGTAAGTACACTGTAGCTGACTTCAGACACATCAGAAGAGGGCATCAGATCTCATTACAGATGGTCATGAGCCACCATGTGGTTGCTGGGATTTGAACTCAGAACCTCTGCAAGAGCAGTTAGTGCTCTTAACCACTCAACCATTTCTTCAGCCCTTGTTTTATTTTTAAGACTTCAATGGTTTCTCTAACAATGCCACATTGGCTTGGGTTTGAAAACTCACTGACAGACAGGTAAAGAAAATGTACTCCTGAGACTGGATGTAGCTCTATTGTACAACACAGACCAAGCAGATTCAGGTGCAAGACCCTGACTACAACCACCCACAGCAGACCCTGACCTCAACCACCCACAGCAGACCCTGACCTCAACCACCCACAGCAGACCTGCCACAATCACCTTTCACCACCTGCAAGTGGCCTGACACTCCACAGAAGAAACATGGAACATGGTATGTGTGTGGTTTCCATTTGTATATTTTAAATTCAATGACACTGCATGTTCTGATACATCTTTATTACTCCCTGCTCTGTTTACAGCACCTCTGGGAGCAGGGACAGGGGCAGAGACTGGGCAGGGTCAAAGGTAGGCACAGGGGCGGGCGGTGTGGGGCGGGGTCAGGGATAAGTCTTTCATTCTAGAATTAGCATGAACAGAACTTTCGTTGGTAGTAGTGGGTGATTTGTCTCTAGAGAATTAAAGTGCCAAGCCTCCAAAACCATTTTTAAGGGTTAATGGGGTGAGATGTACCATCGTATATCATCATCAGAGAGAGAGAGAGAGAGAGAGAGAGAGGCGTAATGAAATCCCGGCCACTGCCTATTGGTTAACTAGTGATAAAGGAGTATGAAGTTGTCAAGGCTCTTATTTTGTTCCAGATAAATCCCATTAATGTGGAAATTTGATATAAAACAAAAGATACTTACCAGCATCTTTGATCCAATTATCATAAAAACGCACAGTCCTCGATGTAAGATCACTGAACGCCATTTTCTACAAGATTCACTGGCTCTTTTAATGGGTTCTTCAGTAAAACAGTGCAGAAATGAGCTTAAGATCTATAAATGCAAATAAAAATAAGCTTTTAGTAATACAATATTTAAAATGCTAAAAATTTAATAGGCACTGGCAGGACAGCACACTCCTGCTGAAGGGAAAAGCCATTAGTGAGCCATAGCAAATGCTGACACAGTCACAAACACTTGACATTTTCCATTCTTCTGGAGATGCTGATAACTTCCCTGAAGAAGGGTGGGGTCTTATGTACATGAGACAAGGGGAGGGAATGACTTTAGGAACTCTTACAGGAACATCTCTCTTTTTTGGAGAAAATGCAGGTCAGGAACAGACGAGGATCATCATGGCAGGGCTGATGGGAAAGTTCAGAAGGTGGAGAAGATACCCAGGCCTTGAAGCCATCTTTATGCCCAATAAAGTCTTCTTTGTATGAGCTTTTGAAAAATATTTGTTCTATCATTTTTAATTATGTAGTAAGTGTGTGAGTGTGTGCATGCAGTATATGTATGAGTGCCAATGGGAGCCAGTGGTGTTGAATCTCTTGCAGCTAGAGTTACGGGCAGTTGTGAGCTACTTGGCATGGGTGCTGGCAACCAAACTCAGGCTTCTGCAAATGCAATACACTCTTAACCACTGAGCCATTCTCTAATCCCCTAAATTTTAAATTTTAGTGGTCTCTCAGAATTCCCACAGTATTTTCTTTAATCATTAAAATGCTATCTACTAGCTTAAAAAAACAATGGAGTAAGACAGAAAGAGGGGAGGAAAACAAAACAAAACAAAAAAAAAACAAACAAAAACCAAGGAAAATAGGCTTGTTGATTCAGACAGATAGATAAGAATTATGGTAAAGAGAAATCTCCTGTATAAGATTGTCCATAAAAACAATCATCCCTGCTACATATGACAAGACACTGTGCATCCTTAGTAACTCAGTAACACACTGACAGAGACAAATCAATGGAATACACAGAAATATGTCAGGTACATTTGAGAATTTAAAATGTATGTTGATAATTCTGAGATCTTTACTTTAAAATCTCTGGGATCAAGGCACAACCTCCATACAAGAGATGTGTCATAAATGAATGGTGTAGTGAATCAAAACCCTTTGGAGGGAAGACTGGAAATATTCTAGAGGCAGATGATCATACAACAGTGTCAGTGTGCTCCACGCTACTGAATTTGGTTGAAAAGGTAAACTTTGCCCTATGTATATTTTGTTATACACCCAAAAGAAATCCTCAAAGTTCACCATAGGAAATTTGACTTTTTCCTGGCAGTATAAATCAAAGTTGTTTCATTTGTATGATTACAGGAATAAAATAAGGCATGCAGCGTGTGATACAGGTGACATCTCAGATCAGTGGACACTAAATCACTAATATCTACTCAACAAATGGTGATGCAGCTGGATCGGCATCAGGAAATAAAACAACAGCGACCCAGGGCTCCCTGAATCTGACATTAGACAAATTCCAAGTCCGAATGGATAGAAACCTAGAAGACAGCAACTGAGATTGCAAAACTTCGATGTGGGAAAGGCCCTTCTAATTCTCAAACTTCAGAAGCCAAAGAGAAGACTAGCACCGTTAGCCATGGAAAAGGAAGAAAGGAAGATGCTGCGAGCAGAGAGGGCTGGAGGAGTGTGGGGAATACCAGGAACCAGTAGCTGTGCCGGGCTGCTGAGAAAGGATCAAAGAAGGAGCAGTCAGCACTGAGCAGTTGGTGGGGAAAAGTCTTCCCATTCCCAGGAGAGAGTTCCAGGGAAACCGGATGGACTCTGCCCCTATCTCCACCCCTTCCCCCGCCCTGCCATCTTGGTGAAGGAAACGCCTCTGGAAGGCTGTGAGGGAAGTTTCCACCAGGATGTTAATCTGTGTGTTTGGAGTGTTCTACTGTTGGATAGAGGTAGCTTTCCCCCTCAAGTACACCCTCTGCTGAAGCAGAAACAAAACTCTAAAGAAGTCTGCACACTGGATGGAAAAGTTCTGAGGGCTTTAGCCTGTTCCTTCCCAGAGATCTAGAAAGATCAGAGACTTAGGATGTGAGTGATAACTACTCCTACCACATTTAAAGCAGGATTTTTCAAACTTGACAGTACTGAAATTTTGGGTCAAATATTTCCTGGTCATGGGGACCTACCCTGAGCATTATGGGCGATTTGAGACAACCTGGCTTCTACCTACTAGATTCTAGGAATCCCTGCTTTGTGGTTGAGACAACCAACTTCATCTACAGCAATGATCAAATGTTTCCCTGGTGGACAAAAACATCCAAGGTTTACGGTAATTATCTAGATCGCCATCTCTCATGCCTTCTCCAGACTACAGCAGCTTGCCTCAGGGTGAGCACTGGGCAGCCACGAGCTTGCTTAGTGTGACGTTGTTCAAAATAATATGTGAGTTTTTCCTTACAGATTAACTTCAATGTTTTTCCATTGTGAGTTACTATGGAGGTTCTGGGATTTGAACCTGGGTCCTCAGAGCAGCCAGCGCTCTTAATCACTGAGCCATCTCTGTAGCCCTGCATGGTGCAAATACAAGGCTCTCCGCCATTACCTTGGTCTTGCGGGTGCTTCTTGTGTAACTTCCTGGGAATTCAAGAGAGATACTCACTGTGGAAGATATCTATCACCCTCAACAAATACAAATTAAGCTACAGAAAAAAAAAAAAACTATGTTCTTATGTCAGACAAAAGGGACTCTAAGTAAAAGTTGTCATGAGGCATAAAAGGGTTAAGAAGATAAAGGGTCAACTTTATCATGAAGATATAAGAAGGGCTGAACAGAGCCAGGCAGTGGTGGCATACGCCTGTAATCCCAGCACTTGGGAGGCAGAGGCAGGCGAATTTCTGAGTTCAAGGCCATCCTGGTCTACAGAGTGAGTTCCAGGACAGCCAGGGCTACACAGCAAAACCCTGTCTTGGAAAAAAAAAATCCACTCCCCCCCCAAAAAAAAAGGGCTGAGCAGGGCAGAATCTTTTTTACTACACATGAGGTCCTGGATTCCACGGCCAGTATCACACAAAAGGGAGGAAAGGGAGGTGGGGAGGGCAAGAGAGATGCAAAAACATCCCAGCACTAAATACATAAAGCAAACACCAGCAGATTTCAAAGGAAAGATGGCCTGCAATGCAAAAATGGCAGAAGATTCCAGTTTACCCTTTTGAATAACACATCAATCACCCAGACAGAAATTAAGACAAAACAAAAGGACTTGTAACCAACAGCAACGGGCACGTTGTTCTCAGGCAAACACAATTTCCTCCAGGATAGACCATATGATGAGTCACAGAACAAGTATAAGAAATTTAAGAAGACTGAAACCATTCCAAGTCTCTTTCCCAACCACAATGTCATGAACCTAGGAATTGACAGCAGAAGGAGACCCAGAAGATTCACAAATATGTAGAAAGGAAACAGCCTATTCCTGGGCAGTGAATAGGTCCAACGGAAATCAGAATGGAACTGGAAACTACTTTGAGGCAAATGAAGGCAGAAACAAAACCAAATGTGGGGCATAGCAGTTCTGAGAAGAGACTTGTTATACTCTGAATGTGAAGCGCCTACCACAGGATCATGTGTCTGATCAGATGGTCCCTGATAGTCATGCTGTTTCAGAGGCTATGGGATCTTTCATGGGGGTGGGGTCTCATTGGAAAAAAAGAGGCACTGGGAAGCACTCTCTGTTTTGTGACTGCTCACGGGTTAGCTAACTGGGGTCCCGTGATCCTGTTACTGTAGAATCACCTACACCAAGTCTATTCCACCATGATGGCTATACTCCACCTAAGACAAACCTAAGAGTAACCCTTTAAATTGTATTGTCAGGTGTTTGGTCACAGCAATGAAAAAAGTACCCAATACAAAATTTTGTAGTAGCAGGTGCCTGCATTTGAAACGAAGAATTATGTCCGATAAAATGTAACCATAACAATTAAGAAGAAATCAAAAATTTGTGAGGGAGTGGAAGAGAAGTGGAAAGAATTGAGGGAAAAGGAAGAGGTAGAGATGTATAAATACAGTACTCATATATGAAATTCTCAACAAAAGTTAAGTTAAAATAAAAACAAATGTTCTACATCAAGGGTCTTGGAAACGAAGATTAACACAATAATAATTAAAAATTAGGTCCAAACTCTGCAGAACAATGCAATGCAGATCACCTTAGAAATGAGCAGAAGGTCTCCACTTGAGAAATAGAAAAACAAGTTGTGTGAAAAGTTAAAAGATACAAAGCGTTTTGCTAGTGAAAAGATTCCAATAAATTAAATTAGAACAGAAAGGAGACATGACGACAGGTACCAGGTGAATTTTGTGGGGAAGGCCAGGGCACCTTCTGTGTGGTTCACCTTTATTTTAGTGGTTCCAGGATATGAATGACTCAGAATCCCTGGGACAGAGATTTGGATACAGTAAAAGTAAGCCTCCACACAAAATATTTGGAACAGACATAAATTATATGATAGGATTCAGCTAATAAAAGTCACCTGGACGTGGAAGGCATTGGAATCTGGGTGGAATAGGAGGCATCACTGAGTCTGGGCAAGATTAATCTGATGACTCAAGAGAATTATTGTGAGACAGAAGATCTGTGGGCACCACATCCACATCTACAGTATAGGGAAACTGACCCCTTGCTTTAGGAGTGAAATACGAGGTCCTCAAATACTTGCGAGAGAAAAGTCACGACTACACCCCAGTCCTCAGTACATTTTGGAAAACTAGATTGTGAGTGTGGTTGTCCAGGCAAACAGAAACACAACAGAGTCAAAGATCAATAAAATTTTGAGCATCTAACCTTCTATTTTTCAAATGAAAACAGCATTGAATCAAGGAAAATCACTTGTTATAAGTAGCAGAGCAATCAACTGTAAATAACTTAACCCATGAGGGGATGCGCTCTCTCACAGAACAAGGCATCCAAACACAGGGCACACGTCTTGTGAGCTAGAACAGAACTGAGTTGTTGCTTTTAATGGAAGAGACAGTGGTAGCTATTCCCCTACACTACGAGAATAGTAAGATGGACTCTCCCTCCCTGTCTTTACCTTCCTTTCTTTTACAAGGTCTTCCTATGTAGATGACTCTCACGCATGCTCCCCCCAGTCTCCCCCAGCCTCCTGACTACTGGGATTATAAGTGTGAACCACACCCAATTGGCATTTCTTTTTAGAAGTGTAAAAGCCTTTTGCATGATCTCCAAGAAGACTCTCAAAGGACCCATTTCATAAAAGTCTCACAGGCTAGATGCTAGCCAAGGGGCAGCAATGCATATATGTAATCCTAGCACTTGGGAGTCTGAGACAGGATACAAGGCTAGTCTGTGCTGTTTAGAGAGATTCTATGTCAACACACACACACACAATCTCACACACACAATCACACAAATACACACACAATCACACACACAAACACACAATCACACAAACACACAGACACAATCACATACACACAATCACATACACAATCACACAAACATACACACAATCACACAAACACACACAGACACAATCACATACACACAATCACATACACAATCACACAAACACACACACAATCACACACAATCAAACACACACAATCACACAAACACACACACACACACACACACACACACACACTCAGGGAAGAAGTAGAGTCCTGAACTAGAATGGTCATCCCACAGGGACAGAGGAGATCCTAACTTAGAGAAACAATGCAGAACCTAACTGTCACTTGGAAGACTGCCCTGGCACAGTGTGTTCTGATGTAAACGAAAGCTCCAGGGCCTGGGCCCACCCAAGTGCTTGCTACCCTCCTTGCCTGGGGTGTGTTCCCTGGCTAAAAGATTTTGATTTTTGTTTAAACAAAGCATGATAAATAAGTTAGTAAGTAAAATACGCAAATAAGTATGCAAACTCTGTAGCAGTGTATAAGACTTTCCAGTGGCTTTTATGTATCTTCTGTTTATAATTATCTATGCCACCGTCTCTTTGGAACAGATGCTGTACTATAATCTATAAACACAGGGTGGTATGACACTTGTGATTGCCATTTTACGAGTGTTCTGAGCTGAAGGTGCTCTGTCTGGAATCTAGCCTACATGAATAAAATGGGTGTTTCCTACACCCAATAGCAACAATACAGAATACCTACTAAGGTGCTATGAACATCTCAGACCTGCTTTACAAAAGGAAGGACTGAAGTTTCTATACCAATCAGGATTCAGAACAAATATATTTTGTATTTATTATTCTATTCTTTCATCCCAAGTTTTGCTGCCTCCTTCCTCCTTATTTGAAGGCTTTATGAAGAATTTTATCCTCCGGGAGAGGTAACATATGTGCATGACCTATGAGACTCATTCAGGCCACATTTCTGTTGGCTCAAGATCTATGGCCCAATTATGATTGAGTCTGAAAAATGAGGCAGACATTTTGGCTTCAGTGTTCACTTAACTCAGTGTGCTAATGTGACAATGTGCTACGTATAAAGGAGAAGTGGAGAAGCCACTACAAAATAGAATTTCTGTGACTCTTTAGCACAGTACTAAATACTATGCAGTTCAACTGTTTCTGGACACTCATGATAACAGAAAGGCCCTCCCGTATAAGTAGACAAATAGAAGTCTTTATTTCTGGTGCCACCTTCGTTTTCTATAACTGGAGAGAGTTGAGGCAAACTGGGACCTGTTCAACCAGGAGCAGGTGTAATCGCAGCATTAGGTACCACAGAGCAGCACTGTGTAGACACAGCCCCTTTCCATAAGCAACATCAGCAGGCAAAGCCTTTCTTTTGGGGTAAGGGAAATTTGAGAATCAAAACGTATCCTAAAAACTGTGCCCCCGGGACTGATCAGACTAGTTCATCAGAAGAATTGCTAATTACTGCAAAGATGATTTAAATCTTATTCACAACCCAGTGCTAGTTCCGTGTCTTAAATTAACCAGTGCTTGCTTCCTGAATAACTGTGAGGTGAGTTGTAAATGCTGTAATCTGGGGGGGGGGGGGGGAATAAAACAAGGCAAGGTGGGAGGCCTACTTGGGTTGTTTTCAGGTGAATGCAAAACTTCTCTCTCATTCATTTTCCCCTTCAAACAGAGTAATCTCTACACATCTATTTGTATTTTTTTTTTATAAAAAAGTACTGTGGAAAACACAATCTTATTTTTAAAATATGGTTCCTAAGTTTAAGCAACTTCCAATCTGCTGGGAAAGACATCTACTTAGGTTTCTATAATGCAAAGAAGGTCGTACAAAGAGTTCATATGGAACAGGAAAAGCCCTGTGGGTGTGGCGCACCTGACCCAGAAAGAAGACACAGAAGAGATGAGTAGTCTACCATGTGAGTCTCAAGAACAAGAATTCAATAGGTAAAAAGAAATGCTCACACCTGGGGAGGGAAGAGAGTGGGGAGAGAGGGAGGAAGATTCTGCAAGCAGGCAGAACCACCAAGGGGTTGGGGAATCAGGTACTCAACCAATATTTTTAAGTATTTGTTATATGCCAAGCACTAGGTTAGTGTTAATGATAGAGTGGAAAACCAACAAAACTTCTGACCATATAATATTATTAAAAAGCCTGAGTATGTTTGTAGACTAGCTGTTAATGCCTGGGTAACACACAAGGCTATGAACTAGAGAGAGAAAAAGATCATAACAGAAAAGGTGCACTCCAGTGGTAGTACTTACTTGACCAAGCAGGGAGCAAAGGAAGCCAGGCTAAAGAATTTTATTAGCCTGAGTTCTGTTGACAATGAGCAGTCCTTACAGGTTTTTCAAGTTGGGAATCTGTCTATCAATGGGAGATTTGGAGAGATTAGCTGGGTGGTGGGATGGAGGACTGGGAAACTGAGGGTGTGGTTTAGAAGCAGGGTAAACAGGGTTGGATCTGATTGGGAAAGATGCAATATAGAAGCCCTTCTTCCTCTGTGATGCATCCTTGAGCTAGCCAGACAAGGATAGGTTTCCCTCGTAATAGCACCTTGTAATGGCAATCCTCACCTAAGACAGGACATACTGCACACTGTTGCAAATTCTTGTTTTTTAATCCTTATCTGTTCCATTTATCAAGACGGGAGAGTCTATGCTCCGGGATCTTTGTATTCCCAGTGCGTAGATTGATACCTTTCATGCAGCAGAAAATATTCATGAAACCAGTGAATAACCAGGTATATTAAATTGTGCACCCTTAAAATCAATATGTTAGATCCAGGTTGCCAGTACTGAAGAATGTGAGTTCATTGGAACATAGGCTCTTTATAGACACAATGAAGTTAAAGATGAAGTCATAGGCCAGTAAGATGGCACAGCAAGTAAAGGCAGCTGCTGCCCAGCCTGAGGACCTGAGTTCAGTCTCCAGGACCTACACGATGGACGGAGAAAAGCAACTCCATAAGTTGTCCTCTGTGCTGTTGGTACACACACACCTCAGCCAAAGAAAGCAAGAAAGCAAGAAAGCAAGAAAGCAAGAAAGCAAGAAAGCAAGAAAGCAAGAAAGCAAGAAAGCAAGAAAGCAAGAAAGCAAGAAAGCAAGAAAGCAAGCAAGCAAGCAAGCAAGCAAGCAAGCAAGAAAGAAAGAAAGAAAGAAAGAAAGAAAGAAAGAAAGAAAGAAAGAAAGAAAGAAAGAAAGAAAGAAGGGAGGGAGGGAGGGAGGGAAGAAGGGAGGGAAGGAGGGAGGGAGGGAGGGAGGGAGGGAGGGAGGGAGGGAGGGAGGGAGGGAATCATGAGGCTAGCTCCAAATCTAATATGACTGGTATCTTTATAGAAGGGGGAAATCCACACATGGATGAACACACAGGGTAACTGAAATAGAAGCACAAAGATGACCATCTCCAAGCCAAGACAAAGAGCTGGAATAGACCAACACACACACACACACAGAAACACACAGTCTTCAGAGCGAACACTGCACCCCTTGATCTCTTACTTCTTTCAGAGAACAGACCTATGAGGTAACACTGTTTTGTTGTTTAAGCCATCCAATGAGTGGAATTCTGTTTTAGCAGCCCTACCAAACTAATATACCAGGTGGATAAGTACGCTGGACCTAAGAGGAAAAGAAAACAGCATCAGAACCTAGGACTCGAGCCATGCTTAATTATGGCAAGAGGTGATAATTAACACGGGAGCAGTACAAGCCTCTTGAGAAATACCATAGGAGGGGACCAGGCCGAGGGCAGCACCCTAGGGAACACCCATGTTTGAGAAACAGGAAGAGAATCCAGGGACAAACACAAGGAAGCAACCATCGAAAGCTGTAGTGTTTCCACCCACTGAAGAAGGAATCCACTAAAGGATTAGAGGGCACACAAACACAGCATTTTATAGAAGCAACCAAAGAAGGAAAACCCAGTTCAGATGCTGTCCCTTTGCTTCACCTTCCAAGCCGCCTTTAGTCAGGTCTCCATGTAAATTTCTTTAATCCCGTTTTCCCACCCCAAGATCTCACTCTGCCCTAAAGCCACCAATACAACTCTGCACTCCAGCCTTAACCTCACCAAAACTGTTGGACACAACTCCCTGACTTGGTCAACCACATAAAGACTCGATTATTAGATTACAGTTTAAGTTGGCTAGGTGCTGGAAAGAAAGTGTTTTAATCATTAACTGGAGTAAGAGAGTACTTTGAAACTTAAAATACATTAGACTTTGCTGCAATAGATTAAAAAATTAAGTATAAACTGAAAATCTCAGTCCTCAAATGACACCTAAGTGAGTGGAGGGGTTGGGAGACACGAAGCTCAAAGTACTATGAGAAAGAAAAGACAGAACATCTGTGCAGCAAGTGGATTGTGCCTAGAACTATCCAGGTGACTACAAGATAAAAAAAAAAAAATGGAAAACTTTACAAGTAGACTCAGGGGTAAGGGGTAAAGAAAGGATATTAAACATGAAGAATCAGCAAAGGTTGGGCAAGATGGCACGATGGAAAGGAATTATAATCCCAGCCTGTGGGAAATCTGGGGCCGGAAGATCTTTGTTCCAGTGGAGTCTAGGCTACTGGGCTACATGGTAAGTTTCAGGCCTGCCTGATACTCTACATAAAATACATTCAAAAGCACACACACACACACACACACACACACAGAGAGAGAGAGAGAGACAGAGACAGAGACAGAGAGAGACAGAGAGAGACAGAGACAGAGACAGAGAGACAGACACACACACACAGAGAGAGAGAGACAGACAGACAGACAGACAGACACACATACACAGAGAGAGACAGAGACAGAGAGACAGAGAGACAGAGACAGAGACAAAGACAGAGAGACAGACACACACAGAGAAAGAGAGACAGAGACAGACAGACAGACAGACACACATACACACACAGAGAGAGACAGAGACAGAGAGACAGAGACAAAGACAGAGTGACAGAGACACACACACACACACACACACACAGAGAGAGAGAGAGAGAAAGAGAGAGAATCCAGCCTAAGATGAAAATGTAATTAAAGAAACGAAACTCTCTGTAAGTACTTGGAGCTAAAAACATGTATTAATGGAATGATGTTTTAAAGAAGAAAATGGAATGGGAACAGAACTAATGTAATAACTTAGGGAACAAAGCATCACTATAGTATTAGAAAAATTGCTTGTTGTAGAAGGCATCGGAGTGGACACATGAAACTGATAAACATTAAAGCAACCCCACAAAGCTCCAAACAGGGCAAGAACATCCTCTGCAAAGGGGACTGTCCTTCCTAGTGCAGAGTTCAACAAAAGGAAAGGACTCCATGTTCAAATACGTAAGATAAATTTACATTATATACTGAGAAATCTAGTGATATATAAAAATTGCTAGCCAAACTGTGGTTGACAAATGTAAAGAAAAAAATCTGTGCGTCTATGAAAAAAGTCAGAGACTTATATGAGTAGAAAATTATACCATGTTCATGGATTGAGAGACTCAATTTTATGAGGATTATCAAATAACAAGCTGGGTGTGGTAATACAGAAGTAAGGAGCCCCTGACAGAAGAATGAGTATCCTTTCTCATAAAATCAAAGTTATCAATGATCCTCAAGTTGATTAGAATAATAACAATCAGAATCTCATATACTGTGCATATTGCCTAATAATCTTACTTACTCCTAGGTATTACCAGAAGAGAAATGAATCCTTATATTCTCACAGAAAAGATTGAATATAACATCTTAGGCTAAATATTCATAATCATCCTAAACTAGAAACTGCCCAAATGTTCCTCAGTGTATGGATGGAAAAACTGCAGTAGATCCAATGAAGAGAATACTGTTCAATAATGAAAAGAAAAATGACTCCCATGAAGAAGTATGGAGAGGGTCCTGATCCCGGAAAGGATTGATCTAGCATTGGAAGGGAATATAAGGACAGAGAAAAAGGAGGGAGGTGATTGGAGAAGGGATGGAGAGAAGAAGGTTTATGGGACATATGGGGAGGGGGGATCCGGGAAAGGGAAAATCATTTGGAATGTAAACAAAGAATATAGAAAATAAAAATATTAAAAAAAATAATGAAAAGAAAATGTTGATACATGTTAAGAAAACACTGGCATATGTCGTGGGTGCAGAGGAGGCCTGAATGTAATGTGCTATACTTACTGGGCTAGCAGCTACTCTGAAGGAAGGTTTGGACTTCAGGAAACCCTTAGGTTCTTCAGCTAAAATCAGCACAATTCTGAAGGGTTTGCACCCAATACTTAGTTCAATTGACCTCTGGGGTCTTCCACATTTTATGTTGTGTTTCTCAAGAAGTTTTGTAGGGAGAAGGGGAAGAAGGTGGTAACATAAATGATTTATTACAATCACAAAAAGCATTCTGGACACCCTGGACAGACTGGGAGCAATGGAGTTGCACAGGTGTGTGTGTGTGTGTGTGTGTGTGTGTGTGTGTGTGTGTGCCTATGAATAATATGCTGATTTTATTGTTGGTCAAAGCTAAATAGGGAAATTGGAATCTCAAGAGAGTTCCCCTGGCCATAACTGTTCATTATGAATCATGACAAAGTCTAATTTCAGTACCAGTGCTCAGCCTATCATTAGCTGGAATTCTAAAATGAAATCAGGCCTCAGTTGTTTAGACATTCAAAGTATGACAGGCATTTCATTTCCTAGACAAGATCCGAACATTGAGTTACTTAGCCCTTAATGCAGGCAAGGGCATTTAGCTAGATGCAAAACAGAAGGTAGAGAGAGGGCTAGAGTCAGCTCAGTGGTTAGTGCACTGTCTGCTCTCACAGAGGACCCTGGTTCAATTCCCTGGAGCCACATGGTGGTTCACAACCACTAATAACTCCATTTCCAGGGATTCCAGATTTCCTTGGGTGCCAGGTATGCACAAGCACATGCATACATGCCCGTGAAGTAGTTATGTACATGAAATGAAATAAATATAAATAAATAAAGTAAGTAAGTAAGTAAATGAAAGAGACCACCTTTCTTAGTGCCTGCAGACAATCCAGGGACTATCTTACACCTGGAGATTTTAGTCTACCTAATGTTCATTATCTTTCTGAGATTCTTGAGAAAAGTCCTAATTGCAGGATTTCATTGACCTCATTTGGGGTAATTCTGCACTATGATTTGGATTTGGGGTCGTTTGGTGAAGCTATTATTACTGTTTTTTTTAAGATAACACTAAAAAAAATGGATGTTTAAGTGAATGTCTGGAGTATTTAAGAAATAAGGCATTTCTTATCATGATTAGGGGCCTATAGGAATAGGCTGGACTAGCCTGGGGTAATACCAGTTGGCTTCTTTCTCAACATTTAACACATATCTTTGTTTTCCATTGATAGGTAAAGACCCTGACAATGGAATCGCGTGCTTAAGGTTTCTCAATATAGTGATGGTGAGTTTGTCCATTTATTGAAGGCTTTTCATACAGATTTTTATAGCCCACTGCTTAACATCTATCTATTGCTTAACTATATGTCTTAGAGGACTTTTGTGTGGAACTTAGGACATCAGAAAATGTTTTCTGTCCAAAGGAAATGACAATATAACCCATTGCATAGATGCAAGTATTCAGCTGAATCAAATATGCAATAATACAAATATGCAATCCTACAGCAGATTATGTAGAGCCAGTCCTGAGATGACAATCTCATGCACTGGAACAGTGGGCTGTTTTCTGGGCTGGCATCTGATATAACACAGTAGGCACCCATGCCACACTGATTGGTAAGTATTTGATTTAGGACAGGTAGGATGGCTCAGTTGGCCATATTTAGCGGAAAAGCATGAGGACCTAAGTTTAGTTTCTCAAGCTGGCGATGGTGGCACATGCCTATAATCTCGTCACTGGAAAGGCAGACGCAGGAGGCTCTCTGGAGCTCGCTGACAGCCAGCCTAGCTGAAGTCCAACATCTTTACATACATATGGACAGACAGACACACACACACACACACACACACCACTTTTTGTTTCACATCTGCACGAACCCCTTATTTCAGATCACTAAAGGGCATCTTACTTGTGGACATGCCGTGTTGTCGCTTCTAACTTTCTGTACACTTTACAGGAAAGGTGGAAAGATATTTTATTTGAATGTGTGTAGGATACAGTGCTGAGCTGAAGAAGGCAGGCCAAGGAAGGAATGTTCACATGAACTATCAGTCAATAAGTCAAAAGATCACAGCTGACAAACATTTTGCCGCCTTTGCTGGCATGAAGCCATGATTTTTTTTCCCACTTCAAATTTACGTCTCAAGTGGAAAAAAGGCATATTTGCTTGTAAACACACACACACACACACACACACACCCCACACACACAAACACACACACACATGGCAAGGCCAACTTTTCCACATTCTGCTGATTAATCGCATCTATTTGTGGCCTTGCCCTTTCCTAAGCTGTTCTTGATCTCCTCAAGAGATTTTCTTTAATGAGATTTGACTCAAAAAATGTGAGGAATGTATTTTCATTAATGTTTGTTCCCCCCCCCCAAACTTTGGGAATACGATTATCTGCATTTTATTCTTTCGAGTCATAATTTAATGAAATCCTCACAGCTGGAAGGAAGGCACAGTTTGGCTTATATATGTGCGTGTGCACCAAGGACAAAGATCAGAGTGTGAATTTAGAACCTTTAATAAAGTCCACCAAGAGCAGCACACCGCGTCCCAACGCTGGGGATTACTTCCTGAAAGCCCAGAACGATGCTGAGGTCCCACACTTCCGCTGACTGAGAAGCAGCAGCATGCTCTTTGCTGCTGCTGGTCTAAATTCCCTGAACGTTACGAGTTGTTCTGCTTCTGGATGTTAAACGGAAAGAAACGAGGTTGCCAAGGCTGCTGAACTCAGCCAATCAGAACGCACCGAAAGTGTCCTCTCCCTCTGTATACCACCCATCGCTAACTTGGACATACATAGATCCGGATCACGTGTGAACATTTTAAATGAACTACATGCTGTGAAAAGACCAACATTGATCAGTCACAGAGTCACCAGAGTAGTGGAGACCTAATAAAGTCTTTATGGAGGTGCCTGTGGAGGTGCCTATCATCTGGTAAATTCCCAAGGAATTTACCTAACTAATACCTAACTAATACAAGTGGAAGACAGAACATCTAATCTCTGTCACCTGGAACTTCTTGGGGCCTGTTGTCTCGGATTATCAATTCCATAAAACTACAGTCCTATCAAGGACTTCACCTTTCTCTTCCACATTTTCCTAACATGGGTGATATTTATTTCTTTCCAATTTGAAATTGAAGTCTAGAATTTATGATCCCTTCTCTTTTTTTTCTTTTTTCTTTTCTTTTCTTTTTTTTTTTTTTTTGGTTTTTTGGTTTTTTGGTTTTTTGGTTTTTTGGATTTGGTTTCTTTCAAGACAGGGTTTCTCTGTATCACCCTGGCTGTCCTGGAACTCACTCTGTAGACCAGGCTGGCCTCGAACTCAGAAATCTGCCTGCCTCTGCCTCCCAAGTGCTGGGATTAAAGGTGTGTGCCACCACTGCCCGGCCCCTCTCATTAAATATAGACACATATTTACCCAATAGCCTTAGCATAGGGCGGGCTTCTTCATGCTGTACTTCTCATGCCAACATCAACCATCAGGATTCTTAGGCACTTGAGCTGCATGCAGTATTGAGGATGATACCAACACCTCTCAGATCCACTCAGAGGACGCCCAGGGAGGGGAGACACGGCAGTCCTGCGGATAGCCACCTTTTCTACATGCCAAGGATTTCCCTGAGTTTTGTTTTAAATTGTGTTTATTTACTTATTTGATTATTCCCATGCTAGAAGTTGAATTTACGCCTGCTGAAAGTGTTCTAGTCTCTGAACCCTCATCTGATCATCAGAATCCTTATCTATCCTGATTTCCGCTCTGCTGGCCTCTCCTTCCTTCCTCTAGCCCTGACCACAGTGTTTAGATCTTGTCATCTTCTGACCGTGCCCATGTCTTTCCACTCGTCTACCCTTCCTGGACTCTTCAGAGGCTTCTTTATGCCTAGAGAATAGACTACCTCAGTGACTGGATCTTTGTATTTCTCTTGATTTATCCATGTGGTTATTTATTCCATTTGTTGTAGATCATTTGTTTGTTTGTTTGTTTGTTTGTTTGTTTGTTTGTCTGAGGCAGAGTCTCCATCTGTAACCCAACTTCCCCTGTACTAGGACTGCAGGTATGACCCACCACGCTTGTCACAGTCACTTCTAGTACTATGGCAGTAACTCCTAAATCAATACTATAAACCAAGACATTTCGCTCACGCCAGAGTGATCCTCTCCACCTGCCAGACATCATTACCATGCAGGCATTTCCTGCCCTAGCAACCCAGCTGTCCTAACGTGAACCCAGCTCTCCTGCTGTGTCCCTGGCTCATCTGCCCTTGTCCACCATTGCCACAGGTTTTCCTGCCTTAAGTTCCCTTTGATACATCTTTTGTGTTGCTGTCTGCCAACTGGAGCACCACAACACAGGCCTCTAGCCTCTCGTGGGTGAGAGCTCTCTCCTCAGTCCTCAGTGCCAACAAACCAGAGTCTCAGCTCATGAGTCCACTCCTGACTTTCAGCCTGAGAAACTCCTACTTCTACTGTTATAGACCTTGAATCCAGGTTTATGGTTAACCTTATAGCCAGGAAAAACAAAACAAAACAAAACAAAAGTCCCTCCACCACTATCCCTACCTCCCCTTTCAGGAGCCTCTAATACCTTTCTGGAATACATCACATCAAGTCAGAGTTCTAAGCTCCATTTTCTGACTCCATTTTGCCCATTCAAACTTCCCCAAATGCACTATTCTCCCATGGTTAAGAATATTCTTTCCTTCAGTAAGCTATTCCACACCAGCCTCCTCTCCTTCCCACCCCTAGCCACCCTTAGCAGTCTGTGTTTATGATACTGAATAAAGCTATCATATCTGTTCCCAGATAGCCAATCTTGCTGATGAAGGCCATTTTCTCTCCTCTGTGGGTATATGCTAAGGTTATAGAGACCCGTCTCTGCCTAACGGAAAGGCTTCTCCTGAGTTCTAAAAAACAAAACAACAAAACTTTACTTATGTATTCATTCATCCCTATGCTTTAGAACAGTCTCAGACTATTTGTTTTCATGGCTGTCATGTTGTTTCATATTAACAGAACAAGGCTTTGGGGAAGGGGGTTAAAAGACCACAGTAAGATTTATAAAGAGGATAGAGGGCTGGAGAGATGGCTCAGTGGTAAAGAGCACTTGGCTGATCTTCCAGAGGATCCAGGTTCAATTCCCAGCACCCATGTTAGCACATAACTGTCTGTAACTCCAGTTTCAGGGGACTAGACAGACACACATACAGGCAAAACACCAAGGTACATAAAATAAAAATAAATTTAAAAAAAGGTAAAGATTTATAAAGAGGGGAGTGGTCACTAGGACTAGACAGAGACAAGGGATCTGAACACTGAAAGTCTGTATGGAATGTTCACAGTCTGCCCTGTGGGACACTGAGCTCCCAGCTAACAATACCGGTGTGATCACGAAATTACAGAAATGTTACAAACAACTCAAACACCGAGGCTTCCCTGCAGACGCTGTGCGGGATCTGCAAGACAAGCAAGCGCTTCCTGCCCTGGGAACGCTGCCACGGTGGCCTCAGATGAAAGCCTCTCCTCTTCTTTCATAAATGATCCAAGAGGTTCAAAGGCAGGGAGGTAACAGAAGGCACCCCAGCCACGCAAGGCTCCTCACACAATTAAAAAATCCTTTCTCAGCCCTAAGCAACCCACCCCCACCCAGAATCTTCAGACTTCTACAACTAATACATACATACACACATATATACATACATACATACATACATACATACATACATACTAAACTGTATTGACAAGAGTCTTAGAAATTATTGGTTCTGCAAAGAATATCCTTTTAAGTACTTGTTACTGGAAGTAGTTGGGACCCGGGAAATGGGTCTATTAGGGCTCCTCGAAAAGTCATAGGTCAGAATGGAGCCACTGATGACCTGATTGCAGTAATCACCCTGGAGTCTCCGAAGGAAGAGGGTGTGGACAGATCCCATGACAGCCTCTGAAGGAGCTCTGCAGAAGGGGCTGATGTAGCCAACAACAAGCAGAGAGACCAGGCCTATCTGTCCCCTGAAATCAACTACGGGCTGTGTCCTGAGGCAAGGACACAGAGGAAGCTGCCACCCACTCACCCAGGAGGACAGCAGCACCCATGTAATGAAGGCCTGGCTCAGTCTCTCTGCTTGCATCTTCTATCCCTCTTAGCTCTCCCACCCCTTCATAGCAACCATGTAAAAGAGGTATCTTATCTTTGGGTATACAGAAATTGAAGCTCAGACACTTTCTCCGGATCACATGGATACCCAGCTGCACAGCAGACATTCAGGACCCAATGGGTATCAATCTACACCCATCTATAGACCTCCATCCTTCCAGAGGGGGACAGGAGAAACAAGACTAAAGAGGCTTAGTCAAAGGGGCAATGTTTACGAACACCAAGGTGGGTCTCAGGATGGAGATTCAAAGGTTGGTGGGACAGTTCATACCTACCTGGATGGCTGTTAAAATCAAAACAAAGAATGAACTAAAACAACTGACAATAACAAGGGTTGGTAAAGACATGGGGTAAGTGGAACATTCGTAATGTCAACAACTGAGTGCAACGAGGCAGCCACCGTGGAATACAACTTGCAGTCCCTCAGAAAGTTAAACTTAGAGAATTATCATAGACCGGCAACCCTTTGCCTAGGAATATACATTTAAACATATGCATATGAATATTCACAGCAGCATTACCCGATAGTAAAAATGTGAAAACTAATGAGCCAAATTGTGGTATGTCCATGCAGTGAAATAGCACTCAGCAATGAAAAGGAGTGGAGAACTGATTCCTGAAGTAACTCGGATGCACTCTAAGTGAGTCACAGGTTTACGATAGGAACTATGAGTGTGTGTGGGCATAGGATTGCCTTCAGAACCTCGACTCTCATTCTTGACTACTGAGAGCTTTCAGTCTGACTCTGGTCCATCTTGAGCTAAGCCAAGAACTTCACCTCCAGTGGCACAATGGTTATCCTCTGCCTCCCTCTTACCGACTCAGTTCCAGACACCTGAGACAGAACCGTGGTCCTCTCCCATGATTCCCTGATGCATTATCCAGAAACTTCCCTCTTACTTTGAATTTTAGGTAAATGTTTGAAGGCCCCATGAAGCACTTGGCTCAGACCATCAGACCATCTGACCATCAGCTGAGGCAAAAGGGCAGTGATGAGGAACTGGTTCACGGCCAAGATCCTACTAGAAGCTTCGGAACTGCAGCAACACTGATAGATGCTCTCACAGCCGGAGCTGAGGTGGCTACTGGAAGCATTTGCCCTCCAGTGGATCCTCCTTAAAGGATTCAGAGTGGACTCGCTTCAGTTCTAGAAGCATTATAAAGTCCCGCGTTGGTATTAGAAAGAAAAGAAGTAAGTCACAAAAGGTCACATGTGCTTTTATTCACACAACGTCCAGAACAGGCAAAAAGATGGGTTGTTGTCTAGGCCTGGCCCAGTGGGGATGGGAGTATACTGGGAGATGACTGTTGACATTGATGAGAATGTTCTGGGCAGGTGACATGGCTCAGGAGGTAAAGGTGTTTGTCACCAAGCCTGAGTGACCTGAGTATGATTCCCAGTACTCATGTGGGAGAAGGGAGAACTTGTCCTCTAACCTCTGTGTGTGTCACAGCGGGAAACATTCCCATATACACACACGCAAATGCACACAATCAATCAATATCAATCAATCAATCGATCGATCGATCAATCAATATGTGAAAGTTCTTAGAAAAGAAAACATTCTTTTTCTAAGGTAGATTTGTAACCATGACTGTGAAACTGAAATAGAGTAAAACTCACCCCGGCACACTTTAAATGTTCTGAATGGATGGGATGTGAACTATGCCCCAATTGATGCTGCCATAAGAAATAGTTGGTTCTATTTCTAATTCCGAAATTCATTATAAACACATAAATTATGAGTAAATAAGTCATATGTAAAAACAATCAGAAAAGATCACTGGATCCCAGGCAATAAACCTGGGTCCTTGGCAAGCGCAGTGTGCACTCTGAGCCACTGGATCATCTCCTCAGGGCCAGTTAATGCTGGTTTATTGGAAAGTAAACAAGCCAGTCCTGGTGGCTCCTGACTGAAATCTCATACCTGGAAGGCTGTCAGGAAGATCTCAAATTCAAGACCAGCCTGGGCAACTTAAAAATACTCCATTTCAAAATAAAATCACATTAAAAATAATATATATTATGTATATGTTACATGTGTAATATGTATATATAAATACCTAATATATACATGTATTTTAATCTAATTTTTTAATTTTAATATATACATTATATATATATATATATATATATATAAAGGGGCTGGGTGTAACTCAGTGGTAGGTTACTTGCCAGCATATTCACACGTAGTTCTACAGCAAAGAAAAAAAATATGCAATGCAGATTGCTTGCCTTCTTGGTGTTCAGCATCAAGCACACAGTTATAGTAGACAGCCCTGTGATGTGGCAACAGGTAGCCAAAGGTGTTTCAAATACAGTATAGGTAGGGAGAAGCCAGTCTTCCTGGAGGCAGTCAGAGCTAAGCAGACCAATCAGAGGGTGAGTGAGAATAGGCTGTTAAAAAGGGCATCATCCCAAGGCATCAAAGGTACCTTGGGAATAGCTAATGGGATGTTAATTCAATCCAGCCCAAGTCCATTGTTTGTAACTCCAGTTCCAGGGGAACTGATAACCTAATTTCTGACCTCTACAGGCACAACACTCATGTGTGCAAACTCACACACAGAAACACATATATGCATGTAATTAAAAATAAAGATCAAGCATTTCTCAAAACAGCATTAATTGGGACATAGTTTACATGCCATGCGATTGGCACACAGTCAGCCTCTGATAGCTTACCAATAATCAGACTGGCCTCTAAAGCTGAGATGGCTGTGTCATTTACATTATTACTAACATCTCTAGTTGACCATATAAAGAAGTCCCAGAGAAGAATCGAGGGAGAGCCCCTGCCAGGAAAGCAGGTCCCTGAGTGGGAAGAATCTCTCAGTTCAAAGTCAAATTATCCAAAGTCAAATTATCACAGATTGAAGGTTATAGAGTGGAAAGCTAGCACTTGGGTAGCACGTTGGGAAAAGAAACCTTTTCATTCTGTTCACTGGTACTAAAAGAGAGCTAGCCTGAAAGTAAGCATGAGGGTCACCCTTAAATAAACAATAATTAAAATTTCTGAGGCTTACAGGTGTTAGCAGGTTCTGGAATAATGGGTTGGCAGAACTGGAGCCTAGTGGAATGAATAGTCTAATGGGTCTTAGCTTCCTGTGAAGTTCTGTTGATCAGGTTTAGAGTGAAAGAGAACTGAAAAGCAGAGGTTCCCCCCTTCCCCCCCACCATGTCTCCCAAGCACAGTTGGTGAGAAACTCGCCAGAATTGTCCAGTACTACATGGAAGGCCATTAAGGTTGGGGGTTTTTGTTTGTTTGCTTTATCCTAAGTGTTTTCCCTGCATTTATGTCTGGGCACCATGTGATTGCAAGTGGTGTCGAGGCCAGAAGAGAGCCTCAGAGATGCTTTGGAACTGGAGTTATAAACAATTGTTACAGATGTGTGGGTGCTAGGGACCTAACCCAGGTCCACTGGAAGGGCAGAAAGTGCTTGTAACTGCCAAGTCACCTCAACCGCCATCTGATGGGTTTCAAAAGTGGAATTACAGCCTAGTGGGGTGGATCCAACAGTCTAAGCTTCCTGGGAAGTTCTGATGACCAGTCCCTGGGTTCTCTGGGACCCTTGTGGAGGGAGAAGATAGACTCATGGACTCAGAATTTCCTCCATTCCTGACTTCTACATTGTGCTATGGCACATGAGCTGACCCCATCAATGACCCCACTGATCTTTATTTTTAATTACGTGCGCCCTACCCAAGGCATGTGCACGCACATGTGTGCATGTGCACACACACACAATATATATATATATATATATTTAATTTAATATACATAATTATATTATATAATCATAATAGATAAATAATTATAAGTAAATTATAAGTAAATATATGATAAATATATGATATGATAAGTATAATATGATAAGTAAATATATAATAAATACATGATATATGATATATAAAATGAATATATATTAAAAAGCAAAGTCTCTAGGCAGACAGAATTTGTCTTTCAGCTTTAATTTCACTACACTGCAGTCTTCTCTGGACCCGGATCCCCGGAACAGTATCTTATCAGGACCCGGACCCCCAGAGCGGTACCAGCCGCTTTTACATTTATTCAACCTTGGCTTTGTTTACATGACCAACTTCAAATGGATGGCTTGGACTTCCCTTTCCAAACAAGTTCCTCGGGTGTGACTGGCCTTGTGTCAACTCAGCAGACTGTCAGACCATGGCCTTCCCTCACAAGCACGCAAAGTGATTTCTGTCCACAAGAAAGTCCCTCCAAGGGCTGGCCACAGAAAACCCACAGAAGTACAACACCCAGAGAATGAACACACTCACCTGGAAAACCTTGCCTTGCTGCAAAGGAATTCTGAACAGCTCTAAGAGTGAGAGCTGGTGCCTGTCCTTGCTTCTCAACCTTAAACATCTCCTAAAACCCCTCCTCTGTGGAAAACTTCACATAGGCCACGCTGCGGCTGGGGAATGAAAACGGGTAAGACAGCTCCCCAGAGCACTAAACCAGCAGCCTTAAATCCAAAGCTCCTGTAGAGTTTTAAGGAAAGGCTTTTAGCTACACACTGGCAGGCTATAGAACAAACTGGAGTCAGTTGAGTTTAAGTGAATTAATAAAATTCTACCGTGATTTCTCTCTAAATAATCCACACGAAAATACTTCCTATTTTTTAAATGTGTCAGTTCTCTCCCTCCTGCATGAGAATATAAAACCATGAGGAGAAACTAACAAGATTAAAAAAAAATACATATTTGGACTTTATAGTTGGGAAAGAATTTAGGAATATATAAATCTATCCCTAAATTCAGATAATTAAATAAGCAGACAAACGCCTTATTTTTTCTTTAGTAAAGTCAGAGAAACCCTCAGAAGTCTGGGCTTAGTCGATTATTTGAAACGTAAGAATTTTAGAATGGTTCTCTTATAAATATAAACTATACACAATAAAGTGTTTTAAATTAAATTAACTTGGAATGGTATAAGAAGTGGTCTTACTGAGCACAGAGGGAACAATAGATTTACTTTGTAGACGCTAAGTTGTGGCCATTGTCATTTTATCTCTATAGATCTGAATAAGGCAACAGGAAGGAATGAGACAGGAGGAAAGTCACAGAACCCAAGACTGAGCTCTGGCAGGTTACTGGATGATCTATGACCTGAACCGCCTGAATCTGGCCAGGGCCCGGCGGCATTAAGGACATGATTCACCTTTAGCACCACATAGTCTAAAGGTTTTACCTTAATAGATGAACTCCTTCTAGGCAGGGCATAAATGTTAGTTCTCCTGTATCCCACATAACACAGTCCACATCACCCAAAGTCAATACTAAAAAAGTAGACCAATCTACACCATACCGGTATTTTGAAACAAGGATGGCACTCGTTAGCTGAACAGGGATTTCTTAGGGGAAAAAGGTGTGTTTACAATGGCAAAGAATGCCCTATTCCAGATGTGGTTCTATAGATGCTCACAAAACTACTGGGGAAAATGGGTTATACAAAATCTTAAATTGTTATGACCAACAGGTAGGCAATTAGGGAAAAAAAAAGGAAGTTGAAATCTGTATCTGTTTGGTTTCTTTCTTTCTTTTCTGGTTTGGTTGTTTTTTCTTTGTCTTCATTTGTTTGTTTGCTTTCTTTGTTTTGAGACAGGGTCTCACGTAAGAGGAGAAAGGGCAACCTTGAAGTCACGTCATAGTTGAGAATGACTTTGTGTTCCCAATTCTCCTTCCACTATATTCCAAATATCAAGATTACAGACATGCACTGCCAAGTCAAACCCGACATTTCATATCAAAATAAATTTCAGGTGGGTCAAAAAGCTAAATGTAAAATCATGAAATTTATATAATTCCTAGTACCCCAGGAAAGCCCAGGGTGGGTTCTAGGATAGTTTTCTGATAACACTGTAACTTCCTATAATCTATAGGTATTTAAAAATAAAGAGCTTTGCCCCAACAAAGGGAAATCAAGGGGGGAGGTGGGAGTGGGTCGGGTGGAGGTGCATATATTTGGAGGCAGGAGGAGGGAGGAGGAGTTGGGGGTTTTGGGGGAAGGGAGAAACCGGGAAAGGTTTTACCATTTGATATATAATGAAGATTGTATTCAATTAAAAAAAGAGCTTTTAAAATGCTAGATAAAACTTCAAATGATCATTTCATACTATTGAAATGAGAAAGGACTTTCTAACTATAAGAAAACAAGAAATCATAGATTAAAATATTAACTAAAGAAGACCACCTACAATTAAAGATTAGTATATATCTAAAACTAAGTAAATAAAAAGACATAAGAAAACTATATCTCTAAAAGCTACTTTCTTTACTATATAAAGACTATTAACAAATTAAAAACAAAAGCATCCTCTCAATAAGAGAAATTTTCAAAAGACACAAATCAATGAGAAAAGAAGGAGATGCAAATGGCTCCAACAAATTATACACACACACTCCCCAATGTGGCAGGTCCAAGTTTTAATTTAAACCTTATCAGCTTGGCTGAGTCCATAAAGTTTGGGAGCACATGCTGTTCCAGGGGTGAAGGAACCTCTGCATTGTGGTGGCAATGTCATTGCTGAAACTTCTGTGGAATGAACTGGCAAACCCCAGCAGGATACGAATCGTCTTTGTGTGTACTTACTTTTGTCTGAAGGGCAGAGACGTGAGGTTTGTTTGCTATGATAATCGGTAACAGGAAAGAAGTGGGAACACTCTCCGAGTGGCCACCAATATGAGACTTTAATAAACTGATATATTCTTACCATGAAATAATATGTCATAAAAAGGAATGGAGTTATAAAAAGTAAGGAACTAAGTTGTTTTATCTATGTTGCTATGAAATTATCACTTCATATGAATACAGTAAGGCTGGGTACAGGGGAACGACCTGTATTTGCAAAGAGTGTCTCTGGAGAGTAATAAGCAGCTGATGACATCTGTTACCCATTTAAATAAAGTTAAAGATTAAAATATAATATGTCTTCATTAATGGAGTCCAAATTGCATGGCCACACACATAAGGGAGTGAATTAAGCAGCGATTACCTCAATTACATATTTACTGAGCACTTGGTAAGGGCTTGAAGCCACAGCACACTAAAAGTCAGTAATCTACTACAGAAGAACAAAAACTTCATCAGCCCAGGGTGAAATCACAACCAGACACCATGGTTTTAAGAAAACTTAGCACGGCTGGAAAGAACAGTAAATGATGGCAACTCTAATACTGGGGAGTGGGGGACAAGAGGACCAGGAACTCAAAATCACCTTTGGCTACACCGAAGGAGTAAGTCCAGCCTAAGACGCCTCAAACGATCTCAAAATGCAAAACCAAACAAACCAACAAAAAAGATAATTTGATATAGACCTCAATATACTAAACATGATCAGACAGAAACCTGGTGTGATTTTTCCAAATGGCTCACCCTCTTCCTCATTATACAAACCCAGAAGCCAGCTTGGAATCTTTTCCTTGCTGTTGTTGTTCAAGATAGCATGTCATTTAGTCCAGGTTAGTCTTGAACTTGCTATGCAGATAAGGATGGCTTTGAACTTCTGATCCTCCTGCTTCCGTCTCTCAAGTGCTGAGATTACAGGGATGCACCGCCACACACCCAGCGAAACAGGGTTGACCAAGGATTGAACTCAGAACCTTGTGCATGGGGGATAATCAGTCCACCAATGGAATCACATGCCCTCCTTCATCACCCTGCAGTCTAGACTCCTAAAGTCAATATCAAAATGTGTATGAATGAATGAATGAATGAATGACTAATTGAACACATGAAGCAAAGATGGATGCACAGAATGCGGAAATGGTTGATGGCTTGAAAGAATGGAAACACTGAAGGGCTGGGATCTGCTCTTTTTTTTTTTTTTTTTTTAATACTGAGAAAATCTGGGACCCTTGTGCTTCCATGGACAAATGAGAGAAGCCAAAATACACATGTTTAAGAACCCTGATCGTAACCCTTCCACAATTAGGCAATTTCCATTGTGGTAGACAAAACAATATTCCCTTATAATGACGTCCGTGGCGTAACCCGTGGCTACGCTACATGACAAAACAGTCTATTAATGTAATTAAGGTGACAGGTCTTAAAATAGAGATTAGCCTGGATTGCCATGGTAAGCCCTAGGTAATTACAGAAGCAGCTGAAAAACAAAGTATTGTGCCTGGCTAGATGTAAATCATTGCTGCCCTTAAGACTCCAGGCCTGTACTCAAAGACTAGAAAGAGGCACTCAGGTCACCCTTTTCTGACTGCCCAGAAAATGTAGTTTCCCCCTGCAACGTGGCTGACCTCAGAAGTGCTTCCCCGGTAGCTGAATCGGGGGTGATGAAGATAATTCATAGGGTAGAGGTACTTGCCACCAAGTCATCCCAGGAAGCCACACGGAAGAAGCAGAAAACTAACTACAAGAGGTTCTCTGACCTACACACATGCATATGGATGTGTTTTTGTACCATACATGAGTCTGTGCACTGGCACACATACACATACATGCAAATAAATGCACAATATGGATAAAATGAACCAAATAAGCCAATACTTTGATTTAGGCCTTGTGAAACATAGCAGAAAAATGAGCCATGCCAAGCAGGACTTCTGGTACATTAATAAATGTATGCTGTTAGATCTACTGACTTTGCGATGCAATAAAAATCTAATATACTGAATGCTGAACCTAGCAACCATTTTGAGTCTGTTCCATATGCTATGGAAAACACAGTGGGATATTCTCATCAAACTCACAAGCACATAAGCCCAGTGAATTCTGTTAAGAAGGTCAGCACAAAAGTTTACAGGAGAGACCTGCTTGGCATAGCATCAGACTCTTGACTGTGTCCCCACCCCTTCCTCTTTGATGACGCACTCTCCCATTGTCCTGGATCAATAACCTATCACAGTACTGCAAGCCATCTCCAAACTTTATTGAGCCCCAAAGATTCTATGCTTTATTCCACCTCAGTGGCACTTTCTCCTACAAGTTCCTATCTCCTTCCTTCCACTTCCATTTACAGTGCCTGACCTGTACGAATCTCTCACCTGGATTTCTTCTATAACTTATTAACCAGACTTCCTGACTTGGCAGCTTTCCATTTTCTTCAATGCTACCAGAGTCATCTAATAAGGATTAAGTGGACTATTTTGTGCACCGTGTTTCAAAGACAGCCTATAGTAAAGAGAGAGAGAGAGAGAGAGAGAGAGAGAGAGAGAGAGAGAGAGAGAGAGAGAGGAAAGAAGAAAGAAAGAAAGGAAGGAAGGAAGGAAGGAAGGAAGGAAGGAAGGAAGGAAGGAAGGAAGAAAGGAAGGAAGGGAGGAAGGAAAAAGAAAAGAGAGTAAGCCTTACAAAACCTGTGCTTGCTTCAAATCTCAATGCCTAGAGAGAATCTACAATTCAAGCAATTGTCAAGGTGTTGGCTGAACAAAGGCAGTAATCCCCCATGGCCCTCTACTCCCTAGCCTTGTCTCTCGCCTCTAGCACACTCCATGGATGCTTCTTTTGTCCTGGACCAGAGTCCCAAAATGATCCACCATAAAGATTTGCTTCAATTTCTCCTTGTAACTGTAAAGCTTTGACTACATTAAGTTTGCCTAGTTAAGGTTGTAGCAGGTTTTCTTTAAGATTGTAAGCCTTAGGTTTCCCTTTTAGCTGAACTATTCGGGAAGACCATTAGTGTGCCTGATGCAGACCCTGCTTCTATCTTGGCGTACAGCAGAAGTGATGTGCAAATGGTCTGCTACTACTGTGGCACAAGCCAGATCCGGAAATCATAGGTAACCATTTAGAGGTGCTCCCAGAAATCTGACATCCCTGTGACGGGAAAGAATGAAGGGCTTGCTGAACTCGGTTCAGACTAGCTGAGGTGATGCTGAATTAGTGAGGTGAGTCACCTCTGGTGCAACTCCCTTAGTCATTATGAGTAATAGGACCATGTATTGATCCAGGCTAGAAAAGCACAAACAGATAAATTCCCCAATCGTCTAACACCACAATTTGAGCAGTTCAAGTAGTTTGAAAAATATTCATATAGTGCCCTCCAGGATATGTTCATCTTACTCCTCTCATAAACCCTGCTTCCTGCGTGGGACAGTGCAGACATTCAGAAAGTATCAGTGAATAAGCTATTAAAGATGTGAATATTTAAAAAAAAAAAAAACCTGGGTGGACAGATAGGAGATCTGAACTATTTCTTAAGGAATGTAAGGATTGGGTATTTCTGGCAGTAGAATGAATAAGCTTCCTGAGGAAGGAGGAGAAACTAACAGTGTGAAATGATGCTGTGGTAGCAATGTGGACCTCCCAAAGGTCCTTCGCTATGAGAAGCTCAGTAAGTACAGAAGCCCAAGCACACCAGCCTCCACCTCCCACCGCAATGACAACCCACACTGACTCCAGAACAATGCCCGCAACGCAGACTCTACAGGACTTGGCTGTAGCCCAGGAGAGAGATGAGTAGAAGGGGGGTGGCCCTAATGGCAGGGAAGAGTAAGTGTGATTTAACAGCACTCACCTCTGAGGAATGAGTAAAAGCTTTCAACAAAAGGCACAGCTTGGCGATGCATCTGTCATAGTAGTAGGCACAGTCAAAGAACTATCCATGAAGCAATACTATAGATGGGTATGCTGACTCAGTCATAGGAGAGAATGACGAAAGCTTCCGCAGTTGGGGCTCCCAGATAAGATAAGCAACACCAACAGAGAAACAGGTTTTAAGAGAGCAGGACGTTGGGAAAGCATGGTGTGACAACCTTACTCATCGTTCAGGTGGAGGTGCTCAGCAGGTATTGAGGAGGAAGATCCAGGATGAGAGCTCTGCAGATTTTGAGGACTTCCTTGTCTAGTTGGGGATTAAAACTCCAGTAACAGATGTGTGAGAACGATGGTTATCTAAGGATAGACCTGTGGAGAATATCACTACATAAGGCATGTGCTAGGGGAAAGAATCTCAGAGATGGAAAAGGAAATGTTGAAAAGACACAGAGTATGTACAGAATCACAAAACCAGAAGGGAGAATAAAGCAATGAGGACGGATGGGTCAGTGTGACAGACAGGTCAACGCGATGGGCAAAATGGCCCCCAATGAAACCCCTATGACTTAGGATAGGGAAAGAAGGTTGACTTCTAAGGCAGAAGCCAAACATTAAGACAGATGAGTGACAGACAACCCTGAATCAGCCTGCTTCAATCCCCATTAGTCATGAAAGTGAGAGAAGAAGGAAAATGGGTAAAATCAAGCTTTGTATTATTCTTTGGGTATTGGTGTTTTGGACTTTTGAGTGGTTGTTTGTTGTTTTTTATATATCACAGGTTGGCTGCCACCTCTGTTATTAGCAGAGGCTCGCTCTGAACTTGCAGTAGTCACCTTGCTTCCCAAGTATACTTTGTCCATCAGGGCAACAGTGAGTCTCTTCTCTGAGGAGGGGTAAAGAAGGGTGTGATGTCAATGAGTTCATGGGAAGTGGGAATGCTTCCTAGGGCCGCAGTATGACGTAGGGCCCCTTTGCCAAGCTCCCATAGCAATTATCTCAAGCTGGCTTGCCTGAGTGACCTGTACACATGCAGCTGTAGCATGCCAGCTCTGAGGCATGGGCTTGCTTATCTGTTCACTCTATGCCCAACACCCTTAGGGAGATGAAAGCAAAAATCATTAAAAAGATTTCACCTGAAGATTATAAAATGTAGTTAAGTAGAAGGAGCCCTTCTCCTGGCCCTGCTGTGGTGAAAGATCTCACTATGTTGCTCAGAATAAATTTAAACTCAAGATTCTCTGGCCTCAGCCTCCTCCAAGGCTGAGATTACAAGGAGCTTTATACCAGGATGCTTAGCCAGCAAGGGGCCTTTATTTATTTTTTGTCATATACATAGACTTATGTGTATGTCTATGTGTGTGTATTTAAATCTAGGTTCCACACATTAGAGAAAACATATGATACGTATCTTTCATTCCCATAGGAGGATTTTAGAACTAGTAAAAGAACTGGATCATTGTTAGGAGCAATGGGAAGTAAGAATCCTTCGTGCTTGCACGCAGAATCATCTGGAGAATATGATGTAATACTGAAACTTCCTTCATGCTCCTAAATTTCAGATTTAATTGTCCTTGGCAGAGAGCATCTTCTCTTAGTTGAATGGTGTTTGTTCATTTGAGACTATGGCGGCTGACACCCACTCATCCAGGGTGAAGCAAGACTGCTTCCTCCACCCAAGTAGCTGAGATTACGGGGCAATGGTTTTTGCTTTTTGTTTTTTGTTTTTGTTTTGTTTTTTATTCACAATGGTTGTGTTATGGGGCCAAGATAGAGAGTAGCTAAGTCAAAGGATTTAGTAATGTTGGTCAGCATGTAAGCAAGATTGAAATCCATCAGTCCATTCTTTCTTATCCACTTTTCAAAAACAGCTGTTGAGATACTTAGATTACATTCAGGGACGACCGTAGTTATTAACTTAGAGTCGCTTTGCCATGTACATATGGCAATGAGACAGAGCCGAAGAGGAGACCAATGGAAAACAAAGGTCACTCTAGGACAGAATTGAGGAAGAGCCTTAAGAGATGGAAGGATAGACACTGTGGCTTAGAGATGAGACATTAGAGATAATTACATGCTCCTGGCACGATCCCAGCTAAGTGCAAAGATGGCCTGAGAAAGCGGGTGGTGACAGAGATAGAGGTTATCAGTAAAGTCTGACAAGGAAAGCCTAGAGTACCCACAGCATAGCACCCGGAAGGATTCTGAAGGCTGCAGAGCAGCAGGAGGCACCAGGCTGGGGAGCCAGCCACATGTGAGAGGAATGAAGAAGCAGAGACTATCAGAGAGGATAGAGAGAGGGGGGAGCGGAGGCCCACCTCAAGAGAGATGTCCAAAACCAGAGGACTTTGCTTCATTTTTCCCATGGAAGTAAGTTCTTTTCAAATGTGCAAAACAGCACATGGTGGAAGTCTAGCCAGTCCCCAGACCTTGTGAGCCCTTTGAAAATGAGTCTAGTTCCGCTTCCTTCTACCCAGGTATCAAATATGTCAGCCAACGGGCAACTCCTCAGTCATCTAAACACATTCCTCCTAAATGCAGTCACTTTCCGGAAACAAAGACATGGGCACATTTTCCTCCACTGCATACCCAGAAGATGCAGAAAGAGGCATTAAAGGTCCCTCCAGAAACTGAAATTAAAATTGCAACAAAGGGCTGCCCCATAAAAGTGATCATGGCAATAATTATAAATGTCCTCTTAAGGAGACAGAAAATGGTCTTCTTAGACGATTTATAGGGGGAGTCAAATACCCTGCATGTTCTTTCTGGATGAATTGTTGGTAAAGGGCAAGGAAAGAATCCTATGTATTATAGTTTATCCACTTCTGAACGATGTCTGAAATATTTCAATAATTCCTATTCCTTTGAAAAGGCCATCATGAAAGCATTGCTCAGAAGAGGCCACCTTAATTAAAAGTCTAAATTCTGGAAGTGAGCCTGCTACTTGCTTGGGTGTTCTGAGGTGGAAGAGAACTGGGGTATCCCAAGTCTCAGCTAAAGATTCCTTTGATGTGGTTTTCCTGTAGCCAGTTCCGGTTCCATAAACCACCTGTGCACCTTGCTTAAAACCTCACTAAGCCCCCTCCCCTCCTTCACCTCTCTCCCACCCCACTCCTCCTTCAGACTGCCTAATAAGGAACCTTGGGAGATAAACGAAGCTAATTTGTGTCTATGTATGCCGTCTGTTAAGCCTAGTGCACGGCCCTTTTAGTCTTCGCTGTATCAGTTCATTTTCAAATGGTTCATGTTGCTTACATGTTTTATGACATTGAGCAATTATTTTAAACTTCTTCAGTGTGACGTTGTTATATTTTTTAAAGCCCTGATATTTCAGAGATAAACCAAACCAGGTGAAACAAGATTAGCCTTGAGTCTAGGTAATGGTCCATCTAGTCTATTGATTTATTCGATTTTTTTCATGTGGGGAGACTTCCATAATATGAGGTTTTGTGTTGTTGGTTTGTATGTTTGTTTGCTGTTGTTTGAGGAAGGAATAAAACTTCCATGTTGAAATGCCTTTCTTTAGCTTTTAAAAGTATGGTTCTTGATATTCATCTAAAGTAATTTTCCCCAAGGAAAACTTTGTCAGGCATAGTGTTGGCACACGCCTGTAACCCCAATAAGGTTGGGGGAATCCATGTGTTTGAGGCCATCTTGGGCTACATAGGCAGTTCTGGGCCAGCTTGAACTAATAGTGAGATCCTGTCTCAAATCAAAATGAAAGAAAAAGTTCAACAGCCTTAAAAAATGACTATAGAAGGCAGAGGAGAAAATTTCCAAAACATTAGAAATTTTTCTTCCAGTTAGAAGGGTTATGGGTGGCATGTTTCATTTTTTTTCAAGATACAAACTTTTTATGGTTTATTCACTTACTTTTTGTTAGATATCCTAACATATTGCTAAGATAAACACATTATAATAAGAAAATAATCTGATTTTACTGATTACATGGGAGTCTGGGTTGGCTTTTTTTTAATGAGAATTGCAAAAAACTTATGTCATATGCCTGGATTTTTATTTATTGACTATGAGATGTATTAATGAAAATAGGAGCCCAACTTTTTACAAAATTAATTCTGAGATGGCAGTACAAAGCAGAGACTTTTACCTAACATCTGTGTACTAGCTGGTCAACCTGATATAAGCTAGAGTTCTCTGAAAGGAGGAGCCTCAGTTGGGAAAATGACTTCATAAGATCAAGCTGTTGGGCGTTTTCTTAGTTGTCGATTGATGGGGGAGGGCCCAGCCCAAAATGGTTGGTGCCATCCCTGTACTGATGGCTCTGGGTTCTATAAGAAAGCAGACTGAGCAAGCCAGGAGAAGCAAGCCAGTAAGCCGCGCCCCTCCACGGCCTCTGCATCAGCTCCTGCCTCCAGGTTCCTGCCCTGCTAGAATGCCTGTCCAGACTTCCTTTGATGAACAGCTATATGGAAGTATAAGCCAAATAAACCCTTTCCTCCTGAACTTGATTTTTGGTCATGATGGTTTTGGGAAGCACTAGAAACCCTAACTAAGACAACCAACTACGCTGGAAAAGATGGACTTGGGCTTATGGGAAGGTTGCTGAGACACTAGTCTTGGGCTGGCAAGGCAGCCTTAGTGACACACACAGCTGAGTGCTTCTAAAGGACCCTCTAGGAGCAGATGCTCCAGCAGAGCCAGGTGTGTCTGGGAATGTGGTATAAGGACTCATGTTTTGCATAAGTGCATGCACATTTCCACGAGGGCTATTGTGCATGTGTATACACTGTGTGTGTGTGTGTGTGTGTGTGTATGTATGCTCATCTGTGTATCTAGAGATCAGATATCACTCTTTATCACGTTTCACTTTATGTTTTGAGACGGTCTCTTACTGAGCTTGGAGGACATTGATTTGACTAGGCTGCCTGACACTTGGTCCCCAATATCATTCATTCATTCATTCATTCATTCATTCTCTCTCTCTCTTTTTCTCTGTCTCTCTCTCTCTGAGAGAGAGACCATTCCTTTGAGCAGAATTAGTGTCCATTCTCTGTAAGGCCCAGCTGAGAGGGTTTTAAAGTCCTTGCCAATAAGCACAACTCAAGGCTGCCGAGACTTTCCCAAACTGTAAGGTTTTTGAAGAGACTTGTCTTTCATGGAACAAGTTTACAAACTGCTATGTGCCAAGCATCCTCTTTTGACACTGGAGTTATATTAGGATGCCCTTTACCATTCTTAAGAAACAGATGCTCTTGTGGGAAGACATATACAAAAGTAAGGATAAATGCACCCAGAAGCAAAAGCAACAGAGGTAGAGATTAGGAGACAACGTTTGTGATGGAGCAGAGGAACTGAGCTTCCTAGTCAGGAGGATGGAGGGCACTGGAGAGAGTGCAGGCTGAGAGACCTGGAGGGCGATGGGAACAAAGAACAAAGCCCTGGGGCAGAAATGAACCCTGTCAGGAGAACAGAAGCAAGTGCAAAGAGAAGACAGGAAGAGAAAAGCTTGATTCTGGGGTGGTGGAGGCAGGGTCATCCTGCTGTGGTGGGAGCCACTTTCATTTTGTCTCCGTGTGAGATGAAAGCATCAGAAGCCATTCATTTAAAGTGTGCATTTTCTACCTCTTTAAATAAAGACATAGGACTGGAGAGATGGCTCAGCGGTTAAGAGCACTGACTGCTCTTCCAAAGGCCCTGAGTTCAAACCCCAGCAACCACATGGTGGCTCACAACCATCTGTAAAGAGATCTGACACCTTCTTCTGGTACATCTGAAGACAGCTACAGTGTACTTAGATAGAATAACAAATAAATATTTAAAATAAATAACTAAAGACATAATACACCTCAAATTCGTCATCTTCAGCATTCCTAAATACACAAGCTGCTACTGTCCAATGCTTTCCACACCAGTTTGCCGTCATCGCCACTGTCTATCCCCAGAACCCTGCCTTGAGCAACCAAAATCCCTGTCATAAGCTTTTAAGCACAATAGTCACATGATCTCAACCTATGCTTTGAAAAATTAATTTTGTTTCTTGGCAAAGAACTGATTACAGGAACACAGTAGGATTAGTGGCTTATAGTTCTTGACAAAGCTAACATGAATGAAGCTAATTTGAACGTAGACAACAGATAAGGAAAAACAAAGGTGACCACTAGCTAGGGCAGCATTTCCCAACCTTCCTAATGTTGCAACCTTTAATACGCTTCCTCATGTGGTACTGACCCCGCAACCATAAAATTATTTCATTGCTATTTAATAAGTGTAATTTCACGAATCATAATGTTGATATTTCTAATGGTCTTAGGTGACCCCTGTAAAAAGGTCATTTGACCCCCAAAGGAATTGCGACCCACAGGTTGAGAACCACTGCTCTAGGTTTTGCAGCACCCAGTGACTGGTATATAACAAGTCAATAGAAACATAATGTTTACAGTAAAAGCAGTAGTCAGGTTTGGTGACTCAGGCCTGCAATACCAAACATTGGGAAGCAGAGACAGGAAGACCTGGGCCTTGTAGTCAATCTAGGCTCATAGAAGATTCTATCCCACCTCAAAAAGAAAATCTTTTTTATTTAAGTAGAATTTTTCTCTTAGTCAGCTAGGATGAGAGAAAAAAGAAGCTACTTTCAAATCACACGAAGAGTAGAAGGTTCTGGGTGGAGATGGAAAAAGAAAGATGGAGTTGAGGAAGAGGCAGAGGAATCGCCAAAATTCATTTTTTAATAAAAATGTCAAACAAATTTTTTAAATTAAACTCCTCCCACTGTGAATGAATAAGAGTGCTTCTGGTGCTCTCTCTCTCTCACACATACACACACACACACACACACACACACATGCACACACACACACACGCACACGCACGCACACGCACACGCACGCACACGCACACGCGCGCGCGCACACACACACACACACACACACACACACACACTAAAACTATTATTCATGATGCAAGATTGGCTGTCCCAGACCTGGATAAGGCTGCTGTACATGGCTTATGCCTAATTGCAGCATTAACATTAAAGCTAATCCCTTCAGAGCCAGCTAGGTTCTGCTCACCATTGAATTTATATTATTTCCCAACTTTCTTAAGTCCGTAGCCGCTAGTGTAATGGGGCACCATCTCAGAGATTAGTTAGGCACAAATCCTATGTTTCCTAGGGTTTCTGGGCATTCTAAAGCCATCTGCTTAGCAACATCAAATTTCACAGACTCTACACTACTTACTGCTGGAGTTTTAGACCTAATTAACCCAACTGCGCAGCATTTGGAGAAATACTTTCAAAGAGTTTACCTTCGTTGGCATCCATAAGAGAATTATTGCTTCATCAATGCCTACGAGTGAATTGACTAATAACCACTATTAATTTGAAGAATATCTTTGTATTTTCAGCAAAACTGATCAGTCATCTAAAAGCAAGTCAAGATTCTCTTAATGTGACCTATCGGGCAAATTTCAATTTTCTGGGGAGGAGGGAGGGTAGTGCTTTATAATTTCTGCTTTAAAACAACTAAAACCCGAACCATTAGAGCCGTGGTGACTTTTTCAAATGAGTTTCCATTTAGTTCTCCACTTACCACAAGCACATGACCTAAATTGACCTTCCTTCTATGCTGGGGTCATAGTGTAATTATAGACATTTCTTTCTTTCTTTTTGAAAAAAAGTAGAATGTGAACTATATAGTGATTTGCAATCTATACTCTTGCTGTTTCATAAGTTATTAACTATATCCCTCACCATTTTTTCCCCAGACATCAGAAAGCAGACTTTCAGGTATATGTAGCAAGCAACAGGACAAGGATTTTTTTTCTGAGTATTTGTATTCTAGACCAAGATCTGCCATTCACCATTCAGGAGACCTTGGAAAAATTACTTACATTTCTTGGAGCCATAGACCCTTGGTTTCCAGAATTAAGACCACAGGAAGTGCTTGCTTAGCATTCCAAGTCCTGATTAGATCCCCAGCCCCGCATAAACACAGTGTGGTGGCACAAGTCATATTTGGCTACATGGAGATTTTGAAGATAGCCTGAATTACAAGAGACTCTGTCTCAAAACAATAACAAACAGACAAAAATAAAAGCATGAAATGAACAGCCAACATCCAAGTGCCTGTTACGAATGAATTAGTCAACAATCCACCCTTGTTCTCTCTGTCTGCTGGTGAAAACAGGGGCAAACCAACACTGAGGTCTGACAGGTATCTCAGGGAGCAGTAGCTAACATTATTAAGCCTCACTCCTACCAACCTCACAAATAGGACTCCAACAAGACACTCAAAACAGCCTCTCAAAAGGGACACCCTCAAGTACTAAAGTCAGAGACCAGGGAGAGGAAGAACACAGAGAGCTGAGGAACAGACTCTGGCTTGGGCTAGGGGCTTTTAATCTTCTGGGCTCAGCTGTGATTCATCAGATCTCAGGGCTAAGCATTGGACTGCACAGCCTTAGCTGCAATGTTTCTACCTGAAAACCGGGGGAAGCCTTGTCCGTATTCCACTGTAAAGTTTCTAAGAGTAGTCAATGTTACCTGCAGCCCAGAGTGCAGTTGGGAAATTTAAGAGCTGCAAAACACTTAGTATAAAGGAACATTCAGAGTTAGGATAATAGAGAAAAACTGAGCCTAAGTAGGAAAAGCATTTAGGCTCCATTCTGAGGAAAGTGACTCTTCTCTTAGCTTGCTAATTAGATCTGTGGCCTTGGGAGCCAGGCAGCTGTGAGCTGCCCCAACGTAGGAGCTAGGAACTGAACTCCTGTCCTCTCCAAGAACAGGAGATGCTCTGAACCACTGCTCCATCTCTCCGGCCACTTTTTGACAGTTAAATGAAATTAAGGCAAGGCTGGAGAGATGGCTCAGCAATTAAGAGCACTGACTGCTTGCTCTTCTTGAGGTCCTGAGTTCAATTCCCAGCAACCACATTGTGGCTCATGACCATCTGTAATGGGATCTGGTGCCCTCTTCTAGTATATCTGAAAATAGCTACAGTGTACTTACATGAATAAGTCTTTAAAATAAATAAGATTAAGGCATGCATAGAACACATGGCACGGGGCCTGACAGTCGGTACTCAGTAGGTGTTATTACAATACATATTTTATTCTTCTTTTATAATGTAGATTTTGCTCATTCACCTGTTCATGCATTAGAAAGAATGGCTAATCCTTCCATGATATTGGAGACTAGAATAAGTGATGTCACATCCATTCAGCTCCAGCACTGAGGGAGCTATCTGGTGGCACACAACTGTGACCCTGCTAGCATGTGTGATTTTGCTTTCTGCTCTCATGTAGACTACTTATGGCAGATAGAAACCAACTCATCAGTTCTACATATTGGCCCCCGTTATTAGAGGTGAATTTAGAAGTCCTATGGAATGGCAAAAGTCCAATTGTGAGCAAAAGTACAAGTTGGCCATGTAGCATCATCAGGGGATGCTGTGCAGTGAAAAGGAAGATCTGCACTGTGCTGGTGGCTTCCAGTGGCGAAGTTCCCCTCGTCCTTATTGCTGTGGGCAGATGGGTCACAGCTCCAGAATCAACAGTTCTCACCACTTCCTAAATGTGAACAGAAGTAACTGTAGAGTAGCAATGTAATTGCTTCTGGAGGACGGTGATGGAGATGGTGGTGGTGATGGTGATGGAGATGGAGGTGGTGATGGTGGTGGTGGTGGTGGTGGAGATGGAGGTGATGGTGGTGGTGGTGGTGGTGGTGGTGGTGGTGGTGACGGTGATGGAGATAGTGGAGGTGGTGGAGGTGGAGGTGGTGGTGGTGGTGGTGGTGACGGTGATGGAGATGGTGGAGGTGGTGGAGGTGGAGGTGGAGGTGGAGGTGGAGGTGGTGGTGGTGGTGGTGGTGGTAATGGTGATGATGATGGTATTTCCCTACTTTGTCAAAGCCTATCTAAAACCTTCCTTGAGGATGAACCCATCAATAATATCATTCTGGTATTAATCATTATCAAGACCTTATTTTCCCCAATTTCCAGTTTTAATGTTTACCTGGATCCAAAATAATCTAACAAAGACAGTGCTCACAAGGCAAGCACAGGACATTAGCTTTCAGGTTTTTCTTTTTTCTTTCTTTCTTCTTTCTTTTCTTCTTGTTGTTTGTTTTTGTTTGTTTGTTTTTACAATTTTCTTTTCTAATTTTTTATAGTTTTCCTGACCACCTTTTTAGGGGCTTGCTTTCCTGGGAATTTCCCAAAGAATTCAATTTGCCTTCCACAGAAACAACGCTACTCTTTCCTGCTGAGCTTAACACTTTATCCGTTCACACACTTACTTACATTATCTATTGCAACCACACGTGTGACTGGAACCAGAGGGTTTACAATAAACACATAGTCCTGTCGAGCAAATGGCACAGGAACTGGATGGGAACGCGTTCCTGGGAGCCGGCGTTCTCTGTCTTTGAGCACTGCCCAGTGTGTGTATGGAGACGCAGGGCCTGCAGCAATCATATCAGGTTAACATGTTCCATTCTCAATAGAACTGCATTGTAGAGTCGTAGAGCTACGGGACTTTCCTTCCCACAATCCCTCCCGCAGGCACGTCCTTTCCTACTTGGGCCTGACAGAAGCCTCCCTGTGGCCTGGCGTTTAGATCGCTCCTGCAAACAAGGGTGGAAAGAAGAAGAAGGGCGGTTCCGCCTTCATCGAGGTGGTGACCCGAGAATGCACCATCGACATTTATAAGCGCATCCATGGAGCGGACTTCAGGAAGAGTGCTCCTCCGGCACTCCAAGATACCCCGGAAATTTGCCATGAAAGAGATGGGGAGTCCATATATGCGCATTGACACAATAAAGATCAATAAAGCTGTCTGGGCCAAGGGAATAAGGAATGTTCCGTGTCATATCCAAGTCCATTTGTTCAGAAACCGTAAGGAGGACGAGAATTCACCATACAAACTCTACACACTGGTAGCTTCGTGCCTGTTACCACATTCAAAAATCTACAGTCAATGTGGATGAGAGCTAACCTGTTGAATGTCAAATAAAGTTGCAGAACTGCCCCACCCCCCAAAAAAACTGCACTGTTTCTTGGTGGAGGATGGGAAAACATGTCCAAATTGCCAACATCCAACCATTTTTTTTAATCTATGGGAATGGCAACTATATACAATGTAGCATATTTTTAAAAATGCATTAACTATAATTAATGATAAATGGTTTACCTATGGCTCATATTTTTTCTCCCTTTGAAAATAAACATTGGCACTGGTGCCTTGATTTAAAACACTCTATCTGCATAAGGACAGAACCAACCCCACGCTCCCGAATATTAAGCACTCAGACTGGAGATTCCTAAGAACACCAGTCAATCCTGCCTTCTTTCTTCACGTTAAAGTCACCCTTGCTAGACAGAGTTGCAGGTAGGAGGAGAGAGGATGAGGTCACCCTCGTGTGCTCACTAGATGACGGATAAGCAACAAGATTTGCATACGTCGTGAACACTGTTGGTGTCTGGTGTGCTTCACACATAGATCCTTTTGAGCCACAGGATCCTACCCTCTATTGTCGACCTAAACAGGCACAAGAAGTAAGAAGAAGTAAGAAGAGGGTGGGGAAGCTCCTGGACAGGCCTGAGGATGGTCACCCTTAAGTAAGAAGCACCATCTCGCTCAGTTCTGTGCTGTTACCTCCTGAAAACACCATGCAAATCACAGTGGCATCAAAGATGGGAAAGAGAAGGCAGACTGAAGAACGCTCTGGGCTACTGAAGCCACTTGGTGGCCAGGTCATACATTCCTGCCATTACCCTAAAGTCTACTCTGGATTTATTTTTAAGATTGCCCTATTCCTTCACAAAGTGATAGCATCACCCACACACACACACACACACACACACACACACACACCTACGCACACACATACACACACACATACACACACACAGACGCGCCCATGTCAACCGCAGAGTTGGTATGCAGGGTGGGGAAAGCTTGGCTGTGTGGACCTTGGGTTTGAACCTTTGCTGCCTGCTTCGCCTAGTGTGACAGCAGTACTCTTCCTGCTTTCCCCCTCACTGTGTCCATGTGCAAGACCAGGGCCCCGAATAGGCCTTGCTGACTCGTGAGAGAACGAACACAAAGTGGTTCTCTACAGCTGGTACTGATGCCTGAAAAACGACCAAAATCTCTGTCTCATCTTTGTCTACAGAGCTCTCTCATTTAAATGCAGATTTAAGTATACTGCAAGCACTGAGGTACAAAGGATACCCATGCCCTCTATTGTTTAATCCCGAAATTGACAGGCACGCTGACTATCACCCAGGAGGGAGGACAGACAAGGAAGGTAGCTGCCCTGCCCAAATCAGATAGTGAAATGAGACAGAACCTGTATAGGAGAGGTTCACGAGGCCGAAGTGTCAGACACCAGACGGTTGAGTTACAAACATGATCATCACAGGGCCCTTACCTGCCTCCAGGGACCCCCTCCACCCCTGACTACAGAAAAGAAGAAAATATCCTCAGTAGGCAAAAGCAGGGTTCTCAGTAAACCTCTCCCCTGCTTCCTAGGCAACTTTATCTCATAATGTCTTATATAGTTATGCAAAAGTATTTTCAGTGGAGGACATTAAGAAGGGCATCCCATACCAACCTCTAATCTACACACACACACACATACACAGAGAGAGAAAGATAGAGACAGAAACAGAGTCATACTCAGAGTCTCTCACACACAGACACACACAAAGAGAAGCACACATAGTCACACATAGAGACACACATACAGAGGCACACCCACAAGTCACACACACAGAGACAAACACACAGTCATACACACACACACACACAGAGGAACACACAGAGACATTCTCTCTCACACACACAAAGAGAGAGGGCATGTGTATGTGAATGTAACACACACACACACACACACACACACACACTTTCCAACTCTTAGATCTTCTCCTCTGAACCTTCTTTCCCTGGATTTAACATTCCAGCCATCAACCATTTCTCAGTTGCCCAACTTTCTTCTCTGAGCTCCCGAGAGCGCCCTGTTCTGTCTCTGTTTACCTATCCCACTCATCTTCCTATGACAGCAGTTCAGCACAGTGTCCCACCAACCCACACAGCCTTGGGCAGGCTTCAACATCTGGCCAGCCCACTCTGCCTGACATGAGGCTGACAGTCAAATGTTTTCTCTGGCCACAACTTATAAGACACCATGGCTTTGTCCAGGATTGGCACTGTGCCTTACATTAAAAGGAAAAACAAGTCGGGCAGTGGTGGCGCACGCCTGTGATCCCAGCACTCTGGGAGGCAGAGGCAGGGGGATTTCTGAGTTCGAGGCCAGCCTGGTCTACAGAGTGAGCTCCAGGACAGCCAGGGCTACACAGAGAAACCCTGTCTCGAAAAAAAATCAAATCAAAAAAGAAAAGAAAAGAAAAGAACCTCTGCTGTATTATTTACAATTGTGTTACTTAGTGCTTTTCCAGATGGGTTTGGTTTGTCATTAACCTGGGAAACTTGTTGAGTTACATGGAAATCAGCTTCTTTCTTACTAATATTTGAAGGGAACAAACAGGAACTAAGGGGACGCTCAGTGAACACAGCTCTTGTTGCACAGGGGGGAGGACCAAGTTTGGATCCCAGAACCCATGTAAAAGTTGTATTCATTCTTCACGCTTGCAATTTCTCTCCTTATGCCTTGATGGCATATGTGTCCCAGTACCTCAGTTTCTGTCCCTTCTCCTTCCTAAGTCTTTTCCCTCCCCTGATAACGCCCTTTTTGATGTCAATAAACATATGTGTGTGTATATGTATGTATGTATAGATGTGTGTGTGTGTATATATATATGTATATATATACACATACACACACACACACACACACACACACACACACACACACACACACATATGTATCTCTAGTTGCTGATTTGGAATCCTCAGGTACATGCCCAGGTACAACTGGATCTTATGATAGTTTCTATTTTAGATTTTTACTGGTACCCTATTCTGACATTCATAATAATATACCAGTTTTCACATATCCCCCCCAGACCAGGGCACATATAATACATCCTTATGGGCATTTGCAGTTCTCTGTAGAAACATTTCATTTGGATAATATGTAACAACTGCATGCACCTAAGGCTATCCTTTATAAAAAAAAAGGGGGGGGGTACTTTTTGCTAAACCCACTGCGTTAGGTACTATGTGCTTTTTATCAGTCTACATCACATATGAAGCATAGTTGGAAATTTCACTGTTTTAGAAGACCAAAAAAAAGTTTTCTTGAAAAGGATCTCTCATAGCCAGGCTGAACGCAACCTTACTATATAGCTAAAGGTGACCATGCACTTTTGATCTACCTGCCTCCACCTCCCAAATTTTGGGGATACAGGTACGTGTCACCGTAGCTTTCTTTAGATGACCTATCTTTTATCTGCCAAATTGGTAGAGGTTATCAGCTTTCCCGTAAGTTCTGAGTGTTCAAGGCTGAATGACTCATATAAAGACATGTGAGAAATATTCCTCTCTAAAGACCTGCTTATAGTATAATCTATAATATATGATATGAATCATTAGAGTCCAGATTGTTTCCACCATATCTACAGTGGCCCTAAATAGCATCCTTCCCTGCCTTAAAACTGATGCTTGCGCAAGAGGTACGTCATAGAGAATAAAGGATTTATTGAGGAAAATCCTACTTCTTGACTGGTCATTATCTTGTGGTCTTATCTCGTCACCTCAAACCTTACCATGTGCAGCCAACTCTTTGCCGGCCTTGCCTCTCCAGCTTAGCTCACACACAGGCTTGGTGACAGGAGCCCTGCTTGTCCCGCCTGCACCTTCCTCCCATAACGCCCGATGTTCTGACAAAATGAGACATTCTACCACTAAAATAGCCACTGCCCCTCACCTGTTCAATGAGGTTTTATGCACTTTTATGTATGTGCTGTATTTCCAGCTTTTTTTTAAAGGGGGTTATTTTGAGAAAACTTACTGCTGTTTCCTATTTTGTTTTGAGATTCACACTTCCCATAGAATTTGGCTCCTGTATCACACCCGGAGATGCGGTGATTAATCAGGACCACTGGGTATCTCAGCGTGGCAATACACCCAGAAGAGGTTTTTCTCTCTCCCACTCACTCCGTCTGCCGGCTCCCCCATGCCTACCAATGCAACCTTATGAATATCCAATAAAGCTGGCTTCCTTGCTGCTATCACTACGGCTACCTTAGTTCATGTTGCACTTTCTTCTACAAAAACCTATTAAGCAACAACTAGACAGGAAGCCTGATGGTATAATGTTTTAAGTTGATCAGGATCTCCTGGAAGAAAGCAAGCACTTACTAAGGAAGGTAAGCGAGAGTCAAAATGTGAAGTGGTCTAGGATGGGACTCAGTCGGTAGGACACTCATCTACCATGCAGAAAGTCTCCAGTTCCCTCCCCAGCACTGAATAATGCTGGAAATGGTGGCACATGCTCATAATCACAGCAACTTAGAGGTAGATGAAAAAGGATCGGAAGTTCAAGGCCATCCTCTGCTACACAGAGAGTTCGAAGCCAGCCTGGGTTACATGAGACCTTGCTCCAAAATAACTAAGCGGGAAAAAGAAACGTGGGTATGAGAAGTGATAAATATGTGTTCAAATTGGGAAGGAGGAGGTGTGGTGAAGCGCAGACAGGGAGGGGTAGGCTGAGATTGATGAGAGCAAGAGAGAGCAAGAGAACTGGATAACTCCATGATCAGGATTAGGGAGTGGTAGCAGGAGGCAGGGTGGTGTTTTTGCACCTTGGTGACTAGGTTAATGGTGGCAGAAATCATCTTCTACGGGAGCTTTGGGAAGACATGGAGCACATAAATGGAGTATTATAATGTCTCCTCAAAGATATTAGAGTAAACTCAATACATAGGGCCACTGGATTTTAGTTGAAGTTATGTAGACTTGAAAAATGAGGTTTTAAACGGGGCGGTGGTGGCACACGCCTGTAATCCCAGCACTTGGAAGGCAGAGGCAGGCGGATTTCTGAGTTCGAAGCCAGCCTGGTCTACAGAGTGAGTTCCAGGACAGCCAGGGCTACACAGAGAAACCCTGTCTCAAAACAAAACAAAACAAACAACAACAACAACAAAAAAAACAAAAAACAAAAAAAAGAAGAAAGAAAAGAAAAGAAAAATGAGGTTTTAGGAAATCAATCTGTCAGTCTAATTTTCTGTCTCTTAAAGATGTCTATCTTTTATAAGGGCTGGGCACATGGCTTGGCCTATGAATAAAAACTTAACATGTTCAAGGTCCACTGTAGTTTATACCCAGTAGCAGAGAGACAAGAAGAGGGATCAAGAGATTGATATCGGCTTTAACTGCTACAGTAAAATGAACAAAATTTCCCTCCTGGGTGCACAGGAGGAAAACGGTCCAGAGATTGAGAGTCCGGAGCCTGATACTTGAACCTGCTTAGGGCTTAGTGACAGTAAGAACCAAGAAAAGAACTCCGGGTTCATCAGACTAGCAAAGTGGAGAGCTCCTGGCTGGAACTCTGGAACTGTAAACAGTATCTACTTAACAGGTTTCTTGAAGACTGACAGGGTTAAGCACTCAGAGCCAGGCACACACGCACAGGGTAAGCATCTGCTATGGGGTAAGGGAAAGGGATTTTTTTTTAACCTAGTCCTCGATGACCTTGGGAAGAAAAATTTCTCCCTGAGCAAAAACTGCAAATTGTAAACCACAAGCATAAAGTACTAAAGGCACTCACGAAAAGAGGGTGCGTTTTTACAAGAAACGTAAAACAGGAGTGAGTGGAAGAAAGGATGACCCAGGAGCTCAGAGCTGAGCGAAACCGCTCAAGGGTTCAAAAGTGGTTTCAGTAGGCAATCGCCGGTCTCTCAAAGTATAGCTTGGTCAGAGCGGGGCTTATGAGCCTCCCTGCACCCGGACCTGGTGCACAGCCAGCCGGGACCGCTCCCGCCCGGAGTTCCCCAGGTAGTCCCCAGAAGCGCTCCTCTGCACCTGGTAAGTTGGAATCAGCGAGGACTGATAAGAAAGGCCCACTTCACCTCGCACAGATATATAGTAGGCTTTGCCGCTCTGTCTCCAGAACGACCTGTTCCACAGCGGTGGAGTCATCCTGCCTCCCTAGCCCGCAGCAGCCACCCGGACGGGATGCTGTTCACGGAGCCAAAGAGACAGCGCCCCGAGTTCCCGCGGGCGGGAGGGACGCACCCAGAAGCAGGAAGAAGGGATCTCTGGTTTGTGGAGAGGAGTCTGGGAAGCCAGGTCCGGGAGCAGGGAAAGTGACCTCCGCGGTCCAAGGTCGAGCAAGACCTTCCCTCCTTGAGTCTCTCCCGCTGCACCTCTGCGCCCCATGCCCCGGGGGGCCGCGATCTTCCCTGGGGATACAGGGCTCCAGGGCTCCGGGAGGCGCAGGTGAGCGCGGCGCGCCCGATCGCCGACCAGCCCCGCCGGGAGAGAGGCCCTTCCCGGCCCCACAACGCTACCCTTCCCGTGCGACCCCCGGGGGCTCGGCCCCTTCGGCTCACGCGCCCTTCCCCCGCAGCCCTCCGCACCACCCCCAAAAGCATCACCCAGTCTGCTGCGGCCCGCAGCCCCGCACTCACCGCGCCGGGAGGCGAGCAGCGCGCGCGGGAGCCGAGGGCGGCGGCGGGCGGTGCGAGCGCGGCTCTCACAGCGGCCCCTGCTGCCGGGGCTGCCGACCAGGCTGCGAGGGGCGGAGGCGATGGGGTGGCACCTGCCGGCTCTCCCAGCCCTGCGCGTCACCCGGGACCGCCCCCCGGCCCGCCTGCCCGCCGCCGCCAGGTGCCGCCGAGGGGTGCGGTGTCCTGCCAGCCTCTCCCGATGCCGCCCTCGCCGCGGGTAGAGCCTGGCCCCAGGCGACCCAGCGTGCCATAGGGGGACGGTTCCCTTCCGCTCTACTGGTGTCCTTTCTTCCCAAGCGTGAATATCATCATCTGGGCTCATCCGCGGCATAACCAAAATACTGTGGGCATTGTGGTCGTGCTTAACTGATGGATTACAGGACGGGTCGAGGGTGCAGCTTGGAGGGGAGAAGGGATGAAAAAGAAATAGGTCTCTAAAATGGAGACCAGACCAGCAAAGACACCCAAGCCAGATTTGGCCAGCTCAATCCCTTCTTATTACTAAGAAATGAATTGTTGGAAACTTGGAGGTGCGGGGTGGCTTTTAGTGCAGCGAAGAACAGACTGTACGCAACTACTTTCATGGTAATCAGAACTGGCGCAAGAGGCAGAGTCTAGCAAACTCCTGTCTCCTTCGATGATTGTTGGATTGGAAGTGCAGAGCTGGATGATTGTAGGACTGTGCGTGTACGCTGGACTTATTTTTTTTAATGAGCGAGTCCTGTGTTTAGTTATGATCATAGCAAACACTTTAACGATTTCTAATCAAGCATAATACCAGGAAGGCAAAATGTAAGTCTAGAGGTACCTGCTTCTATAGCAAAACCAAAAACTACAATTGATCTTTCAACTAGTGCATCCCCCTCCCACCCCAAAAACTCCAATCCCAAGAGAGAATTTGCTTTCTCTGTGTGCTCACCTCACCACGTGGGCTGTGCTTGTACTGGAGTTAGTCCTAATCTAGAATCCGGACAGGAAGGGACTCTGGACAAGCAGGGACGGTGGGTAGGGAAAGCAAAAACAATCAAGCAAGCCAACCTTCCATGACCCAACCCTAGAACTTTGAAAATAAGGTTTCAGCATTTAACAAAAAGCTCCGGGCACTCCCACTGAGTAGTCAGTGAGAGGACAACTCCCAAAGCACACAATTCAAATGCAAGAAGCTGAAGATTTCTCCTTGTGGAGATGTGACTCAGTGGTAGGGCCCTTGCCCAGCATGTGCAAGGTCCTGAGGTCAGTGCTCCACATCAATAAGCAAACAAACAAACAAATGAATGAATGAATCCTTCTTCATGCTCCACTTAAGTGTTACAAATAAGTTTTTGGTAGATTTGGAAACTCCTTAGAAAATGGAGACAACTGTCACATGCCTGTCACTGTTTCTGTCTGTATAAAATTTCAAACATGCAAGAGCCTAATTAGATTCATTTAATTAGATTTAAGACCTATTTAATGCTGTTATTCTCCCCACTACCCCCCACACACCCTCATGCTAGGATCTAAAGATTTAGCAGACGAGGAAAAACAAACTAAAAATGTTCTCTCTTTTCAGGGGGCGAACATTCATTCTAGCCAGAGCTTACAGTAAAGTTAATGCATAACCAGGCCAAAAAAAAAAAAAAAAAAAAAAAAGTTTTGTTCAGGTCCTGACAAGTACCACAGAAAAGGGAGGGGCGTGAGGATTTTTGAAGGGGCTGGGGAAGCTGCATTGTTGAAGGCCTCAGGAAAAGGAGGCTTTTGAGTCTTGTGGTTTTGGGACTCACTATGTAGCAAAGGCTGAAAATAAAACTTCGGATATTAGCCCAGGCTACCCTCAAACTTATACCCCTCCTGTCTCCTGCTCCCCAGTGCTAAAATGACAGGCTAATAGGAAGTCTGAATCAAGATTTTTAAAGTGATAAAGTTGTGTTGTCTATCCTGGTAAAAAAAGCACTGCAGGCAACAGGAACAGCAGCTAAGCTGAAGGCAGGGGCACAGACAGGGAGGGAGTCCATACTTGCCAGAAGACCTCAGAGCTGGGAACTGGACAGGGGAGAAGGAGGAGGGTGGCTCCAAGTGCTAGTGCAGTCTCCAGGAGTAACTCTGCAGAGTGGGGCCTTCTGGCCCGCTCAGTTTTAAACCTTTTCTCTTTTTTTTCTTTTCTTTCCTTCCTTTTTTCCCCTTTCCTCTTCTTTTTCTTCCTTCTTTTGTCTTTTTTGAGGCAAGATCTGGCTGTAAAGTCCAGGATGCCCTCAAACTTTCAATCCTCCTGCCTCAGCCGCCTAAGTACTGGAGTATTATAGGCCTTTGTTTCAGCCTGGCTTTTTAAAGTAAGCATTCTAATGGCATTCTTGAGGCTAGAATAGGGGATGGGGAGGAGCGGGAGAGACAGTGCAAGGAAACAATTAAGAGGCTCTTGCACAATCCAGATAAGATAACGTGGAGGCTTGAGAAGTTGGTCATAGGGGAAAGGTCAGGCTTTAAAATATATCCTGACATTCAGAGGCAGGGTCTGGTGGATCTCTATGAGTTCAAGGCCAGCCTGGCTTACATAGGGAGCTCCTGTCTCATCTCCCAAACTCCAACACATCCTGAAGATAGTACCAACCAGATTCCCAAAGATCTGAGGTGAGAGATAAGAGAGGGTGTGTCAAGAAATGACTTCAAAGCATTTTCCATTAGCAACTGCAAAGAATGTGTTGCTTGTCTAAAGAGGAAGGACAGAGAAAAAAGTAGGGCAAAGGGCAGAACTCGTTCGAGGGCTGGTTTAAACTGAGAGGCCATTAGGTATCCAAGTAGGTATATCTGGTGTGCAGGTGATTCTCTCAGTCTGCAGACGAGAGAGGGACTTGACTGGAAATATAAATTTAGGACTTATCAGCCTCTTGATATTTTTAAAGATGGCTAAGAGCTGAGAAAGGAGACGTGGTCTACAGACAGCTCCTGGGTCACTACTGTGGTGAGTGGTTAGGGAATGGGGGTGGGGAGCGAGCCTGGGGGGGAATCTGAGCATCCACTGGTCCTAGAAGGCAGCTCTTAGGAATGCCGTACTAACAGAGCAAAACAAATCACTCCCCAGCACAATAATTTGCCTTTGTGTTCATGGCACCAATATGTGAGTAGACATAGTAGACAAACTGGCCTTGCCTCAACCGGTGACCTCTAGAACCAAGAAGGAGGCCGCAACAGCTGATTTGGGACTTGAAAGCACACCACTGAATTCTAAATGGCATTCCAAAGCTCAGGAGCACCCTGAAGGTCCCTGCCACATCAAACTGGCTAACATTGCATTGCCCTGAAGCCATTGGATAGCCAGATCCAACATCACGCTGTCCTATAAAAATATGACGCCAACCGTGGAAGGTGATGAAAAACACAGATTCTTATCACAGTAGGAGAGGAACGTGTTGCGACATGGAGGGAGTGAACGTCGAGCACTAGAAGGGACCGTGAATTGAACAACATGGAACTCATCGACTGAGCCTGACCAAGATGGCTTTGGTTAAATGGATGGGGTGAAAAGCTGGCCAGAGTGGGTTTCAAGAGTAGACAGGAAGAGAGCAATTGCAGAAGAGAGAGGTTTAGGCAGTTTGCTATGGAGTCAGAAAGGAGTCCAAGGGGATCTGAATGAAGGGCAAGCACTGTCAGCCTTGCTGCGATGCTCTGTTACACATACATGGTAGAAGGAAGGAAGGAAGGAAGGAAGGAAGGAAGGAAGGAAGGAAGGAAGGAAGGAAGAAGGAAGGAAGGAAGGAAGGAAGGAAGGAAGGAAGAAGAAAGGAAGGAAGGAAGGAGGAAAGAAGGAAGGAAGGAAGGAAGGAGGAAAGAAGGAAGGAAGGAAGGAAGGAAGGAAGGAAGAAGGAAGGAAGGAGAAAGGAAGGAAGGAAGGAAGAAGGAAGGAGGAAGGAAGGAAGAAGGAAGGAGGAAGGAAGGGAGGAAGGGAGGAAGGAAGGAAGGAAGGAAGGAAGGAAGAAGGAAGAAGGAAGGAAGGAAGGAAGGAAGAAGAAAGGAAGGAAGGAAGGAGGAAAGAAGGAAGGAAGGAAGGAAGGAGGAAGGAAGGAAGGAAGGAAGGAAGGAAGGAAGAAGGAAGGAAGGAGAAAGGAAGGAAGGAAGGAAGAAGGAAGGAGGAAGGAAGGAAGAAGGAAGGAGGAAGGAAGGAGAAAGGAAGGAAGGAAGAAGGAAGGAAGGGAGGAAGGGAGGAAGGAAGGGAGGAAGAAGGAAGGAAGGGAGTCAACAGATAGAGCTCTAGCCTACCTTTATTCCTTCTCTTCTAGAAAGAAATTCAGAAACGACAGTGGGCCATTCCTGTGGTTTTGTTACATACCCCTCATACATACTGTAATTTTTCATGTAAATGTAAAATAAAAATCTACATTTTAAATACCTAGTACCAGACCACATATATTATTCCAAACATTTGTTATTTAGTCAACTTTTATTTCATTTTTTTAGATGTATTTCTGTGTGTGTGTGTGTGTGTGTGTGTGTTGTACTATGCATGCCATGTGGCGGTCAGAGGGCATCTAGCAGGAGTCAGCTCTCTCCATCCAGCAGCAAGCACCTTTACCCTTCTTGCCAGCCATCTTACCAGCTTCAACCAGTTCTTGCCAATGACTTATTAATGTAGATGCATGTGATTTTTTATTCATTTAATTACTACAGTTCATGGTATTGAATGACTAAGCCTTTGTACATTGCCCGATGATGAACAAAACTAAGTTATAACAAAATACTGTAGGCTAGATAGACTAAATAAGTGCCATTTTCTTACAGTGATGGAGTCAAGTCGAAGGTCAGGCTCTGGTCAGGGCCTATTCATGACTTGCAGATGGCTATCTTCTTGAACTTCATCATGGATTTTTCTTTCTTCTTGGGATCATGTTTAGGAAAGTGTCTGGGGCACCCTCATTCTCATGTCTCCCCTACAACTACCCTCTAAATCTAATCATTTGGGGGCAATGACTCTCTGAAATTCACAAGAATGTAATGGCATATACACGTGTGCACACACCCTACAAATACATACATTTAAAAACTAAACACAAAAACCGATCATTTTGAAAAGTCAACTTCAAAAGATCATCAGTTATAAACTCAGGGAGGATAATGGCATTTAGTCCACAGCACTTAATGTTTTACCATCTTAAGTAGTGTCGAATTATACATTTATTACAATATGTAATAACTCAGTTTCCCCACATGTGGCATTCTTAGATCATATATACTATACAACATGCCCAACATGTGGCATTCTTAGATCATATATACTATACAACATCCAATAATGGCAATGCAACATAGATATGGAATAAGTACGTTATTACAATAATCCTTTTGTACTCTTATTTCCACTGTCGGGCATGCAGACTATTGCTGTCTGCTCAGACCTTACACTTTACCAGTCTGACAGATGTGAGGTGCTCGCTCACGGTGGCTTTAATACGCATGGTCGGCGATACTGAACACCATTTCCTGAGTTCACACACTCACGTTACATTCGAAGATTTATATTCAATGCTCTGGATTATTTAAAAGTTATTCTTATTTTTAAACAAGTAGTCAGTCCGACACAAAAGTCTGTGGGGCTGGAGGGTCGGCTCAGCCAGTGCAGGCGCGCACTGCCACCGAGCCTGATAACCGGCATGGTCTTCTTCTGTATCCACAGGATGAAAGGAGAGAAGTGACTTCTGAAGGGTGTCCTCTTATGTCCACACTGACATGTACACATGAGGGCAAAACACACATGCTCATAGAAAAAAAATCTAATGGTCAAATGTTACACACACACACACACACACACACACCACATTATAACTTTGAATCTTGTTGACATATATAGTAAAAGCCTCCAGGAGGCAGCCTGCCTGTCTTTTCCCCATCCAAATACTTCTGATAGACTTCCAGAGATATTTTGTAACTCATATAAAAGACAACACAAGCATTTATTTGTTTGTTTGTTTGTTTTCTTAATACAAATACTGGAAAATGTCATATATTGCTGTATTCCTCCTTTTCCCTTAATAAACAGTGTATCTTGGGGTTACTTTCATAAAAACTCTATTATCTTCTAAATCTCCACTGTATGACTCAATCATGATTTATTTAACTAGTTCCTAGATGTTAAAAACAATAGCAAACACATAGACTAACACATTTCCTCTTCCCACCAGCACACAAATGAGGTAAGTGATGTTAGGCTCAGCTTACAGAGCCGTTGGGGCTCAGGGAGCTTTAGTAACTTACCCTACAACATAGTGTCATGACGTTTCAGAGTTGAGATTTAAAACCAGGCTATGATCTTTATGCACTTATCAGCTGCACTTCTACAGTGAGGAATTCGTTTTTTTCCTACTGAGAAGCCAAGGTGTATAATTTTGTTTGAATTATTTTAAAGGTATAAGGATAATTTGGCCTCTTTAAAATATTGAGATGATCCTTGCCATAAACCTATTTATTATTTCCCCATTTCTGAAGGAAACATTTTTTTTTAAAAAAACAAGGTTTCACCAGGTAGCCCAGGCTGACCTGCAACTTGATATACTTGCCCCTCAGCCTCTGTGTGCTGAGATTACAGACCTATGCCACCATGCCTAACTTCCCTGATTTTTTTTAGTTCGTTAAATAATCTTATGCATACGAACATTCTGTCTGAATGTATAGCTGTGTACCCACGTCCTTGATGGCCAGAAGAGAATGTTAGATCCCAAGAGATAAGACTTAAAGACTTACAGATGGATGTGAGCTGACATGTGAACACTCCGCTCGGAATCCCCAGTCCTCTGAAAGAGCAGCCGGTGCTCGGTGCTCTTAACCACCGAGGCACTGTCTAGCCCCACCAGCTTCTCAGTTGATGGTTTTAATTCCCCCTGTATCTGTCTTTCTCATATTCTGTTACACTCGTTCATTTTGTACTTATTGCTGCTACTGTAAATTATCAGCAAATAGAGGCTGTATGCACAATTTAAATTATAGTTTTTGTTTGTAAAGACCATTACTAATTTTTAGATTTAAAAATTGTGTGTGTGTGTGTGTGTGTGTGTGTGTGTGTGTGTGTGTGTGTGTGTGAGAAGATACATGAGCTGAGGCCACAAGACTGATAAAGGACGGAGGCCCGAGTAGACGCATGAGCAATGCTGTGGCCGAGGCTGCAGAACAACTCTCTCTGCTCTTCTCTTCCATTCTGGGTGGGGTCCAGAGATGGAACATAGGTTGTCAGCCTTATAAAGGCAAGCACCTTGACCCTCAGAGCCAGCTTCTTACCCCCAGAATGTTATGCTTTTTGTATAATTCTGTGTCCCTTGTCTTTACTAAACTCTCATTTTATTAACTCGGCTACTGCTTCTGTTAAAGCTTATCTTGAGTTAATGACTGCCCTGGAGAATAAATAAACTTGCATTTCTGCTCACCACTTTTCACCCACTAGTTACTCTCTTAGCAGTATTGAGAGCCAGGATCACTGGATGGCTAAAATGTACATTTCTAGCTCTGGGTGTAGAGATGTACGCTTGTAATCCAAATGCTTAGAGGCTGAGACAGGAGGATCACCATGAGTTTAAGGCCAGCTTGGGACATATATCAAATCCTTATCTTAAACAAACAAACAAACAAACAAACAACAAAACCCAAAAAAGCAAAAAACCAAAAAAAAAAACCAAACAAACAACTCCCCCCCTTCCCTGTCTCCCGGAAAAGCATCCTATTTTCAGGGATGCTGATTTAGTAGGGTGGGTCAACATTTCCACACATACTCTGCATGATTCTGATACAGATACTGTATGACTGGTAGTTTAACAAGCTTTGTAGCCTCTACCTCCTGATATTTCTTTATTCCCTACCCACCTATGTTATTAACCCTTCAGGGAAGAAATTTTGCCTTATTTTTCCATCCTTGTTGCCTAGGAGAATAGCTTACCTACCATCGATGGTGTCTTAGTTAGGGTTTCCATTGCTGTGAAGAGACACCATGATCAAGACAGCTCTTATAAAGGACATCATTTAATTGGAGCTGGCTTACAGGTTCTGAGGTTCAGTCCATTATCATCATGGTGGGGAAATATGGCAGTGTGCAGGCAGGCATGGTGCTGGAGGAGCTGAGAGTTCTACATCCTGATCCGAAGGCAACTTGGAGAGAGACTGTACCCACACGGCTAGGAGGAGGGTCTCAAAGCCCACCCCCACAATGACACACTTTCTCCCACAAGGCCACACCCACTCCCGCAAGACCCCCTTCCCCCCTCCGCAAGGCCACACCTACTCCCGCAAAGCCACACCTTCTAATAGTCATTCCTTTGGACAAGCATATATATATTTGATTTTTTTGGATTTGTTTTTTTCGAGACAGGGTTTCTCTGTATAGTCCTGGCTGTGCTGGAACTCACTCTGTAGACCAAACTGGCTTCGAACTCTGCAATCTGCCTGCCTCTGCCTCCCAGAGTGCTGGGATTACAGGTGTGTGCGACCACCCCCTGGCTGGCCAAGCATATTAAACCACCCCAGGTGCTAAATGAGTGTGTGGATGGCGAGGAAAAACTGTGGCACTTGCTTGTTTAATGCAAGTGCCTTAAAACACTTACCTTCCTATCTCCTGTATGTGTGAAAATAGCTTTGGTTTAGTCACCAGAAGAACATAATGGCGCTGTGCCAGGTACCTGACAACAGCCAGACATTCCCAGATCCTACTACATTATCTCAATCTCTTAATAGCCTGTCTAGCTCAAAGGTTTTGTTATTAATGATTGGATACCGACACACAAACTATGAGCCTCAGACAAATCACTTTCTTCGGGGTAATCCTGTTCATTTATGTAAAGTGTATGATAAATTTTCATGTTAGAAATGAGCTATGGGGAAATACCATCCCTTAACTGACTGTAACAGTCACTACTGTAATAATCTTCATACAATCTCCAAGCATTTGAAGCTGAATAAGCAATATCTTTCTACTGAGAAGGATTTCCTCTGGTAAGCCTGAGATGAACGTTGACTAATTTGATTTCAGAGGCCATGAAAATGTTCCGTGTTCCTTGTAATACCCGAAAGGTGATTTAGTCAAGTTATCTTGATACCCCAAAGTCCCAGGTGGGGTAGGGCAAATCCAATGACACAGTAATTAACATCATCTATATTTTGTGATAAAGAGCCTTTCAAATAGAGCTGCTGCTGTAATTTGTATCTTATTATGGCCTACAATATGCCGTCTAGGAACACTACATTTCAATGCTTTAATTGTGACAATGCCTTACAGTAACTGATTAGGAAGGCGTTATCATATTTATGCTGTGAAACTTCATTAGTTCTCAGTACTTTTCAGACTCCGTTACCACATCTGTTATGCTGTTTGCCTTCAGTACTGCATTGTTAGTTTTGCGTAGGTGGGTAACTGATGTTTGGTGTATTCTATAGGTTCACATAATTCAGAAGATGGGCTCTGTCTTATTAGGGCAAAATTTGTTTGTGCTATGCTCATGTTTTGAAATCTTGCCTTATTTTAATAATCACTGGGGTAATTATGTAATTTCTTACTAACTCTGGAAATTTGTTCCCTTGTCTATCATTCCACTTTTGGAAAACCTTCATCAGTCCAGGTAAGATGATCAAGCGAGCCTTGAGTGTGTAAAGCACGTTCTCTACCGCTAACCTACACACTCAGCTCAAAGATACTCTCATTAACAGACTATCAAATGTGATCTTATTTAAAGAAATTTGACTTTTGCAAATGATATACTGTTTTGCATTTTTATAGCAGGTTGAATATTTTTTTTAAAAAATTCTTAAAAAAGCCTGAGTCACTTTCACAAAACATTATAAACAAAGGAAGTTATAAACATGTATTTACTTCTTACATGTCTGGATGCTGAGGCCAGGACCAGAGAGCTGTCACTTTCATGTCTGCAGACTTCTCTTCGGCAGACCTTCTTGCTATGCTCTTTTTCATAGAAGAGGTGAGGCAGCTCTCTGGAGACCTTTATATGACACTCTATTTACAGAAGCTTTGATCTTAGGGATCTCACCTCTTCCCCAAGCCCCCTCCTCCTAATGTTGAGAGACACTGTTGACTGGTTTCAACACATGAAGTTAAAGGGACACAATAAGACCATAACTCCACTACAGTAATTATGCTGAGATAAGTCAGCAAGACAGGAACCACGAGTTATTGCTTTAAAAGTATGTGTGAATCTTGGTGGCAAACCGAAGTATCTAACTGTTCAAGCTTTCCTAAATTGTCCAAAGAATATTGCCTTTGTTCAAAATGTGTATTCTGAGCCATTTGCTCTCTTTATTTTAGGTGTGTGGTTGATGTTAGGTCACTTGGCCTAAGTGACAATGGAGGCCAGTTCTGAAAATCAGGCTTAGTGGAGATGGGTATACACAAGCTAGTGACTGACGTCCTAAGTAAACAGGAAATCACACATTGCTTTCTATCATTCATTTTCTTTGGCACAATTCATCCAGCACTGACTGTGCACATGGCTGCAATTTAAAGGCAGTATCTCTGGCGTTGATTTTGCATATCTATTCTAATGCATCTCAAATGAGTTCTCTATTTTCAGATACAAGGTAATTATGCAGGCAAACCACTCTGAGGGTCGGTTGCTAGAATGCTTGTTTAAGGATACACAAAGTCCTAGGTTAAAACCCCAGCACTACATAAACTAAGGACACTACGTAAACTAAGGACACATGACGCATGACACTAATCCCAGAACTTGGGAGAGGAGAAAGTCAGTGACCCTTGACTTCAGTGACTTCAAGGTCAGCCCGGGGCCTCTGAGACCCTGTCTCAAAAAGAGAGATAGAAAGAAAAAGGAGAAACAGAGTGAAGGAAAGAAAATGGATGGGGAGAGAGAGAGAGAGAGAGAGAGAGAGAGAGAGAGAGAGAGAGAGAGAGAGAGAGAGAGAGAGAGATTGTGACTTTCAACTCCAAAAGAAAATTTGCACTATTCAGCTATTGTTCATTTATTTCAGCCTTCTTTATCTAGGGCAGGAAAAAGAAAGATTAGATTTGTCCAGAGGGCTTAAGGAGTTGCAACAGGTAATGATAGAGGGCAAACAAATAGCTCTTTATGACTTAGAATATATAGGAGAATGAGCTCTTGGTGTATTGAGAAATGAGAGCCCAATGTCTTGATGATATACACGGGGCAGCTCTTAATCCTTACAGAAAAGCTGCTCTCTGCAGGAGAAGGTGCCTGCCGGGGACTTGTACCTGCTCACAATGCAGAGAATAAGAGACTATGAGATGCCCAACTCCGGATCACGTCTGGATCACGTCTCCTTTCCCCAAAGCTCAGGGATCATAGAGGGGGGAGGGGGCAGAAAGATTGTAAGAGCCAGAGGTAGCGAAGGAAGGACTGCTGTAAAAATACTTTCTGTATGTGACATCAGTCATATGCACACATGGTGGCTATGACTGTGTGCACAAGGCCTGTGTTAAGACCAAGCCAACCAAAAAGTCCAGCATGGGTGGGCAAGGAGACCATGAAACCTCAACTCTAGCTGAGGGTGGGGTTGGGTTGGGAGTGGGGGTGAGTCCATGTTTTTTCCCTGGAATGCAGTCCCTGCTAGGGTCCCATGCTCCAGGGATGGCCTTATGTGCACGCACATAGTGACAGCATTAAGCTGTAACTCAGTGGGTTACAGAAATAAGTACATGAAGTGGGGATGGAGAAGTCATTCATAAATTGAATCCCTATTGTGTTTATAGAACGGTATAATAAAATGACTTTCATTTTTTAAGTTTGTGTGTATGTCTGAGAATGTGTGTGTGTGTGTGTGTGTGTGTGTGTGTGTGTGTGTCTCGGTGTACATACCTGTGTGCCAGAGAGAGGAGTTGAGTATCTTCCTCTATATGCTATTTATTTATTCCTCTGAGGCCAACTTTCTCTCCATAAACCCAGAGTGGAAGTTTTCTTGGCTAAGCTAGAAGCCAACAAGCCCCAGACACCTTGCTCAAAGTGCGGTTATAGGCATGCACTGGATTCCTGGCCTATGAAGTGAGTGCTGGTATCTAGATTCTGGTCCTTATGATCACACAGAAATTACTCTGTCAAACCATCTCTTCAGCCCTGAGAATTTTAGTTTTTTATCTGCTTCTTGGTACACCTACATAGTCTTTCTTTTCCTTGTCTACTTGACTTTTGAGAGCCTTCATTTTTCTTTTCTTTTCTTCTCTCTTTCCTTCCTTCCTTCCTTTTGTTCTTTCATTCTTTCTTTCACAGTCCTAATCATAGCACAAAGTATGTAAAATTTCCAAGACTTGTAGCTGTCCATAATAGAGGATGGAGATGAGGGTAAATAGCCAAACTTTGGGTCAAATGAATGGAAAAGTTTTATCCAACCACATTACCAAATAGGAATGTGTGAGCAGTAAACAGCATATAAAGAAATCTGAACTTCAGGCTTCACAAAAGCCCCTTAATTTTGTTAATTCCTAAAAGCCACAAGTCCCTTGAGCACCCTGTTCACAGAATGAGCACTATCTTAGGGTTTTCTTCCCGTGAATAGATGCCATGACCAACCAAAGCAATGCTTAATTGGGGCTGGCTTATAGTTCAGAAGTTTAGTTCATGATCTCTACGGTGGGAAGCACGGCAGAACACAGGCAGCTAGGGACAGGTAACTGACAGTTCTATATCCGGATCAGAAGGCAGCAGGAAGAGACAGTGACACTGGGCCATTTTTGAGCATCTGAAACCTCAAATGTATGCCCAGTAACATACTTCCTCCCATAAGACCACATCTCTTAATAGTGTCACTCCCTATAGGCCTATGGGGCCATATTTATTCCAACCACAAGGTCCATGGAGACCAGTGGAAGATCCAGGCAGGATCCGAATGATGTAAGAGCCAATAACAACACTGAATGAAGAATCGCTTGCTATTTTATGAGAAGAAAGACAAAATTATGTAACAACCAACTTAAGTAATAATTTTGTTTTCCATTAGCATTCATTAACACATAATAGGTTTCACTACACAACCTAACTAATATTTAATACACTTAATACACTTGAAATTTCATACACAGTAAATGGTACACATAACAACCCTGCAGTATGTAAACTGTGAGATTATGATGCAATTAAGGGCCTGGCAATGTGTCATTTGCTAATTAATTACACATATACACGTGGCACAAACTTTTGTCAAGCAGTATTCTAGGTGCTTGTGATGTGGTGATAAGCAAAACAGACCAAGTCTTTGCCCTCGTGGAACTGTTCCAGTCTGGAAGGGAGAGCAAGGCGAAGGAGCAGAGCATCTCGAAATAAGGCGTTCGTGAATTTTCAGGATGGTGCAGCCTGATACCCTCAAGATTTAAACATAAGAAATCTACTAGCTAAGCATTTGTATGTCAGAAATATACTTTATTTTTGTGATTTCCTAGGATGTCTTTTCTACAAATGATGGTGCTAGCTCACTGTTAATTTGCAAAACCAATCCGTTAGCCAGTGCTCACTGTATACTTCAGATGGGAACGTTAAGTGTTAACTCAGAGGGGTAGGGAGTCAGTAAAAGTCTTGTGGCCTAGCAGGAGGGAGGGAGGCCAGATCACAGGCACCTGAAAATTTAGGTGTGGTAGTCTGCACCTGTAATCCCAGGGCTGAGGAGGTGGAGACAGGAGGATGCCTACAGCTTGGTGAGCACCCAATGCAGCTGAATAAGTGGCTGTCTTAAAACACTAAGCTGGAGGCTGGTTGAGCAGGCCAACCTGTGGTCTCCATATGCATCTACTCATACATGTGTGCACCTACTCATACATGTGTGCGTGTGTGTACCTACTCAACATGTGTGCATCTACTCACACGTATGTGTATGCATGCACCTACTTATACAGGTGTACATGTGTGCACCTACTCATACATGTGTGCATCTACTCATACATGTATGCACCTACTCATACATGTGTACATGTGTGCACCTACTTATAAATGTGTGCATGCCCACCAACCTCTACCACCACCCAAAGAGAGAGAGAGGAGGGAAAGAGAGAGGAGGGCGAAGGAAGGATCAGAGTTTCAGACTCAGTGTTCATTCAGCAAGGCAATTCCTTCACCCTTACCTTCAATGAGCTTTAATTATTCATGAATATAAACCTCTATTTATGCCTTTCACACTGAATACCATTTTAAATGTTTTTTTTTTAAAAAAAATCTCACAATGAGTGATTTTAGAAAAATAATGAGTTTTACTAATTTTCTATTCTAGTTTTCTGACCTAGTTTTTAAACCAATGAATATAATAGAAAGGTTGTAAGAATCATCTAGCTCCTGTTTGCTGACACTAACATCTAGGTTAAGCTTCAGGCCTTCTGCTTTCATTTCCTGTTTAACCCTCCCTTCCTCCCCTGAAGCCCACCCTACAGCCTCAGTTCAAACTCAGGCTGCCTTCCAATCCTTCTGCTCCAGCTGAGAGCTGGGGTTATAGTGTACAGACCACATCTACTTACCTGCTCTTTCTTGATGCATCTGCTAGGATTTCAAAACTAATCTTAATAATTTTCAATTTCTATAGTAATCTAGTGATTTTAAGTATTTATTTTTATTTGTGTGTGTGTGCATTATACCATGTATGTACGAGGGTCCAAGAAGAGAGCTCTGGATCCCCTGGAGCTGGTATTATAGGTGGTTTGTGAACTCCCAATGTGGGGGCTGGGAACTGAATGCAGGCCCTCTCAAAGAATAGCAAATGCTCTTAACCGCAGACCCCTCCTCTCCAGTCCCCTTACTTCTTTCAATAGTATTTATGGAAACCCTAATATAGGTTAAGAGCACTGACTGCTCTTCCAGAGGTCCTGAGTTCAATTCCCAGAAACCATATTGTGGCTCACAACCATCTGTAATGGGGTCAGATGGTCTCTTCTGGTATGTCTGAAGACAGTGACAGTGTACTCATATAAATAAAGTCAATACATAAATATCTAAAAGTTTTTTTTTAAAAAATCTTGCACACAGAACATAAAACATCACATTATAATATTGATAAAAATGGTGGTTAATTCCCAGATTCATTAGGAATTCTTTAAATACAGCTTTGAGTGATGTAGTTATTTAGAAACTGTTGACACACACAGCAGTGTTGATGGAACATCGTGTGACAGGGATGGAAACTGAGGACCTAGAGCCTGAGTCACAGGCGGCTGCCATTTGCCAAGATGTCAACAGGTCCTAGGTTAGGGTTGTTGCTAACCTGTGCCACAAAGAATAATTCCAACCAAAGAGAAGTGGTGTGCATAAAGCCTTGAGTCAGTTGCTTTCCAGAGCTGGTCACCCAGAGGCCACCACCAGTCAAGCCTAGGGCAACTCTCCAGTTCTGCAAAGTTTACACAGTAAACACTGCCAACACACACAGAGTCAAAGCACAAGCTTGAGGAACCCAGTCTCACACATTAATGTAACTGATGTAACGACTGAATAACACATCTGGTTAGGGTTGTGATCGCCTCTTCCCCTCAGCTGCATGAACCAGGAGAGCTGTAGCTATACGTCGGTGCAAAAGCTACAGGAGTTTTCATGAGCATCAAGAGAGGGCAGGACGTTGACTTGCTGATTTGGACACAGGGAATGCTGATAGAGATCATGACAGCTCACCTCTTTTCCTCTCTGTTTGGAGTTGTCAGTTATCTGATTAGAAACACACAGCAGGAAAAGAACTGTGATCCCTGTATCTGTATCTCTGTACCAACTAGAGAGACAGGTTATGTTTATGTTCCAGAGAATAGATTACAGCTTAGCTGGGAGAGTGCTTGCCTCTACAAGAAGTCTGATCTCAGCAACACACATGCACTAGGTGTGATGGCACATGCCTGTGGTTCCAGAGATCAGCAGCATCAGAGTTTCAGGTCTTTCTGGGCCATAAAACAAATTGGAGGACAACCTGGGTTACATGAGACTTTATCTCAAAACAAAAACAAAAAACAAACAAACAAACAAAAACCCCAAATGTTTCTTTACATGACTTGTTATAATTCTAGAATTCAAGGAGATTTAACTCAAGGTAGCAAAGAAAAATCTTTGCATGTCCTTTGCAAAAGGTGGACTGGTGGACCAGGCATGGAGGCACATGTCTGCAGTCCCAGCACTGGGAAAGCAGGACCCCGAGCTGGAGTTCAGACTGAGCGTGGTGGTTTGAGTGAGAATGGCCCCCATAGGCTCACAGATTTGTATATTGTTCACCAGGGGGAGGCACTATTTGAAAGGACAAGGAGGTGTGGCCTTGTTAAAGGAAGTGTGTCACTAGGGGTGGACTCTGGGGTTTCAAAAAGCCCAGACTTTCTTCCTGCTGTCTGCAGATCTAGATGTAGAACTCTTGGCTACCTCTTCAGCACCATGTCTCCCTGCGACCCACCATGATTCACCTTCATGAAAATGGACTGAACCCCCAGTGCAATGCTTTCCCTTGTAAGAGTCAGTGTGGTTATGGTGTCTCTTCACAGTAATACAACACTCAACTAAGACACTAGGCTCAAGACACAGCAAGCTCAAGGTTAGCCTGGATACTTAAAGACTGTGTCTCAAAAACAAAACACCAAGGCCAAACCTCTGCACACGGAAAAAAAAGCCCCCCACAACTGAACTGTTAACTATAGGCCAGCAATCTAAAACTCCCCCCAACTCAGTCCTTCTCTACCCAAGCCCTTTGGTAACTGTCCTGTTTAGAACACAGTGCTAGGCAAGGTGGTTGTTCTTTCTGTAGTCAGTTTTTCCCTGTTACACTTTCTGAAAGGCAAAATTCAGTGTGCCAGGTTTTTGCTCTTTCTGGCAATGTTTGACTGAACTACGTTCATTGCTTTAATGAACTAAACCATTCCTTCCCCCTCTTGCTTTTTAAGTTTTTTTTCTTGTCAGGTATTTGGTCACTGTGTGAAAACGAATACAGAAAACGTGGGGCTGGAGAAATGTCTTCAGTACTGTATTTCTAGAGACCCCAAGTTTGGTTCTTAGCATCCATAACTCTCTGTAACTATACTTCCAAGGGGATCAGACACTGCTGAGTTCCACAGGCATCCACACTCACCTGCACATGTCCATGCAATACACATTAACATATACCCAAAGGATTCCCCGGCATGCAATAAAGACACATGCTCCATTATGTTCATAGCAGCCTTATTTATAATAGCCAGAAGCTGGAAAGAACCCAGATGCCCCTCAAAGGAGGAATGGATACAGAAAATGTGGTATATTTACACAATGGAATACTACTCAGCAATTAGAAACAATGAATTCACAAAATTTTTAGGCAAATGGTTTGATGTGGAAAATATCATCCTAAGTGAGATAACCCAGTCACAAAAGAATACACATGGAATGCAATCTCTGATAAGTGGATATTAATTAGCTCAGAAGCCCTGAATACCCAAGGCACAAATCGCATAACAAATAACTCCTATGAAGAAGTATGGAGAGGGTCCTGATCCTGGAAAGGGTTGATCTAGCATTGGATAGGAATATAAGGACAGAGAAGAAAAGGAGGGAGGTAATAGGAGAATGGATAGAGAGAAGAAAGTTTATGGGACATATGGGGAGGGGGGATCCAGGAAAGGGGAATGTAAACAAAGAATATAGAAAATAAAAATATTTAAAAAAAGAAAATACACAATGGAATACTATTCAGCAATTAAAAACAATGAATTCATGAAATTTTTAGGCAAATGGTTGGAACTGGAAAATATCATCCTAAGTGAGGTAACTCAATCACAAAAGAATACACATAGTATGCACTGATTAACAAATTAGCCCAGAAGCTCTGAATACTCAAGACACAATTAGCATATCAAATGATTCCCCTGAAGAAGGAAGGAGAAGGAAGGCCCTGGTCCTGGAAAGACTTGATCCAGCATTGTAGGGGAATACCAGGACAGAGAAATGGGAGGGGGTGATTGGGGAATGGGTGGAGAGAAGAGGGCTTATGGGACATAAGGGGAAAGCATTTGGAATGTAAACAATGAACAAAATAAAGAATAAACAAAATAAAAGACAGAGAGAGAGAGAAAGAGAGAGAGAGAGAGAGAGAGAGAGAGAGAGAGAGAGAATGAGAATGACGGTCCCAATGGTAATAATAATAATAATAATAAATCTTTAAAATAAAACTGGCACTGAGGGTAAGGCTTGTGCTGTGGAGTAGGGTTGTTGCTAAGATATGTCTGATCATGTGTTCTGCAAACTTTGGGACTAACTTTCAGGAGAATGATCTTAGAATTGTGGGTTAAAGAACTTCCTGAATGTTCAAGTAGACTTCCTGGGCCACTTTTGCAGGAGTTCAGAAAATCAGAACACCCAGACAGAGAACTTCACCCTTTGAGTTCAAGGGGAAGAAGGGCCCAATCTGGAACTGAACTAGAGGCCATACGTGTTACATTCACCCATGTCCTGATAATCTGAGTGAAGTTGAATTTAGAATAAACTGATCTGTGGAGGGAGCATCAGGCCAGCATAGCACACAGGCTGTAGGATGGTCGCTGCTCACTGTCCAGATTTACTTTACAGTAAGAAAGGAGATGACTGCTGCTGCAATCATGGCTGAAGTTTCCCAGCCCTGCAAAAGGTACGTATCATGGAAGCTTGCACAAGATTCCAGAAGAGACACCAGAGCTCCTGAGCGGGTTGCGCATGAACTGGAAAGGTGAAGTTTTAAGTTACAGTGGTGATCCCAAGATACTGCAGATATCAGAAGTGTGGCATGTCTACTGAAGAAAGAAAGGTCCAGGCACTGGATGGACCTGGTCTAAGAAAGGCCACGTGTGCTGCCGGCAACAGATCTGAAGAATGGAGCTGAGCCTGTTGAAGCCAAGAATGCCACAATAGGCCCAGGTGCAGACTGGAGAGTTTCCTTCCCTCTGCTGGGTTTGCATCTTGCTTTCGGTCCAGTCTTTCCTCTGCTTTGGAATGGGACTGCTTCCTTGTTTATTCGACAGGAACAAGGGGATCTTGGAGTTTTCAAGCATTGGATTTGAAGGAGTAAGGGGAATTTTGAAGTTGAACCAAATGCATTTTGCATTATGAACCTACAGGGAGCAGTGGTGGATGAATGTGAAATGTCCCCTGTGGTCTCGTCTGTTCAAGTATTTAGTTCCTAGCTGGCAGTGCTATTTTTCGGAGATTGCAGACCTTTGGGAGGTGGGGTCGCCTTCAGGGAAGATCCTGACATTTATGCCTGGCCCTGCTTCCTGTCCTGTCTGTGCCTTGTCTGCCTCCAGCTTCTGTTGCTGTATCTACCATCTGTTTCTTCCCACTGTGGTGTCCTGTACATTCAAACCATTTGCTAGAGTCAATGCTTCCTCCTTTGTTAGGCATGTGATTCCAGAGATAGAAGGTGACTACTGCTTCCTGCTTTCCAGGCCTGCAGCACACACAGCCCTCCTGCTCCCACTTCCCAGTCAGTCACCATGTTCACGCCAGCCTCAAAGTCATTGCATCTTACAGTAGGTAAAACTCAAGGCTGGTCTTCAGAGCTTTCTCTAAAGTTTTATTTTCTATTTTTTTTCTTCACGTGTTCTAGATGGAACTTTTCAGCACAGACTACATGAAAAGAATTTCAGTGAGAGAAGCTATTTCTCTCTGTGAGGTCATTTCACTTCAGTTGGGCAGTGAAGGCTTCGCGCACTCACTTCTCTTGTCTGCAAAGCGACAAACAGAAGCTGTTTGAAGGGTCTGTCCTGACTTTCCCACAGTGATAAAACTCTGAAATACATTTTTCTGTTGGTTAAGTAATCAAAACTTGTCTCCTTGAGCCCATTCTCCAGGGTACTATAACCTGGAATTGTTAACCGAAATAAATGCTTTCTCTCCTAAATTGCCTTTGTTCAGGGTATTTTATCACAGTATCAGAACCGAAATTAACATGCACGCACGCTCACATGCGCGCACACACAAGAGTGGAAGACACTTCATAAAAATCACTCCTGAGTTGACACAAGAAAAGGAAAGAACAATTGTATGACATTTTATGTTTAATCTAGATCCCTGCAAGAACCTTGCTGAATTTCGTAGAAAGGAATTAAGACTGAGTGCAAGCTTCCCTCTGAAAGTAAGACGAAGTGGTCCGGGTTCACCCGTGTGGTACCATCGGTGCGCAGACTGCAAGATGATGAGCTGTTAACACCGAACACGACGGAGAAGATGCTTGACCATGTGAACCATTTAGTTAGGGTAAAAAACCACAGAGTTACTTTTGTAACAGTATTGTTTATCTCATTCTCCTTGCTAAATCCTCCCTGAAGGTAGGAAGGACAGGCCAACATCAGTCAGGAGTCAGAGCTGATACCTTCCTCTGAGACCATACCTTTCAGCTCCTCCGATGCTCATAAGGCCCCAGCTGAAAATAACAACTCTGTTCTTGTGCTGTGCCCATAGGGGCTGGACCACTACTCTGGAGAATGGGCTCAAGGAGACAAGTTTTGATTACTTAACCGACAGAAAAATGTATTTCAGAGTTTTATGCACATTTATTTTAAAACACACAGGGAAATATCCCAAATTCAGGATCAACAGGCTAGAAACTGACTGAAGAGTTTAAAAACAATAAAACAAACACACACACAGGAGGGGCCACAAGGTACATTTCTCTAACCCCAGCACCGGGGAGCAGAGGCAGGAGAACGACTGCAAGTGTGTGAGTCAAGTCTGCTCTATACAGAGTTCTAGGCTAGCCCAGGCTAGCCAGGGTTACACGGTGAGACACTGTCTCAAAACCAACAATAACGGGAAGAAGAGGCCGCCTGCGCTGAAGTGCAGACAGCACTGCCATGGAAGTCTGATGGACAAGGAGCCAGGGCTGACGGTCACCCGTCCTCGTCACTGCTGCTCCAGGTGTCCGCGAACGCTGGGTTCAACTGGGATTTGGCAGGAGTCTTAAAAAAAAAAAAGGAGAATTTATTTTATGTATTTCATAATTTTAGCCTCATAATCATTATGAAATGTTAGATTAGCACCAATTAGATTATTTGGAAACTGTATTACTGCTAATTTAAACAAAAGTAATATAAAGATAATGTAGATTCACTTAAAACCGACAAAGCTGACTTTTCCCAAATAACCTGCTTCCCCTCACAGGCACACGCACAGGTCTACACAATGACACAGCTCACAGTGTCTTCAACTCTGTAGAGAAAGCGCAATATTGACCTTCTGGAGTTAAGAATGGATGATGCCCACACCACACTGGACAGCCCAGAACACAAATGTTGGCAACTTTGTGTTGTTTCCATGAACTTTACCATTAGAAATAAAACATGCCAAAATTTGAAGAATATTTTTATCACTGAGGATAATGTAATTACCTACCCCTCTTTTGAGACAGCTCTTGCTCTGTAGTCTAGGCTGACCCAATGTTCATTACAGTTCTGGGGTTACAGAGGTTGTGAACCCTTATGTGGGTGTTGGGAATCTAACCCATGTCCTCTGGAAAAGTAGCCACTGCTCTTAACTACTGAGCCATCTTCTCAGCCCCACTCACTACGGTTCTGGGGCTCGGCTGGCTCTCAGCTGTGCCAGGCTCATCCTCCTGGGGCTGGCATGGGAATGAGCATGTGGCCACCCAGCCCAGCTGAATAATACAATCTGTAATAAAAAAGTACTGTGGCTATTACATAGCCGTGTCTCTTTGTTTGTTTCAGCTAATAGTGCCAAAGCATAGGGAAACTAGGAGAAATGGTAACAAGGTTAATAATTAGCATGGAAGTTTCCCTGGAAGATTTCCTTAAAAGTTATTTGGGCTGTTTACTCAAAACTGCAAAAAAATATAGCATTCTTCTACCCGAAAGCCATAGGTGAAAAAGGTTTAGCAACTGGAGAAACTTTAAATAATTGAATTATCAATTCAGTTGTTAATTATCAATTTACTTATATGGAAACAAAGACAGCTACTTTCTTATCTGTGGGAAATCCCTTCAAAGGGCTTAAAAGATGTTCATTCAGTGTTCCCAGGAAGTTCCCACCAGATAACTAGTTAGAAAACACACTGTGATACAGGCATGCTGCACAGTTAAAACAGACCAGAGTACATCGCTAAACTTAGTGGCTATCACCACTAAGAAGTACAATAAAAATTTCTTTACACTTGTCTCCAAAAGTCCGATATAAACGTATGACCAAACTCCAGCTCATTTCCGGCCAGCAGTAATGGAGGCCTGAAATCTAATCATCCATTCTGTGATCCAAATGTTTGTTGAGTCTCATGATGATAGATTAATAGTGGTAATTCCTTACAGTTCAAACATGACTTCCATCAAGGATGATATTTTAGGCTGGGTGTGGTGGGACATGTCTGTAAACTTTCCACTCAGGAGCTTGACAATTTAACTACTAAACTAGGTTGTTCAGAAAGGGTATACTCTCAGAGGCACTGTACTTGGGCATGGGATGACAATTTTCTCCTATCTTTACACTTTTATTTCTGGCTTAGATAGCTGCCAAAAATATCCTTGGGGAAATAAAAGCTATACAAAGCTCATGTGTTATAATTCCATTGTGAAAACCCAATGTATAATCTACTAATCATTTTAATTTCATTTGAAGATTGAACAGTAAAACAAACTTATATTTCATTATGAATTACTTTTCTTTGGTAAACATAGAAACAAAAATAACCAAGACTTTGACATACGTGTGCATATATTTACTACTTATAGTAGTAAACAGATATTTGGAACACATTACAATATCACGCCTCTATTGTATTGCTAAAACAATCACAAATAAAACACCAACCCACAAGCTGCAGTAACAATACTGCAGGTGGATTTAACAGATACATTACCATTTGAGAGTCCTCTACTTTGGTTTTCTCTACAACATCTCCTCCTAGTGGACATCCGCGAGTCTGTGCATGAACAACCCTCCCTCTACTTCACCTTCTCTGGTTCTACAGAGTTGTGCATGATAAGGTATAATAAGGCTTGAGTTTATAAGGTAGCCAGCCCAGAATCAAAAAATAAGGCTTAAAACAAAGCGTCACAAAGTTTCAAGTGTCTGGTGTTACTGGAAAGTCTCAGATCTTTCTATGTCAGTTAGTGAAACATCCATATAAGTACAAAGTAGCAAGAGCCATTTCCTGTGCCAAGTTCAGTTGGGGTTAGGGGTGAGGGTGGGGGTGGGGTGACTGACTCTTGCTTTTTGTAGCCCAAGCTGTATCAGTCCCCTGAGTGCAAAGATCACAGTGATGAGTAAACACACTCAGCTGTAGTAAGATTCTAGATAAGACGACTAAAACTGCAGCGTATCTTCCCTATACATCTCTGGCAGAGAAAAGTACTTAGTTGATTGGCTTGAGTTGGCCTTGGCCAATTAGAAAATCTGGGTAAAACCAGAGAGATTCCTTAGATATAATACAACAGCCTGTCAATTAAACATTGGAACTAAAGATCATAAAATGTATTCCTGTCATCTAATCTAAAGTCTTTTAACTTTTATAGGTAAAATTAAATTACTCTTTTAAAGTTTGAGAGACACCCCTCAGGCATCCTGTTTAGGTTGGAAAGGAAACTACGATCAACTTTGGCTCGACAGCTGATACATGTATTTGAAAATGCACAGCTGTCCCAGGGTAACAGCTGGTCATCAGGGCGGAGCAAGGCCCGACCTGGCCTGCCTGGCACCCGGAGGAAGGAGGTGCGTATGTATGTGCTTTCTGTGACGCTGAGCCATATGCACAGCCTCCCTGGGAAATGGCAGTTACTCATTTAGCAGCTCAGGGAAAAACCCAAATTGAAACATCCACCCACATATGCAACCAGTGCTCTTTCCAACTGACTTCTCCGCCGGGACATACACATTCTACCTACACGCACTCATATGAACCTTCTAAAGAACACTTCATAGAGCATTTTACATCAGTGAGTTATTCAGGTCTTAAAGTTGAAAATGGAAACAGTATATTTCATTTATTTACTTTTTGTTTTTAAAGACAGGATTTTCTATGTAGGCCCAGCTGTCCTAGAACTTGCTCTGTAGACCAGGTTGGCCTTGAACTCAAAAGATCTATCTGCTTCTGCCTCCCAAGTGTTGGAATTAAAGGCATGTACCACCACACCTGGCTTATTTTACTGTTTTTATTGAAAATTTGTTTTCAATAAAAATTAGTATCCTATAAAAGACAAAAAAATATTTACATATATGGATATTTGCCTGTATGCATGCCTGTTCACCACTACATGCCTGGTGCCTACAGATGAAGAGGTATTAGACAATCTAGAAGTGGAGTTATAGGTGATTGTGAGCCATTATTGGGGTACTGGGAATTAAACCCAGGTACTCTAGAAAAGTGGCCTGCAGTCTTAACTGCCAAACCATCTCTGGCTGGTAAGAGTATACTTGAAAAGATTAAGGCTTTCTAGCTCTAACCCTCAAATATGAAGCTCGACTCCTTTCATCTTTGTTGACACAGGGCTTCACTGTGTTGGCCGGGACTGGCCTCCGTCTTAGTCCCGCTGCCCCACCTCAGCCTCTGTAGCACTGGGGTCACAAGCCTGTGCGCCACACGTGTTCCTATTTGTTTTCATTTTCCATATGTAAGAGTTGCTTTAGATGAGATGTCCAAATGATCACCACAGCTATTTAACAAGGAGATAAATAAGCTATCAATCACAAAGTTTAACAAGCTACTTAATTTTCTTCTAAAATTCTTACCTCTGTGTGATTTATCACAGTAGCTTTATTTTTAATTTTTTTATCATTTTAATTTGGCAAATGGTTGTTATACTTCCCAATATGACCCACAGTTATAATTTACACACACACACACACACACACACACACACACACACACACACACACACAGATTCTTCAAAAGCAGGACAAACTAATTAAATAAAAATTCAAAATAAATGTTTAAATCAAACTATTCAAGCCAGTCATTCAAAGAGGCTGTATGCTAAAACAATCACGCCAGCTGAGGCAGGTGACGCGATCTGGACACACTTATTTGGCTTGGCCCGGTGACCCGAGTATTGATGGATGTGCCTTTTTCTCTTCCATCTGGTTTAAGGTACAAAGAAAATAACTTCCAGGCTTCACACTGGCTGTCTTGGCAGCAATTCAGACAGAACCTCTATTTGGCCAATAGCTACCAGACACTACAAGGTCAATGCCCATGGAAAACTGTTTCCGGTGTCTTTTGACATGGCCTTCTTTATAAAGGAACTAAGGATGTGAAAAATATTTTCAGAATATCAGACTTGCTTTATTAGTGATTTTCTTCCATTTCTATTCGAGCTGCTTTGTATTATCTACAGGGCCTTCCTCCATCTTAAAAAAAAACTATATAAAATTATCTCGTTCATATTTTTATATCCCTGAAGTTTGGACAAATGGGGATGTTTAACACCACTTTCCAGAAAGTTCCTGAAAGAAATGACATCTTAGGCATGTTTAATTAATCCTCACACTTAAGCCTGTTCCTGACACTCAATGCTGTTACTTTACAGTAGGACAGTAGGTAATTCTCCTACTGCCCAGCAGGAAAAGGTCCCTAAGATATTATCACACTAGAGTCAGTCTGAAAACACTACTTGATCATGCTTCCGCTTTCTGTAATGGAAAGTGAGAGAGGCCTCTGTCTCAGGACAGGGCTCAGGCCTTTCCCCTCTGTGGAACACCTTCATCTAAGGCTTTTTATTCAAGCTGTCATAATATCCTAGATGGGCCCTGAGGTTGCAGATCCCAAGTGTGAACTGATGGAATCTGACACATGAACAGACAGATTTTAAAATGTCATGCACCATAACTCAGAAGTTAACTCCAGCTTGTCCCTGCCCCAGACCCTGGGTTCTTTCCTTGGGCCATGGTCATAGCTGGCAGGCAAGGACCAGTATCCAGGAGGCCAAGGTAATGCCGATGCATGTCACTGCAGGATCAACTTAGACAAACAGATTTAGGTGACTTGGAGATGTCGGGAAAGTGGTGTGGCACTGCTTCTGCCCACTTGTCAATCTTGTTACACTGTGGATCCTGCCAGTGAACAGACATGGGTAAATGCGGCCAACTTGCATCCCCCTGTTCAAAATGTAGTGTGGAGTCCTGGAAAGGGAGAGCTCCCTAAGCAATCCTGCTTACTCTAAAGCCCAAGCTCTTCAGACGGGCGGGGAAGTAGAAGCCTCACTGAACTGGGCACTCGTGTCCTGGTGGCTTAAAGCCATAAGGGAGCAAGCAGATAACAACAAAAGGAGGTACGTTAGGGACACTTCTAGGAATCTATCCTAAAACCAGTTAGAAGTATGAACAACTGTTGAGAACAAATTTATATTGATGTTGCTTAAAATAATCAACAGAATCAGTTAAACATTTAAACTATGACATATAAATGGCAGAAGAGTATAGTATTAAAAATGTTCCCAAATAGTAGGTGGGCTGGTGGCATACACCTCTGATCTCAGCACTCAGGAGGCAGATCTCTGTGAGTTCGAGGCTAGCCTGGTCTACAGAGTTAAGTGCCAAGACAGCCAGGGCTACACAGAGAAACCTAGTCTCAAAAAACAAAAAAACAACAAAAAAGTTTTCAAATAGTTACTAATGATATGAATGAGTGTTACTACAGCATGCCAATGAGAAGACTCTAAGTTATATATGATGAATTAACTATTATCTTAAAAACAGTAAATAAAGCCTTTATTAATTAAAATTGAGAAATTATATGTTCTTTAATATTTTTCTAAATTTTTATAGATGTATGATAATAAATTATCTATGCAACCGGAAACTGCAAGGACTGTTTTAACAGTTTCTCCCACATAAATAAGACACTAATCCTCATAATCAGAAACCACTGCACAGTAGGTAAAAGCACCACTCACTTCGTCATCAGCAGGAACTGGTTCATATGAAGCGGGTACCCAAGCAAGGATATTGCAGTCCCTGCTACCACTGTAAAGTTCCTGTAATGTAGACAACAAAGACTGATCAATCTAAAGCTGAAATGAGCTGTAGCAAGTTTTAAATGATTAAGCAGGTTAGTTAAGTTAGGTTAGATTAATTCCACTAATTTCTATTCATTAAACAAAGCATGATGCCCTTCATTATTTTTGAAAATGAGATGCATTTAAATTTTGTGCATGATGTTGACATAACTTTGTAAAAATGCTACAAAGCCTTTGGCTATCCCCTGAGATTTCATACCAATTTGTGCCTTCTATAGATGAGAGTCTTGACTGTCCTGCTGGAATCTTTTTAGGAACAGCTGATATAATATGAAGCTTTATCTTATACTTTAAAATAATACCAGGATATGTCAGGGCTTATAAACAAGTGAGAAAATCCTTCAGAAATTCAATGGTTTAGTTAGTTCTGTCAATCCTTATAAGCATATTTTAAGTGTTAGAGAAAGTAAAATGTATAATAGCTTCTCTTTGGCAAAACCCGAGGCATCTACAATAAAAACTCCAATGAAGAAACCACGAGTTTCTATGAAAAACTCCATTTACAGCTGTCTATCTGGCTGCTCTTCACAAGAGCTTCAAGCCCCAGCCCTGTTTGCTGAGACACTAGAAGGACCCATGGGCTGATGCCGTTGGGTCAACGTCTTTATCGACATATTGTTGCTCTCACTCCCTTCCCAAACAAAACTGAAAGCATTCTGATCATACAGTAAAATAAATACACAGTGTTTCTGCTGTGTTCCGTGACTAAGTCTGGGTTTGTCACACATGGCATTTGGCTGGGAGTGGTGGCATATGGCTGCAATTCCAGTGCCTGGGTAGTGGAGGCAGGAGGATCAGGAGTATGAGACTATTCTTGTCTACACAGCAAGTCTGGGGTCAGCCTGGTTTATAGGAGACTTTGCTCCAAAAATCAAAGTAGAACAAAACATCACAACACAAGGAGAGCATTTCACAGGTGGTCTGGCTGCTCAGGAACTGAGAGCAATCTCTGTCTCAGAATAGGTTTGGTTTTTTGGTTTTTTGTTTTTTGTTTTTTTTTTGGATAAGGTTTCATACTAGAGCCCAAGCTAACTTCGAACTTGCTATGTAGCCCAGGCTAACTCTGAATTCTTGACAATAATCCAGAATGTTGAGATTACTGGTGTTTGTGTTACCACACCCAGCTTACTAGGAAATGTTTGCTCGCCTACTTAATTATTTAGTACATCTATATATGTGTGTATGTATGAATGTCTTGCCTGTATGCATGTACGTGAACTATGTGTGTGCATGATACTATGTGTGTACCTGAGGAGTCCCGAAGAGGGCGTGAGATTGCCTGAAACCAGAGTTAGAGAGGATTGTGAGCCGCCATGTGAGCGACAGGAAATGAAGCCAGGCCTCTGCAGGAGGAGCAAATGTTCTTAACTGCTCGGTCATCTCTCCAGCTCACCCTTGGTATAATTTTAACGGACTCTTAAACCTCTCTGCTAAGAAGCTCCTGCCTAGGAGAAAGTTGTAGTTTATAGTCAGAGTATCTTATGTAAAACCATGCTTGTCTCAGAGAGACTGTTTCCTTTGATCCTTCAGATGACCATGCACTGGTTTTTTTTTTTGGTTTTTGAGACAGAGTTTCTCTGTGTAACCCTGGCTGTCCTGGGACTCACTCTGTAGACCAGGCTGCGACACCAGATGATGGAGTTTGATCCCAGGACCCGGAAGATGGAGGGAGAGAATGATTCCTGAAAATTGTTCTTTGCACATATACCATGGTGTGTGCCCTCCCACACACAAATAAATAAATGAAACTATGTGAACTGCATTAATTAAAAGGTAGACTTTACTAATCATTTCAGTATGTGGCCACTAAAAAAGCATACTTATATCAGCATCTGGCAGAAAATAATTACTTTCAGATGTTGATATACTTCCGCAAGGTGTATTACATTTTGAAAGTAAACAAATAACCTAAAAATCTAACCTAAAAGATTTCATTAGATTTTCAATGGTTAAATGGAGTTCATATTCAAAGGCAAGACAATTTGATCCCAATCAATTGCACAGTATTATTGATTCACTTACACTTTCATTTGAGATTTAGGCTGTCCTAATCTCTATTAAATAAGTACTAGCTCCAAGGTGGACTGACGGTGTCATACTTCAGGATGATTATAAGTGTATAACACGTGAGAACAAAACCACAACTTCCTGTCTTATATACACTCTGCGAGTGTGGCAAGCTGCCATCTAAGCACTGTAAAGTCCCCTAAGTCTCATTCTGACCTGGAAATTGGGCTGAAACACGCAGCAGTCGACACTTTTGTAATGTCCCTTAAGCATGGCGAGCCGCTCTCCCGAGTAGACTGCGTACATAGCGATGGTGCTGCCGTGGGGAACAAACACAAACTCTGAGCTGCAGCCACAGGACACGGTGAACTTCAGCCCTTTCCTGCTGTCGTTACACACCTTCCCGTAGTTCACCTGCAGGATTAAATCAGTGTTACTCACTGCCAAAGCCTGAGTTAAAATGGCAGCAAAGACAAAGGCACACACTCATTTATTATGACATTCTACAATGAGGGCCTTTAAATGCAAAAAAGAGTATCTTAATAAAAACTAGGGCCAATGAGACAAGTGTATATTTGATATTGGAAGAGACAGAAATTGTGAATACACCCACAAGGGACATATGCAACAAAGACAAACATGAAGAATCAGTTTCCATTGTTAAACAATTTAGAATCTCTTCTCCTCTCCCTTCCTTCCCTCCTTCTTTTCTTCCTTCCCTCCTTCTTTCCTTCCTTCCCTCCTTCTTTCCTTCCTTCCTTCCTTCTTCCTTCCTTCCTTTTAACCTTTTCTCAGGACTTCATATGTGCCACATGAGATCACTAACCTTACTGCATTTCTCACCTTCAGTTTGACTAAAATTTTAAGAAACCTTCAATACTGGTAAAGCGTCAAGAGAGCATGTTATAGGTATCATAACTTGGCTATTTCTTCAAGAAGGGACAATGGCTTAATATAAAACAGACTAGGAAGGAAGCTGTCCCATTGGGTGTGCTATGATACAACCCACACTAACCCGGCCATCGCAGCCACTCTAAGTGTGCAGGTGAACACTACCAATACGGTGCACAGCCTTCACTTCTCTCAGAACTAACTCACTAAACAATAAAGACATCCTCACTTCTTGATGTAGTGGATGCTCCTGGGAATTTACTTTAAGGAAACAATTAAGCAGCAGAGAGTCCTAAGCCCAGAGGACTCACTGCAGTGCAAGGGCAGACCAACTGAATGTGTTAACCTGCAATGAAGCTCATCTATAGCCACTGCACTGAATGGTGCAGTTCATTGAGCTCTGAACTTGGGCTCTGAAATCTAGGTGTTAGAGGTTCTCTCAGACTTAACCTTGAAACTCCATTCTTCTCATCTGCTAATTGGAAATGACACCATTTACCACAGTGTTATTGTAAAACTACAAGGGAAGCCATGCACATGACAGACAGCACCTGGGAAATGAAGCTAGCCAGTTACATCCAGGTTCATTAATTCCACGTGTTCCATTTCCACAGATAAGCCAGTATGTACCATTTAACTATGGGGAGGTGTGGCTCAAGAAGCCAGAGAGGACCTAGTAGTATGGAAGGGCCTTAGGAGTGAGGGGAGAACAGAACACACGATATGAAATTGGGAAGGGATTACTGGTGGCTAAAATGAGAATGGGGAAAGGAACAAGAGAGGAGGGTTAAAGAACATAAAGGCTGCATGGAAAATCCTTATGGAGACCTTCTATAAAAGAAGTTTGAACATAGGTACCATGCATGATAATGCTTCCCACAGAAAACACTGTTAAGTGTAAACCTTCCCAGATATGAGTTACTACCTGTGATGGTTTGTATATGCTTGGCCTAGGGAGTGGCACCATTAGGAGGTGTGGCCTTGTTGGAATAGGTATATCACTGTGGGCGTGGGCTTAAGACCTTTACCCTAGCTGCCTGGAAGTCATTCTTCCATTAGCAGCCTTCAGATGAAGCTGTAGAACTGTCAGTTCTGCCTGCACCATGGCCTGCCTGGACGCTGCCATGCTCCCACTCTGATGATAACGGACTGAACTTCTGAACCTGTAAGCAGCCCCAATAATGTCCTTATAAGAGTTGCCTTGGTCATGAAGTCTGTTCACAGCAGTAAAACCCTAAGACAGAAGTTGGTACCAGGGATTGGGGTATTGTTGTGATAGGTCTGACCATGCTTTTATTTAGAGGAATATGGATTTTGGAATTTGGGATTTGGAAAACAGAGGAATGCTTTAAATGCGGCTTAATGGGCTATCCTAGTAGGAATATGGAAGACTTTGTAACTGACAGTGATTTGAATCGTGCAGACCTGGCCCAAGCGATTTCAGTAGAGAATTGCAGTATTAGGCCTAAAGACTGTTTTTGTGGTGTTTTGGTGAAGAATGTGGCTACTTTTTGCCCTTGTCTGAAGAGTCTGTCCAAGGCTAAGGTAAAGAGACTCAGATGAATTCCACTGACAAAGGAAGTCTCAGAAACACCCATCATAGACTTTGTTCTCTGGTTAAGTCTCATGAAGAATGTTCTAAATAAGCTTAACAAGCTTAGAAAGGGAAAATATAAAATATATGGTTCAAGTATTAAAGGGGCACCAGGAAGTGAAATGGAACCAAATCTTATGTTCTTGGAGATAACAGATTAAGGGACTTTGGGGCAAGATCCTATCCAGCTAAATTTAGATCCAGGCATGGTGATACATACCTTTAATCCCAAGAGATAAAGCCAAGCCAATCTCTGAGCTCAGGGCCAGCCTGGGACAGAGCAAGGGCTACATGAAAAGCTTAAATCCAAGTGTGGAGAGACACACTTTTAATCCCAGGGGACAGGCATGCAGATCTCTGAGTTCAAGATCCAGGAGAGCCAAGCTTAGGTAGAGAAGGAGTTGGAAAAGAGGAAGCCAGCGATAATGTATTAGAACAAGGGGGCCATGGTCCAGCTCCTGCAAGCAGCAGAACTTGGCAGCTTTGGCCATGTGTCTCCAGCTTTAAGTCATGCCAGCCTTTTGGAGGATCCCAGATCATGTGTGGATCCCAGACACTGAAACAAGAAGCTGTAACATAGAAGCTGTCTTAGAGACCCCAAGATGTTTGAAATGTAAGAGCCATGGACTATCTGCTGAGAAAAGCTGCTAACAGGGAGTTAGCAGGAGAAAGAAGTTTGTTGCAGTCAACAATGATGAAAAAGCTGTGAAGAAGCAATGGGAGGGACATTCTAGAGGGAAGGCAGCACTCAGGCAGCAGAGTGGAAAGACAAGGCAGTGTGGCGGCTCTAAGCACCTCTAAGGAGGTGAGCACACTACAGTGGGGAAATGGGAAAGGCAGAACAGCCAGAGAGCTAGAATGCACGGCCTACACAACAGGCGAAGGCATCCAGTCTGAACAACAGGAAAGGTCGGAGGAATAAGTGTAAGACTTCCACTGGGAGGAGCCATAAGAGGATATTAGAGTAATTAATCAGAGGTGAGCCTAGCAGTGACACTGGAAGACACAGGAAGCAGAAACCACAGAGGAATTAAAGCACTGGGCTGGCTTAACAGAGGTGTTTGAACAAAGAGCAGAGGCTCAGTTCCCTGACAGTCCGACAGGTGAGGCCAATGACTGAGCAGCACCAAGACCTACTTTGAATTCTCGTGTTGTTGTTGCTGTTGCTCAACCTGTCTCCTTGTGAACTTTCCCTGAAGGAATTTGCTCTAAACTTTAAGGCATGGTCTCTCCAAGTTTCAGTCTACAAACAATAAGAGGATTGCATCACAAAGGATCATAAGGATCCATTAATGGTTGTGTGAGAAGGAAACTTAAAAAATTCTATTTCTATGTATTGTTATCTAAAAGGTAAAAAAATTAAGCTTTACAAAGGTTAGTATGTAGTACAATATATGTATATAATTTATAATTAAAGAAATATTGGAGGGCTGGAGAGATGGCTCAGTGGTTAAGAACACTGATTGCTCTTCCAGAGGTCCTGAGTTCAATTCCCAGCAACCACATCACCGGTGGTTCACAACCATCTGTAATGAAATTTGATGCCCTCTTCTGGTGTGTCTGAAGACAGCTAAAGTGCATTCATATAAATAAAAATATGAATAAATCTTTTAAAAAAAAGAAATATTTACGTACACATATTTACATAAGGCAAAACCAAATTACCACTTACACTCTGCCTTCTATTTGGTAGGTTACTTTTTAAACTTTGTAATTCTTTTTTAGGTAGACAATATCGATGATTTACAAAACTGTACAAAACTGAAAAAAGTATTAAGGAAATCACTCAATACTCTCAACATTACTAAATGGTAGGAGTGGAATCTGGTTTCTGATTTGATGAGACCTTTACAAATATGAAGGCAGGGTTTCTCCTCAGAGTTTACTTTTCTGGGATCAATGTCTCATGCCTCTTCAAGTATCATTTGCAGGATAGTTTCTCAGTTAGCACTGCTCTCTTTTTATGAATACCTTGAGAATGTCTATTAAAAATCCCGTGATCCACCCTAAACTTACTATTCTATATATGGACTTACTAGCAAACCCCTAAAGCAGGAGCACCATCTTTAAAGAGGTAAGAATAGAATAAAGCCATTTTAACCATGGACACATGTTCGGTACCATCTGCATTCATCACATTAAGCTTGGACACAAGTGATCCTGCCACTTCTCTACTGAAAGACCTTTACTAGCTGTCCCTCTCCTAGGACTCACACAGGCCCCCAAGGCTCAGGGCCTCGGGCATCCTGTACTTCCTGTTCCTGTTTGTGGATTTCAACATAAGAGCTCCCAGTTGTCCCTAGAGTATCCATGATGCTATCATAGCAGCCTTTGAGCGCTTTTCCTTTATTTCCCTACATTAACTCTCAAGTAGCTGACCGGTTAACTCTTCTTCTAGGTCAAGTGTCAACTTCTCAATTAAGCCTTCCGTGACTGCCCTATGAAAGCCAGGTTCTCTAACTTCCTATTATCTCTTCTTTTACTGAGTTTTTCCTGAGATAGGGTCTTGCTAGGTAGCCCAGACTGGCTCTGAACTCCCTAGGTAGCCCAACTCTGGCCCTCAAATCCAGCTGAGTATAGACATATACCAGGCTCTTCCTTTCTCCACGGTTTCACTTTATGCTCAGCCACTGACTGACTGAGCTTTATTTTTAAATCCTTCCTAGAATGGAAGCTTCCTAACATAAGGCAGGTTTTCCTATGTTTTGTCTATTGCTGTATAATTATTGCTTGGCAAATAAGTAAATGCTGAATACATACTTATTAAAAGAAGATAAGGAGAAAGGAGAAGTCATCTGAGGACATGACAACACAAGGAACGGAAGAGTCTGAAGCACGAAGCCAGCCGGAGGATCCACCCTGAGGCAGATGGAAAGCCACCCCACACCGACTGCTGGGAGGCTGGGGTGTGCAGCTAAGCAGCAGAGTGCCTGCCTAGCAGGCACAAGCCTCTGCTTCTGAGGTCATCACCACAGACACAAAACAACTCCATATAGCATTGAAATACTAGTATTTATATAAGTAATCAGAGTGAGCCTATCAAGAATTTTTTAAGAAAATTAACAGCTAAAATCGATGGGTTTAAAAAAAAAAAAAGAGGGTATGATTAATTTTAAATGTAAAATTTGGCTGTTGATAACTTTATCTGTATTAGAAGTTTTCAACTTTTAATTAGAAGCATCAGGTACACGCACTTCCACTTCACCGGTGCCATAGTAAGAGGGGGTGTACCAGGTGTGCCGGGTCGGGTGGCTTGCCTTGACTTGAAAATGAGTCGTTCACATCTAAAGCATCTTTCTAAAATATATTGACAGCTGTGATTCAAAGGCAAGAAATGGAGTCACATCCATAGCAAAGTACCAAGTGTACATCACAAATCCTCTCACTGAAAGGCCCTTTGAAGTCTCTTACCAGTGTGTTGTCCCCACTGGAGCTATTCCAGAGCCGCATCCGGTTATCTGTGCCAATGGTGAGCAGGTGAAGCCCATCACTTGTAAAACATAAGCCGTTAACTTTCCCGTTGTGAGCAGTGTTTGCTGCAGTGAAAACACATTTGTTTTATGGTTTTCTGTATTAAGCATATATCTAAACATATTAAAGAATAACTAGTAAATTATTTAAACTGTAAGTGGAACATACTTAAATTAATCAACCTTTATATTGTGTAAACACAGTAAGTGGCATTAAAAGAACCACGAATACAGAAGAAAGGGATAGGCAAAGAAACCTTCTAAGTATAATTTTTCTCAGTAAGTAAATGGTACTATTAAATTCAACTAAATGTACAGTTCAATACCAGAATTTTTTCAATAAACACCTTTTGACCCTTTTATATAGTTCCCTCCAAACTAGAAATCATTTGACAAATTACAGATCTGTAATGGCAGTGCCTGCCTGGGATCCCATCACTAGGAAAGAAAGCAGAGGGAGCTCCCCGTTGTGTCCCAATACACTTCTAGTCCAGAATGAGTGCATGTCCCTACCCAGGAACTAAATCCCTTAGAATCAGTCGAGCTGCAATGTCACATGGACTGCACCTAACTTCCACTGACCACAACTTGCAGTTTTTATGGTGGCATAAAAGCACAAAACATCGCTATTTCTTTAACCTATTGTAGCTTTCTGTGTAATATAGAATTTAAAGGAAAAATATTTGCAAACCAAGTTACACAAGAAGCTATTTTTGCAACTTTGGAGAGAAAAAAGCAGTCTCCAGTTATTTGTATCTTGGGAGAAAGCAAGCCACAATTACATTTGATTTACAAACTGATTCACGGTGAAAGCCATTTACAAAAATCAGTTTTTAATTTGTCAATATATATATTTATTATTTGATTTCAATGAAAAGAAAGCCCACCATAAGAAGCACCACTATATTTCTATCTTCATATGGTCTTCATTACCTGATTCAACAGCTTGAGACTTTTTCCCATTATGCTGGTCAAGAGTAAGCAAGCATCCCGATGCTCTCCTCACATCCCATAATTTTACTCTACTGTCAGCACTGGGGGAGGGAAAAAAGTCACATACTGACATACAAATCTCAGATAAGAACTCCCCACTCCACTCTTGACCACAGAGGTTTCATTCTATTAGCATAACTATATTCCTACAATTGCATTGTGTTATTTTCAACAAATATTCAATACTCACCACTCACCAGGACATAAAATAGTAGGACAGTAGCAAAGAGTGGTAATCTTTCTTATCATTACAATGACAAAATTCTGCTTTTCTCCAGGGTCCCATCACACTGATTACAACATACTTTTTGTTATTTCTCAATGGCTATCTAGATAATCAAGCAGTTAAGGAATCTCATTGTTTAAACATTTATTTAGCATCAATTTGGGGTTTCTTGTTTTTTATAGAGGTGTGAAAATAAAGCACATAATGAAGACAATCTATTTTCATTTGCTTTTTGTGGTCAGATCAGTCTTTGCTAAAAACTACATTTACTATCTTCTGGAAGCTAGACACTTCATTTTCTTTCAAGTAAAACAACAAAGGAACAGGTAGAACATGTGTCAATTTCTCCTCTAAAAATCGCCTGATAATGATATGCGCTCCCACTCATCCACCCTGTCTTCATAAAGACTATAATATAATAATATTCTTTTAAATATAATATTATTTTAAATATAGTATAATAATATTCTTTTAAAATTATTTTATATGTATTTACATATGCACATGTATGTTTAGGTGCATGCGTGTGTATGTGTGTACAAGAGTGCAAGGAAAAATATCAGAGACAACTTAGGTGAGCTTGTCCCCTCTTCCCTGGCAGGCCCGGCAGCGAGCACCTTCCCCTGCCAGCTTGCCTGACCTAGTTGCCGTTGAGAGCTACCGTCCGCTGCCATGTGCCTCCTTGGGTCACTGATTCTCCCACAGTTTTTTTGTGTATGTGAGTTTCCTTCCTTTTAGCATGGCTTCCACAGCTTCTGTATGTCGAGGTACTTTATACACTGCAAATTTCTGTGTCATATGATGTTTAGATTTCTGTGGCTGGGTGCAGTTGTAGTCTGTTTCTTGAACTGAGCACAGCTGTGCAGCAGCCCTATGTTCTGTAACTAGCTATTCTCCCATAGCCTATCGTTCCGAACCTTTACAAGCTCACCGCCAATCCATACCCCCCCCCCCACACACACACAACACACACAACACACACACACCATGTCCAACCTCACCTAGGGCAAGTAGTCCTGCTCTCTTCCAGTACTAGTTACTGAAGGTCTACTAAGTCATTTCAGATGTTTCTTAGGCAGTGATCTTTCCTTCTTTAGATTGTCTGCTTTCTGAAGTTGCTATCAAGCTGTGTCTCTGGTATAATACTTAGAACAGGTACTGGCCATTAAATACTAACAAACTCAGTCAATGGATACATGGGTATTTATATCAGAGCAAAAATTCTTAAATGTGTAATGTTATACTTCCATGTAGGAAAACAACACAATTGTGTCACTACCCGTGTGAGCTGATTCATGTCACTAGAGTCTCTTGCTTTCTCTGAACTGTGAATGCCTTCAGAATAGATATCAGGCAAAGGAAGGCACTGTGCAGACAGTTCACAGGGAGCCTGCAGCACGACAGGAAGGATTTGAGCGTAGGCTCCCTGCAGAGCCAACTGCAGCTGTGTGCTTCTGGAATCCCAGAGCTGGGCGGAGGGAAACAAGCCAGCCCACCTACCTGACCCCATGAGCTGGACGATCAGTCGAGAGCTTCTTGTTAATCCAGTGCAGGATGACCACCCCAGTGTCAAACCCTGGCTTGCACACTCATACATGTGCACCTGCACACATACAAAAGTGCAAGGCTGTTTTCTTGGCTGATATGAATTGAAATTTGTTACTTAATGTTTCATTTTCAGGTACTAACTGTATATGACAAAATCTGTATCTTATGAAAATGCAATCTCTCAAATTGTTCCTAATAACTAATATTAAGATTAAAACCAAATAAATTGCACTTTACCTTGCTGTTGCCAAGATATATTCATAGCGTGGTGACCAGGAAACTGCCAATATTTCCTGTCTGTGACCTGCAAATACAAGTGAATGAAATATTAAAAAAAAAAAAAAAAAGAAAGAAAGAAAGAAAGAGTAAGAAGGCAATAATTTTGCCTGATTCAGAAAACAGCAAGCATAAATAGTAGTGAATAGATGTGATCACATCTTAAACTTGCAGTGTCTTTGTTTAAAGACTGATGTGAGGTTTCTGGGACATTTTTAATCGAGGACTTTTAATGTAAAAAGACTGAGTGGCTTCTGCTTTGGAAAAAAAAACAGTTACTACTTTGGATAAATCAGTCCACATCACTGAGGTGTCTATCTCGATAACAGAAATACATGGCAATAAAAATTAAGTATTTTAAAGAAATAAGAATATTTCATGGTTTCAGAAAAAAGAAAAAGCTCTTGACTGAAAAAAGTGTGTTAACAGCAGTTTTAAAAAACTGAGATGACAAATTCATAGTTTTACCTAACGGAATTATTCACATCAGACATTTTATCTGCCCAGCTTTTTAATCAACTTAAATTATTGATGATGATATCAAAGTGTTGCCCACCGGGCTGCAGGGCTGGGCAATGGTTAAGAGCCCTGTTCCTGCAGAGGACTGGGGGTTGATTCCCAGCAACACAAGGCAGTTCAAAACTCTCACTGGAGTCCCAGGGAAGCTGACCCCTCCTCTGACCTCTGAGGGCACCAGGCACACTTGTGATGCACATGCATGCATGCAGGGAAACACTCAGACACATTAAATTACTAAATAATCCTTTTAAAAAAGGTTACTCATTCCATCAAGTTTTTCTGGTATATTTATCATGTTTCTCAGAGATGGATAAAAATGTGCATTTCTGAGTTATATTCCAACATTTCATTGTTTATAGTTAGATGAAATAATATGGATAAAAATTAATGAAGTTATTTACATTAATGTACTTCTCCAGAGAATTGCTTTATCACCTTTTTCTAAAATATCTGTACTGGGGAGAAAAGCTATTAAGTATTAAAGTATTAAGAAAAAAGCTTCCTCATTAGCCACATTATTAATCAGTAGTCATGAGACATTTTTCATGATGTAAGTCTCTTTCCTCGTTTAATGGTTTTCATGTGGAAACAGCCAAGGCTCTGAGCTGCATTTTCTATTTCCCATATCCTCTGAGTTCCCCTTGCAGTCATTGTTCATAGAAATGTCTCCACAGCTCAGTTTCACAAGAATAATGCACAGAAGGACCTTTATTTCTCTGACTTAACAACTAGCACAGAACGCACCAGTCATGTCATTCACAAAGAATGCATTGTTAGTAGTGTTTCTTCTTACTGAACTGTTTCCTCAGAGTAGTAGTTGTTCCATATTTAACAAAAGAAAAAAATACCCTGTAGAATGTGAGAGCAGGATCCAGACTTTAAGTCACAAAGTTGTACCTTGGGTCCTCTAGTTCCAACTGTTAAAGAAAAAAGTTTTTATATAATATTTATTATACATTATAAGAAAGATCTCAGCAAATTACCACTAAGAATCAGGCCATTTTCAGCCTACCTCCACAGAAATAGACAAGGCACGCCATAACACATCTACAAACATCTCAAGCGTCTATCTCTATTGGTTATGCACTTCACTCACAGCAGACCTGGCTCCATTGCCTATTCTCATCTTACTGTTCTGAGAACAGAACAGCTGCGTAGGTTGCAGGGTGTGCAGACACCGAGAAGTTACTACTGTGACGTATCACAGGGCAGCAACCACCAGCATTCCAAGGGTATGTGTCGTTCTTTGCCATGTTATCACATGAAGCCATTCAAGTTCAGCAGTAGTTTCCACAAGTTAATGCTATCGCTATCCCTCCAACGGGTAGAAACAGTGTCCGAGCGGCCCGCCCAGGCTGACTGCTGGCTCTTAGACAAGCAGCAGTTGCTTGGTGTCCAGCGTGGGATGAACACTCAGGCCAGGTGGCTCATGCAGTACCTGGGAATAATGGAGTCCTAGGTCCAGACACCTAATATTAGGTTAACAGGTTTCCTTCTTTATACACGACGGTGTTGTTATTGCAGGATTCATATAAAAACTTATTTGCTTTCAATAACAATATTAAAGAGAAAGAAGTTTTCCTTTTACGTGTTAAAGAAAAATTACCAAATTAAAAAAAATGCATTTATATAAAGTGTGTGTGTGTGTTTGTGTGGTGTTTGTGTGTGTGTGTGTGTGAGAGAGAGAGAGAGAGAGAGAGAGAGAGAGAGAGAGAGAGAGAAAGAGAGAAAGGGAGAGAGAGGGGGAGGGGGAAAGAAAGGGGAAGGGGAAAGGAGGGGGAGAGGAAGGGGAGGGGGAGAAAGAGGGAGAGGGAGAGGCAGAGGGAGAGGCAAAGAGAGAGGGAGAGGCAGAGAGAGAGGGAGAGGCAGAGAGAGAGGGAGAGGCAGGACATGCTGAGATCAAAGGACAACCTTCTGTAGTCAGTCTGTCCTTTGTGTTCCTGGATGTTCCTGGGATCACATTCTAAGTTCCAAGCTTGGCAGCAAACGCCCTACCCACTGAGGAACCTCACCAGTCCAAGTTGCCACATTTTGTTCATATAAAAATACCTGAAAGAGCAGTGATTTCAAAGGACTCCTCGGAGAACAGACCCAGGGGCTCTGAAGAGCAAGCGAAAGGAAACAGGAAGGGGAGAGAGAACGGATACTCTCATAGCCTTGAATCCAAGCCTAAAGTTAGCATGTGCTGGACCTACACTAGGATATAGTGTTTAAAGTCATCTTTACCTGGGCTAAAGTTTTTCTTGGTTAACGTAACTATCTAAAATGGGAGAAATTTCCATATGCTAAAAGGCAAAAGGATGTGTACTCACCGGCTACCAGACAGTGCTTGGTGGCTGCTGGGGACATGTGATGACTATAAACTGCTTCCTCAAAATTAAACACATCTGCAGCCTGTTAATCAAAAACAAACAAATACACAAAAACAAAAAAACATGTAAAACCAAAGCAAGAATTCTCCTTCCCATATCTTACATATATTCTTGATTGACTGATAGCAATTTATTCACTAAAACATGACAAATCCCACAAGTTAAGGCAAGACAAGCAAGCCTCTGGCTCACCATTCCTCTCTAGCAGGCTAGCAACTCCAGCAAGGAGCTAGCGAGCCTGTCTCTCAGAGCCACCTGGCCTCACTTTTCATCCCATGATGTCAATCACAAGCCCTGGAATCATAAATGACAGCTATCTGTAACCACACTATTTTCTTCACCAACTACCCTAGAACTCTGGAACAGGCTCCACACACCTAGCATTCCTTCCAGTCCACTTTTCCTCTCCAGCTCAGACTGTAAAGTCCAACACATCCAAACCCACACTTTGTCTGTAACTATCCTCTTTGTCAAGACCTCTAGCCCAAAGCCATAAAAGTCCCTCTTTGAATCCACTGCCACACCGATGTACAAGAAGGCTGGCAAGCATTTTCTGCAGTGTCAATGAGCAAAGACAACTTTGACACTTCTGCTATGTAGTGTCAAAGCAGCCACTAGCAACTAATGAAGATGCCTGTATTCCTCCTTCCTTCCTCCCTTCTTTCCTTTTTCCCTTCCTTCCTTCGAGTACACTGTCTTCAGACATAACAGAAGAGGGCATCAGATCCCATTACACTTGGTTGTGAGTCACCATGTGGTTGCTGGGCATTAACTCAGAACCTCTGGAACATCAAGTTGGTGCTCTAAACTGCTGAGCCATCTTTCCAGCCCCAATGTCTGTATTCTTAATATTACTTTATTTACAGGACATCCTGAGTCAGACTTGACCACAGCTTACTCTAGGTCAGCCTCTGCTTTACTCAGTAAAACCCTGCAGACTGGCCTCACTAAAAGAGCACTCACTGCAGGCAGACTTTAGTAAGGACTGCCAGCCCACAGTGCAGAGTCTCACTAACTGGTTGTCTGCAATATCCTGCAGTATGTCTAGCTCTCTCCACTGTCACAAGCATCCTTACTCAATCACAACAGGTGATCAGATCTTTTAGTTCAAAGAGAAAACAGAAGCTGCTGAATCAGCAATCCCCCAATCCCCAGTGCAGCCAGTCCTGTGTGCTGATGCCTTCTGCTCTTCATTTCCATCATGGAAAACCAGTCCTCGCCCAGTTCACAAGTAATCTCTCTGCTTGTGTTCAGATCCCCTCGTCACTGTGGCCAACTTCAATCCACAGGTTACCTAAGGATTATCTCTACCTACCGTCCTTTCTGGCTCATCCCAGCAGCACTGAAAGCTAAATCCTCTTCATCTTAATATCTGTCCCTAAGACAAAATAAACAAATACCACCCCCTCAACCTTCTGTCCTCTTCTTCATATCAATTTTAGCAATCTTTAATCACTGCTTCTTTGTAAAATAATTTCATTTAATTCTCTGTGTATTGGTGCTTTTCCTGCATTCATGTCTATGTGAAGGTGCCAGAACCCCTGGAATTATGCTTACAGACTACAGTACCATTATGGGTGCTGGGAATTGAACCCGGGTCTGAAACAGCAGCCAGTGCTCTTAACCACTGAGCCCTCTCTCCAGCCCACTTACCATTTTGTTTCATTATTCTTCTTTACACTACTCTTTCACTGTCACTGATAGCCTCGCTATTCTATCCGGTTTGTCAGCTTGGAAGCTGACCAATACAGCTGGTCACCCCACTGTCCCCTCCTTTCCGTTATTTCGTAGGGTTTGTTGCCAGTTCTTTTGTGCTCTAACCCTGGTCATTCTTATTCTCATTCTTTGTTCTGTGTAAGCTTCCTCTCTGCAGCTGAATGTTACTAACTCTCAAACCTCTACTTTCAGTGTATGCTCACTTCGGAATCAGATTCAAAAAGACCAGTGCCTGGATTATTTCCAGGTACTTTTCTCGCAAACCCTTTTATCATAATAAACTACCTAATTCCCATTCTAGAACCGGGAGGGAACCATTCTCGCGTGTGTGTTTGTTGCTACTGCTCTGAGACAGGGTCTTGCTCTATAGCCCAGGCTGGCTCACAACTCACAAGAAGTACAGGCTGGCTTCAACCGCATGGCTCTCCTGCCTTAGCCTCCTAAATGCTAGAATTATAGGCATGTAGACTATGACCCACTGCTACTGTGTCTTAAAAGCTATCCAAGTCCTGCCTTCTCCGACTTTTGCTGCACATTGAAAATGACAAGAGTGCAACATTTATGAAGTTGAAGTTACTTTCTAGATCTTTCTGTTCTCTGAGAACCAGCCTATAGGGTTCTAGCCACTTTTCAAACCCTTTAAAGAGAACTTTGCTGGTTTTGCAAATGGAGGATTAGTTGGACCTGAAGATATTCCACTGTGGTCCAAACAGGAAGTTCATGACACTCATTGAATCTTTACCATGCAATGTTGGGCTTTGTTTTGTTGGCTTTTTTTTTTTTTTTTTTTTTTTTTTGGAGAAAGGGTCTTGCTACATAATCCTGGCTGGCACAGAACATAGGAACATATGAAACAACTTTGAGCAATGTCACATTCCTATAGAGAGGCTTTACAGGTATGTAGATAGAAAACTGAGAGAAAAGGGTAGTACTGAAAAATTTCACTAATTACCATAATTTTCATCTCCACTATCTATATTTTTACTCTACTTTAGCATTTTCTTTTCCTGCAAACTTTTAGACCAAGAGGGAAAAAGTCTAATTCTGCTCTTTAGCTCAGAGTTTTCAAATAACAAAGGTATTTGCTAAGGTTTTGTGTGTTGATTATGTGCTAGGCATTATGATAGATTATTTTATGTATGTTGGTAAATAAGCCATCTAGAATACATGGCACCATTCTAGAAGGTGCCATGCTGCCCTCATTTCAGACAAGGGCACAGAGATTCAGGTTCTTTGCCATTTGCTCATTGTCATATAGCTAATCAGCAGAAGTTAGTGAACCAGAGTATGACTCTCCTTAACACTGTTTTCATATCTGACACTCAGAACATCTTAGCAAAGGACCATCCAATACAGCTGAAGACTCGACTTTCCATTATCCTACATAACAACTTGGAAAGGTTCTTACCTGCAATGTGTTTGTATCCCATATTTTCAGAGTTTTATCAAATGAGCTGGATGTGAAGATGCCAGTGTCGTGAGGATACCACTGAACAGTCTCCACGCTGTATTTGTGAACAGCAGGATGGCTTCTACAAAAAGCAATCAAGAGTTAGAGTTTTCAAATCCTGGGTGAGTTTCAACTGTATTATGAAAGAGCGGACTCAGGGAGGAAGATATGGATTGCTATGGTAACATCACACATCCTTGTCCTAGCTGCTCTGAAGGTTAGAGAAGATGTCTAGGCATCTCTAGATTTGGTTCCTACCTCGAGAAATGGAGGCTTGCTTTCTCCTGAGGCACACCATGTGGGATATGCTCACCCCTGTACTGCATTCAGAGTGTGTGTGAGTGTGTGTGTGTGTGTGAGTGTGTGTGTGTGTGTGTGTGTGTTGGGGGGGGTAGCATGTGTGTAGCCAACTACAGAGGGTTTCCTTCATCATGGAGGTGGCGGTGGTTTTCCGTCCTGGTGTGGGATTTCCCTGTCTCAGTTCGCATCATCAGAACTGTGGATGCTCCACACATGGCCATGGGATCCCCCACAACAGTGTTTACCACAGTTGGGTGAAGACAGTTAAGTGTTTGGACAGCAGTTCATAAACTCCTTTTTCCTTTTCAGCTAAGAATTCAAACTCCTCCTGGTTTCAGGGAGCCTCTGTTTTGCTGAGAGCAAGTACCTACTTTCTGTTATACTCTGTTCTATACCAGGGCAAAGCGGTGTGCTGAGCTTTATTGATCTGTTTGGAATGCCAAATCTCCAGGTATGGATGAAATCCCAGGGAGACTGAGCAATTAGTCAGGGCCGTGGGGCTGGGCCTACGCTGGGACACATATCAAAGTGCAAATGGCATCATTTCCATCGCAGGACCTTGGGACGGTCCCTGCTCTAGCACTTGTTTCTTTGTGCTCATTGAGTGAACTTCATTCTCTTACTTTCTCCACAATTACATGAGGTACAAGCACACCCCAATAAACTTCAACTTGAAATAAGTTAGAACGACTCTGATATGCTCCACAGAGTCTTGGTTTCAACATAGGCTTTCCGATGAGTTGTTTTAAATAAAGCCAATCCTTACTCTAGAAATATAAACAAAAGCTCATTTATATTTTAAATTTAAATTTTGAAACAGGACACAATGTGTTATTTTCAGGTACATTTAGTAAAAATTTTGGTAGTAAAATCTTATTAATGCTCAAGAACAAAGAAACTAAGTATACCTACAATAAGCATTACTAAGTTGCCTAAGCCACAATAACATAATGAGTTTTATTAAAATTATTTTTAAAATGATATTGTGAATATACCCATTTTGAAATTCAATGTCATACCTTTAAGACTTTGAACCTAGGAATAAAAGTCATAATATAATAAAATAGAGACACACTATTTACTTATATTACATACCAAAAAACTTACCAGATCATAAAGTAACATAATATGTATGTACTAGCTAGTTTCGTGTGTCAACTTGACACAGGCTGGAGTTATCACAGAGAAAGGAGCTTCAGTTGGGGAAGTTTCTCCATGAGATCCAGTTGTGAGGCATTTTCTCAATTAGTGATCAAGTAGGGAGGGCCCCTTGTGGGTGGTACCACCTTTGGGCTGGTATTCTTGGGTTCTGTAAGAGAGCAGGCTGAGCAAGCCAGGGGAAGCAAGCCAGTAAGAAACATCCCTCCATGGCCTCTGCATCAGCTCCTGCTTCCTGACCTGCTTGAGTTCCAGTCCTGACTTCCTTTAGTGATGAACTGCAACGTGGAAGTGTAACCTCAATAAACCCTTTCCTCCCCAACTTGCTTCTTGGTCATGATGTTTGTGCAGGAATAGAAACCCTGACTAAGACAATGTATATATTCACACAAACACATATAAAATAAGTAAAAATTCCATTATTTAATAACCTTAATGTTAAATTTTAATATCAGATATCAGATTTTTAAAATTATTAAATTAAAGCTGGGTGTAGTAGGCACGAACCTTTAATCCCAGCACCTAGAAAGCAGAGGCAGGCAGATCTCTGTGAGTTCATGACCAGCACTTTAGAATTTAATTTCCTTTGTTTTTCTTTTTGATTGGGGTTGAAAGTGTGTAAATGGCTGAAACCGCCTAAGAAGCAGGTGCCATGCTGTGCTACTGCCCAGGTATGGACAGACGCTGCATGCTACAATGCCAGCCTGCCAGGCAGGGAGGTGGTCAGTGGGAAGCTGGGATTAGAGGTATGCTTCTCAAAAAGACACTTGTGCCTATTACTTACTGTAAAGCTCTTCAAGAGCCCGTGGCGAGGGAGCTCGCAGGCTCTGGGCAGCTAACCTACTAGAGTTGTTAATAAATGGACATGGTATCAGTTGCCTCAAAACTGTTTCTGTTTATACCCACAGTCCGGCTGCCCTCAGGCTCAGAGAAGCTTCTTTCTGCAGGGGCAGTAGCCAAAGCAAAGACAGAACAGGCCGAAGTGCTGAGCTTAAGAACTCTTAGTGCTCAGTGCTGTGAGGGGTAGATAGATTGGAGATGAAGACAGGGAGGAGTGCTGTCAAATGTCATCTTCGGGACAGCATGGCTGCTGCACGAAGTCACAGCAGCCGTGATCATCTCTAAGGCTCACACAGGATCAAGCCAGTCCACACTGCAGCAGGGACGGAGGAGGAGCTCACGAGGCTCCACTCCTAACTGAGGAGCTAACTGATGGATGACTTTGCATCTATGAGCATGCCTTCAGCACTCAGCACTCTCTGGACTCAATGAGTTACAAATGAAGAAAACAAAGTTGGGAGGCGGTCATGTTGAGGGGACCCTGAGGGAGTGGGAGGGAGATACGATTAAGATAAACTACATACAAGTCTGACATTGTCAAACAATGAAATAATATTCTACAGAAAGATGTCCTAGAGTATTTTGTTTTGCTTCTTCGGTTTTGTTGTAGTTGTTTAGCTTTTTGTTTGTTCGTTTTGGAGACAGGGTCCTCTCTACATAGTCCTAGCTGTCTTGGAACTCACTAGGTTGACCAAGCTGGCCTCAAATTCCTTGCTTCTGCCTCCCAAGTGTTGGGAGTAAAGGTGTGTGCCACTGTGCACAGCCATCCTAGAGTATCTGAGTAGGTAACAGTCTTAATTTTTAATTACGTGTGTGTGTGTGTGTGTGTGCGCGCGCGCACACATGGCCTACAGGTAAAGTCCAGAAAACAACTCACGAGAGCAAGTTCTCTCCTTCTATTATGTGGGTCTCAGGGACAGCACTAAGGTCACTAGGCGTGGTGACAAAATGCCTTTACCCACTGAGACATCTAGCCGACTCTGAATTTTTTCTTTAACTATATTCCTTTTGATTTACATAGTAGCTTTTACAGCTTTCAACATGCTTTAAAAATATTTATCACAGAAGCCTGATGGAACCAGTAAAATTACCTCTAAAACAAAATAAGCCAGTCTCAAGAGAGATTTTCAAAACTTTCTAAAATGAATAGTGTGTGAGCACCCAATTATCACCCAATTATAAATCAGAACCTAGGGTCCTTGGCAGTGTCTGGAAACGTACAGCTCTGTGAGCTTCTCCCTGTGATAGCACACGGCTAAGGCAAAGCTGGCTTAAGAACAGATCAGACAGACAAGGATGGCAAAGAGCTTCAGATGACTCTTAGGAAAAGAGAAACTACCAAATAGCCAGAGAAGTCAGGGCAGACAGGTAGGTAGGTGTGTATGTGTGTGTGGGGGGGAGGGGGGCTATCTGCCTGTGTCTGCCTCCTAGGCACTGGTTTAAAGGCACTGAGCATGTGCCATCATTGCTGGGCTTCAACTGAGCTTCTCTGAGTGAGCAGACAGACAGACAGACAGACAGAAGGGCATGTGCATGTGTGGTGAGAGGAGTGCCTGCATATTTACTACACCCTGGTTTTAATCTTTTCCCCATTAACATCAGTTGAAAAATGTTGTTTGCATTGATAATTAGCTGTAAGATTCATACATGAATCTTATACTAAGTGGTCTTAAAACCATAGTTACTGAGTTATGCTCTGCAGGTACAGAACAAAACGACACAAAAATCTTTTAAAAAATTCATTTGAAAGCTGACACAAAATCACATGTCAAAAAATATACTGAATTTCAAAGTTTTGAGGAAAGCATCAAGGGATATCCATGTCGACTGAAGTTTTGTATACACCATGCATACAAATGCTACATTCACTGTTTTTGATGCAAATAATACTGAACTGTTTACATATTCATGAGTTACACTTTCAAATACACACCTGCCAACGGAACACACTGCTTTACATGTGTAATAGGGCTGTCTGCTGGCGTTCTCAAGGTCATAGAGTACAATCACACCATCGGAACCTCCTGACAACATGCTGACAACAGAAAAGTCACATTAACCACTGTGTGAAGTCCACCTATGGATGATGCCTTCCTAACTGCACTGACCTATATATGCCAGAAGTATTAGGACAGCAAGTTCAGTTAATTCTAACAGACTTAGTAAACTGGAATATCTTAACATTTACAAAAGCACAACTACAGAAAAACTCAACCTTTGATCATTTTCAGGTTTACCTCCAAAAAGCAATACCTAGATCCACAAAGTTTTATATATTTACATGAAGTATTGCTATTTTCTAGAATTATTGGTTATCATCAACACTTAAATTTCTGTCCCTCTGATTATTCTGGCTATCGAATTTCAACTCGGTAGAATACCAAAGAAGGGCTAGTGAGTATAGTACTCTAAAAATACCTGTATGCTGACAAATGTCTGCCCATCAGTATGAGGAGATGTAAAAGTCTTAATTCTCAGAGTGTTTTAGATTAAAAAAAAAAAAAAATCTTTCTTTGGGCAAACATCCCAAAGTCAAGTTCCGGTGACAGTGTGCTCCATGCCCTTACACAGCACAGCTGTGGATTTTACAAGTTCCGGTGACAGTGCGCTCCATGCCTTACACACCACAGCGGTGGATTTTAGTCCAGTAGCAAGGCTTACTGAATTATAGCTTCATATTTATTCTGCTTGCTTGCGTTGGCATTCTCTGTGGGCCTGTTGCGTGTAATCTGGGTCTTCTTGGCCTGTATTCTGTCTGTCTGTCTGCCCAACTGCCTTCACATCCTGGTCTTTTCCTTTAGTGCTGGGATGGAATCTGAGGGGCAAGCAGTACCCCACTGAGCTACAGTGCAGGCCTACCAGCCCTTTCTTTCTGATCTCTAAGTTCCGTAGTTCTAAGGACTCACACCCTGTACTGACTGGCTTGTGCTCCTTATGCTGTGGCTCATTTCTGAAATATTTCTCTTTTATTTCTATTTTTTCCTTGGGTTTAATAACTTCATTTCTGAGATTCTTAAATTTGAATTACATTATTCTTCCATAGATTCTACCTTTTAAAATCATTTAGGGGAAAGGCTGGAGAGATGATTCAGCTGGTCACAGGTGTGCCACAAAGCATGACAACATAAGCTCACACACATTCGCACGCACACACAGATGTATGCGTAAACAGACTCTGTTAGTTTTGGAATATTAGATTAGCATGGACACATTCTTCAGATGACCTGTCTGGCATGATGTCACTGTCTCTTAGCTCTTACATCTTATATCCTACTTTTGCATGTTTTCCCTATTCTCTCAGAATGGAGATGATTTAGAATAACAAACTTTTATCTTCAGAAAAATATTCCAAATTATATTTTCGTTCCTTTCGATAAGAAACCTAAAACATCAAAGTTTGAATAAGAGACGTTCTGAGCTGCTCGTGTCCACACTGCCACTGGGCTGCCCTTCCCTTCGTATGACCTGCCCCCACGCAGCTTACGCCGGAGTCTACTGTTCAGTGTGGGACTCCGTTCTTCACAGAGCTTTGGCCTATTCCTTCTGAGGAGCCATTACAGGGGCTGGGCAGAGCTCCCTGCAGTCTGAGGCAGACCTCGGAGTCACCTGAAACTGGTGTGTGACAGCCGTGCTGTAATCAGATGGCTATCTGGAGGGCTCAGCCAGATCAGGGGCTCCATCAGTCTTGCTCACCCTCCCTCCATGTACATGCTGACAGCATGTGTGCATGTGTACATGCTGGAAGCACACGGATCTTGCAGTCATCAAGGTTTGTCTCCCCTTACTCAGAGTTTGGCGTTTGTGCAGACACTTCGTGACCTGGTGACCTTCCAGGGGTCAGCCTCTTGCCATCATCTTCTGAGAGCTGGGATGACAGGTGTGTGTCCCATTTTACCAACAGAACTGCAAGCTCACACCTGCTGGGTTTCTATTTCTCTACCTGTACTGTCAATGTATTATCAATGTAAAACAAATGATTACTTCAAGAGTTGTTTTTTCTTAAATTGGATTTAACTGGTGTTTACAATAATGTAAAAATTTTTTATTAAATTAACTGTCAAAAGTTTTCTTTTGAGTTTATTTACTGCATGAAAGTGTAATCATTATTGAAGTTAAATGAGTTTCTATTTAGTACCAGACAGTAATATTATTTAACTATGAGGTTACTATTCTGCTAATCATGACCATAGTAAAGAGGTAGGGTATTAATTTTATTTAGAAAAGAAAATGTACAAAAGATAAGTTAATTAAAACAACCCAGAAGATAATACTCCTTTTAATCTTCATAAGGGTATGCAAATGTATTCTATGTAATTGAACCTGTTAAAAATGCAGTTTCTAGATAGTCTTCTTAAAATAACACCTATCTTGGAACTGAGTCTGGTCTACCAGATCTGTGTTCTGGTTCTGACTATGGTCATGAAGTCATAGTGCTTTTGCTACTGTTCAACGTAGATGATAAATATTAATATAATTCTGAAAGACACATACACTGATTTTTCTTAAGCAAAAGAAAATACTTGGTTTTCAATTGACATATATTTTCTCCTTTATTTCTTCTTGCTACTAAATGTGATTATACATAGTATGTCTTAACAAACAAAAAATAGATAGTTGTACCTTTTACCATGTATTAAAGGGAAAGCTACTATGCTAAGTGGCTCAGACTTTAGTTAGATGCACCATAAAAACATCTTCATCCTACGTTCTTCAAACATATTTCACACATACATAAAATGTAATCTACCAGTTCTTACTGTTAACTGGTTACTGTCCCTCACAGGGTACATAATCACTATGTAGTTATGTGATTATGTGCCTGGCTGGCACACTACTGTACTTTTGGACCAATGACTGAAATAAATCAGCTATCCTTGGTTCCTTGGATCTGCATATATTTTTAACAGAGTGTCCCTCACCTGCCTATGAACAGGAAATATTGTTAGGCTTTGGAAAGCGTGAGCAAAGAAAAGAATTATTGTGCACCACCTTTTAAATGTAACCTAGACTGAGAACTGTTTTGGCTTGGAGTTTCTTGTAGACTATTATTATGCAGAAGGGGAAAGTAAAGAGTGCAAGTCCGCCACACCCACATGGCTTATTTTAATGTAAACGACAACAGCAGTTTACCAGGAATCAAAAACCAGGGCAATAAATAGGTAACCAGACCACAACAAGGAAAAACTACTTCCAGCAGGTTATTTTAATACGTAATCTAATTATAAACAGCACGAGGTTTGATTTTGTTTTATTTCCTTGTAGTCCTAGGGCTTTGAATCCAGGGCCTTGTATCTTCGAGGTGAGGGTCTATTAGTGAACTACATCCTTAGCTCACATGAAGCCCACGTTCCTTAACAGCCTGTGCTCTCCTCCCATTCTGCTCTAGACTGAGCCCAGATCCAGGGCATGCAAATCATACTTCTGCCACAGAGCTGCACCCTCCACCAGGAACCTTCCCATATGATTATCGCGGTGTGTGACAGGAAGTTGTGAGCAGGGGAATACACTCAGCTACAGTGAGGGCAATGCAGTGAACAAGCATGCTTTCAATACAGTTTTTCTCGAGTTCTTATAACAAATAAGGTAAGCATGATCATTCCTATAGAATAGCTAAGACAAATTGAAAATTTAAAAGGTTAGGTAAATTGCATAAGGTCCCAGAGCTGGTAAATAAGAAACTCAGCGATTACCTGCTTCAAGCCTAGTTTGCCAAACACATTTCTCCCTTTTATATTTCACTTCCCTTTAGTCCCTGAAAGTAACAATTATGGTTTAGAAGAGAACCTAAACATATCCCAGCAACTAAAAGTCTTCTGCCATCAATATAAATTCCTGGTTTATTGGTTTAACATGAATATATTTATGCCACATTTGCAATATGGATCCGATAACATTTTGCACATTTGATTTTCTGTTTCTATTTCAAATAAATAAATGCTTTTTCAACAAATGCTACAATTTACAATTTTAAGAAAGATTTTTAAGAGCTTTCTACTAATCAATCTGAAAAGGCAAGATTTTTCTGCAGCTCCCTTAGAAAGAAGAGTGAAGCTGTAACTTACTATCTTCCTTCCACAGGCTCAATGTCGAGGGTGTTGACCCCACTGCCATGGATTCTCTCAACATCCCTGTCTTTGTTTAATTCCAGTCCCAGGATCCTTCAAAAATTAAAGAGAGAAAAAGAGAAAACAACTATAAGGAAAAAATTTAATACAAACAAATTCCTTATTTCCCCAAGATTACATAGATTACCACAAATACTGCAAGTCTTTAGTTTCTTACCACATTTAAAGATATTCAGATTTATAAATGTAAGCCTCTAAACAAGTCTAAACTTGAAACACGACTTTAAATTTCATTTAAACCTTCCTAATGCTGTGATCCTTTAACACAGTTCCTCATGGTATAGTGACACCCAACCATAACATTATTTCTTATGGCTGCTTCATAACTGAAATTCTGCTTCTGTTATGATTCATGATATAAATATCTGATATGTAGGATGTATGGAACCCCTGTGAAAGGGTAGAGACCCACAGGTTGAAAACTGCTGACTTAAAGCTTGTTAAGTCCTTAAAAAAGTATCTATGGATAAACTTTCAGGGAAAGTTGAATTCCAATAAACCTGACTGACGACACCTAGCGGATAAACGTTTGAATTGCACAATGTTAAGATTCTCTTAGATGTTTCCTTAAGACTGTAGACATACAAACTAAATTCAATGCCCCAGTTGAAACAAAGTGAAGCAGAGAAGGGTTAGTGGTAACAAAGTGCAGCAAAGCTTTAAGGCTCCGGTGTTAATCTTTTTGATATGGTCTTAAAAATATGTCGGCACTCAGCATGTTTTACACTACAATGAAAATTTCATTTTTATTTATGTATTTTCTTTTTTGGGAGTGAGGTGGGATATGTTATTATGTAGCTCAGTCTGACCTGGAACTTGCTATGTAGCCCAGGCTTGGCTAGCAATTTTCCTTCATCTGCTTCCTGGGATCACAGGCCTGTGTCACCAATGTCCAGTGTCTATGAATAGCAGCTCTAGGTTATAAGCATCCTTTTAAAGATGTTGCCTGTGAGCGCTGAATGAGGTGTTTATTATGCTATTGTCATTAACGGATGACAGGGAAGGACATCTTCTCTGAATAAAATAGGACTTTCCAGTTGTTTAGTTACAAAAATTAATGAGAATTTAAAAATAACCTCAGTCCTTTAACAGAGCAATAATCTTCACTGAAGCTTGATATATATATTAATTTCAGTCACTGTAATTTTACTAAATACTAGACCCCGTCAACGCTGTTCAAATTTCAGTTACTAAGAAATATTGTAAAGCTCAAAGCCCAAAAGTTGCTATTCCATCTACAAATCACTATATCAATAGCACGTAGTTGTTAACTTATTTACATGCCTCCTTTCAAAAATCTGCATGGCTGGTTACTGTACACCTGTTACTCAGTTTACAAACACATTCAAAGCAAGTAGGTTCGTCGAGTCTGTGCCTTGGAGATAAACCCACATGAAACTTTTACAAAACTAAAGGCGTTGGTCGACAGAATCAAAGTGCCCAAAGAAATACGAAGCAGTAACGTTGGAAGTGAAAGTCAAGCGGAATGCAGTGGGGTTAGCTGGCCGTGAGAATGTTCACAGTACTGTCATCAGGTCTCTCCTGGAGTGACAGTTATCTAACTTGACTCCCTGGTTACATTCAACTTCATTCTTCACGTACACGGCAAGCTACAACCATTGTGACCTGGGTTTCTTCTTCACACTCTCCCCTACACGCACACGCGTTAGGGTCTTCCTCATCTGGCTCCAGCCGACTTCATCTTCAGCCCAATCTGTCCTGCCACCCTAACTCCTTGCTCCAGATTCTCACTTGGCACCGGAAGAGGAAAAGACATGGCGTGCCTTACCTCCGTGTGGACTGCGCTCTACGCAAGCGAAGAGGGTCCTCCAAACCCGACTGTCGAGCGGACAAAAAGCTCAACATCTCCGTTCCTCACACCGGCTTGAGGCCTGGGTGCCGCCATGACAGAGTTTGGAACCGGATGCAACAACACGGGCTCCGATTGGCCAATCAGCGATGTGACGTGACCAAAGGAGAGCGGCGTTACTGGGGGGTTCCAGAACGCCGGGCAGTGGGCGGGTCTTCGCGTGGGCGTGTCCTCCCGTCGGCGGGGAGAGTCCCGGGACCTTGAGCAACGCGCAGGCATGAGCTGGTGGCGGGGTGTGTTGAGCTCTGTTTGGAGCGTCTTGTCCAAGGAAGTGAGGGAGCACGTGGGCACGGACCATCTAGGGAACAAATACTACTACGTCGCCGAGTACAAGAACTGGAGAGGTGAGAGCGTGGACCGGCTACCGGTCGCTGCGTATCCCGGGCGAGTGGCGGCCACCGTACTTAGGGGCCGGGCCTCCGCTGTCTTGGTCCTGGTCCAGATCCGAGGGCTTGGTGGTTGCCTTGGGCAACGAAGTCTGGACCCAGTCCTCCGAGATCTGGCAGAGGGTCTGGGGAGCATCAGGAAAGGCTTTGCGCCAGTGCCTTGTCTTGGTCTTCAAATCCCGGTTGTCCGCAGTTTACCTTTCCCAGTGGCGCAGTGGCTGGAGTGTTCTCCCTATCTGTCCCCGTCCTTGTCAACCTACAAGTTTCCGAATACACTGATCCTTTCCAATTAACAGCCCCAGTTTCCCTTCCAAGGAGTCTGAGTACCAAGACCCTGTCCAGGTCGATTTCAGACTCGTGTGTCTAAAGCTGTTTTCAAGAACTGGAACTGTATAGTTAGTTAAGAGGTGATCTTTAGGTCAGCCTGGTCTATAGAGTGAGTTTAAGACAGCCAGGGCTTCTCTCACTCACTCAGCAGGCCACACAATGTCTTATTTTTCTGCATTGCTCCAGAAAGCCGCAGAGAAAGAAGTTGGGTCAGAGCTTAAGAGCTGACTGAGGCGGCTAAGGCACAAGCCAGTTTTTCTCACCTTGTCTCGATGGTCTTACATGAAAGAGATAATAGTAGCAATTGTCTCCAACACTAGTGAATGTATTTCATTCATCTCTCACAATATGAACTATGTTAAATAATAATATAAAATGTTTTTCTTAGCTTTTTAAAGAAAGATTTATTAATTGTATGTATATCGCCTGCATGTATGCATACACACTAATTGTGTATCTGGTACCATAGATGTTGTAACTGGAGTTAATGATGGTTGTTTAGCCACCATATGGGTGTTGGGATTTGAACCTGGGTCTTCTGATAGAACAAGGAGTGCTCTTAACCTCTGAGCCATCTCTCCTCACCCACTTAACTCTTTTCTAAAACTTATTACCTTGAAGGTTTTTGCCCACAGTGCATTTAAATATGCTACCTCTGCTTCCTGTACCCAGACAACCACTGATCTGGATTTCTGACACCGAATTGGTCTGCATTTCCTACAAGCTTTAAAAGTGAAAATATATATGTCTTTAGATTTCTTTCTGGGTCCTTTATTTAGGATAATTATTTTGAAGTTTATCTTCATGTGTGTCAAAATTTTAACCTTGTTGCTGATGTTCTCTTGTGTGGAATGCGATGTCCATAGTTTTCTTCTCTGCTCACCTGTTCCTAGATCTTTGGATTATTACCACTTTTAAGACTGTCACAGATAAATGGTAAGGCTCTTATAGATATAATACTTTCATTTCTCTTTTTAAATTCCTTTACAAGGAGAGTGCCTTTAGTCCCAGCACTCAGGAGGTAGAGGCAGTCTCTGAATCTGAGGCCAGCCTAGTCTACAAAGCAAGTTCTGGGATAGGTAGGACTAGACAGAAACACTGTCTCAAAGGAAAAAACAAAACAACAAAAAATACAAACCCCTAAAAAAGAAAGAAAGAAAAGAAGCCGCTTGATGTCTATTTTGCATCCCCACCAGCAGTGCCAAAGGGTCCAACTGTTTCTCATCCGCCCCAGGCCCTTGGGATGTCTGCTCCCTTTGAATTAGTCAACTAGGTGGTACATAACAAATATTCTGTTTTTCTTTACTGTTCACTTTATTACTAATAAATTGAGTTTATTTTTAATTGTTTTCAAGGACTGTTGTCAGTGGCCCATTGGGTTTCAGCACTTACTCAGCAAACAATGTTCTGAGTTCGAATCCCCAGCACCCATGCACAGAGCCAGGGATGGCTGTATGTCCCCTACGCCCTGGCTTTGTGGGAACAGACCAGCGGTTCAGAGAGGTCAGCCGGCCTAGTCAGCAGGCAAGTTTCCAACCCAGAGACAGTGTCTCAAGGTAATAAGGCCGCGAGTCTACAGGAAAAGCCCTGGCCTCCAGCTCTGGCCTCTACATTTGTGTGCACAGGATGTATGCTGACATACTCAGGTGTGTGTAACACACAGAGCACTCACACACAGCACAACTTTCTTTTCAAATTCAGATGCTATAAAACTGGCATACATTCATACTTTTTGAGTGGGGATTCATCTAACTTCATCACCGTCAGGATACAGAACACAGTTACTGCCTTCAGTATCTCCCACGTGCTGACCCTGGTAGTTACTCTCTCAGTCCGTAACCTTGGTAACTGATTATTATGTCAATTATAGTTTTGTCTTCTTGAGACTATTATCCAGAGAGTCATACCATCTGTAACTTTTCGAAGATGGCACATTCCGCTCAGTGTAATGATGCTTTTAGGATTCAGTGACATATCAGTAGTTTGTTTCTTATTATTGATGACTAATAGTCCATGTCAGGCATGCACAGTAGTTTGTATGTTTACCCACTGAAGGACCTTTGGGTTGCTTCCAGCTTTTGGTGCTTGTGAATAAGCTGCCACAAACATTCACATATGGGTTTTGCATGAACATTAATTTTCATTTCCCCAGAGGCGTGACTGCTTCTTAGCCTTTTCCTAACATTTAATTTCCATATGAGCTCAGTAGCTCCAACTTGCTCCATAAAATGTGAATAAAACACTGACCCAGCATCACAAGACGTTGTTGGAGCTCAAGGGAAATAAATTGGAAAATGTCACTTTAAGACAGTGAGATTTAAGTCCCATCAACTGGAGTTAAATTTGGATTTTTGTTGTTGTTGTCCTGTGGTTTCTTTTTTTACTTGTAGTTTTCAGCACAGGGAGTGTACATATATTTTGTTATATTTACTTAGACGTTTCTTGTGTTTAACATTATGAAGGGTACTTATGTATTGTTTTGATTTTTTTGTTTTCTCCTTTGAAACAGCCTTACTATGTAGCTTTGGCTGACTTGACTCACTGTGTGAACCAGGTTGGCTTGGAACTCACAAAAGATCTGCCTGTCTTTGCCTTTTGCCTCTCTAGTGCTAGGATTTTTATTTACCTTTCGCACGCGCTTGTGTTTCTGTGCACATGTACCTCTGAATGGACGCCAGAGATCAATGTCATCTGTCTCCTGCAGTCTCTGTTTACCTATTTTTTGAGGCAGGGTCTCTTGATGAACCCCGAGTTCACTGATTCAGCCTGATTGGCTGGCCAGCATGATCCCAGTCATCCCTGGTGATCTGCACGTCTCCCCCTCTCAGCACTCAGATTATGGGCACATGCTACAGGAGCTGGCATGTTCCATGGGTGCTGGGGATTTGAACTCAGGTCCTCACACTTGTATAGAAGCACTTTAACCATGGAACCGTCTCCTCCAGCTTTTAAAATTCCCTTTGTAAGCTTAATATAATAGTCCCTTGTTAGTTCCCTGTTAGCGCAGAAGTTCTTTTCATGAGTGGATCTCAAAATTGTTTACTCTCATAAATGGAAATACATGGGTTGGCCTTTTAATTACTATTGACTCGTTTGTCCAGTGTGTGTATGTGCATGGGCATGCTTGTGCCACAGTGTTCTCAGATGTCAGAAGACAGCCTTGGGAGAGAAGACAGTTCTCTCCTTCTGCTCTGTGGATTTTGGGATTCAAGCTCAGGTCGCCAGGCTTGGAAGCAAGCACCTTTGCTTTTGGAACCATCTGACCGGCGCACGACTCTGTTAGGTTTACAGGGAAGCTATTTGGAAATTACTAACATAGTCTCTCTTCCTCTCCCACACCCTGCCAATGTCTTATGTGAGACTTTCCACAATTTGCTCCTCCTACGCAATCTCTAGCTGTCACTGCCTGAGTAGCTGACTTTTCCCAAGAGTTAGAGTTGTGATTGTACAGTCTATAACCTTTTTACATTGGTTTTCACTTAGTAATATGCATTTGTACTGTTTTCTTTGTGTGAATTTGACATAATGGCTCTCTTTCTTATCTCCCTCTCTCTTCATTCTGTTAATTATACGTTGAAATATGTTTTTGACTTTTTTTTAAATTAGTAGACTTTGTTTTTTAATGTATTGATTTCAGTGCTTTAATAGTTATTTATCTCCCACCCCTGGCCACCGTGTGTGTGTGTGTGTGTGTGTGTGTGTGTGTGTGTGTGACAAGTATGTGAGTGCCCACAGAGGCCAGTAGAGGGCTTAGGATCCTCTGAGGCTGGAGTTGTAGGAGGCTGCTACAGAGCGCTGTTAGACAAGTGGCTGTGGCAGGTCACTGATCTAAGTGATGTTTCAGACCTATTGATGGAACTTTGATCTGTTTTCTAGCACAGCTATGAGCCTCTTTTATATATGAACCGAATAGGATTGGGGGAGATAATAGGTAGATATGAGTCACTGGTTCTAGTCATTTAAAATGTACACGTTCATATAGCAACACATTAGAAACACACTTTGTCATTCTCAGTGTCCCAATACCTCCATTGCGTGAGCTTAAGTTAACCATAGTTACCACTCTTTCATTGAATGCTGAGTTTTTAATATCTTCCTTCACAGCCTCCAACTAGCTCAAATTCTCATGTCATTTTTTTATATTTTCTTAATTTACATTTCAAATGCTATCCCCCATCCCGTCCGGCAGGACCTAGTTATTCGGGGAGCCGAGGAGGACGGGGAGCTGAGGAGGATGGGGAGCCGAGGAGGACTGAGCTTGTTAAGAGAAATGGGCGGGAAAGACAGAGCGAGGCCAAGCAAAAAGGGGTGTCTTGTCAAGGCATCTTTAATGAAAAGCAAAATTTTTGCGTTTTGAACGCACAGTGGGGGAAGTGGGGGGGGGCTGGGAGAATGCTAAAAGCACTGAAAGAAGAAAGGTCATAGGCACAGGACACTGTCAAATTCTCATTTCAAATACAGGGTTATTGTCTCATTTCCCCCTATGTAACTGAGTTTCCTATGTGTCTGCCTGGGTATGGAGTGGGTACTGCAAAAAGCAGCTATATGATGAATTGAGGTATCTTTTGGCCCTGAATTCTAAAAGTCAAAACAAAACAAAGTAGATACATGGATGATGTAATCCAAAGAGTCTTAGACTGGGTAATTCAGATACTGTTCAATAAATGAGCCAGATTAGCCTTGGAGAAGTAAGTATTCCTACCAGAAATAAAAGTTCCTGGCCACGGTGTAGCGAACTTCCAGTGTGGGTCAGACATGGACCTGCCCTCTGACCTGCTAAACTGAGTTTTTATTACATTATCAAACGTCTGTATAGATACTTAGCCTTACAGTCTCCCTTCAGAATCATTATCTAATTGTTAAAAACCTGCAACCTCCACTCTTGTGTGTATAGTAAAAACACATTGATTTGGAAGGTCTCACCTAAGCCAATCACGTGTATTAGTTAGAGAACAGAGATGGTCATGGAGAATATGGAAGAGGAAAACAGCCACAACTGAAAGTCTCGTTTCTGTTTTTTTAGTCAATAAGTGGAAGGTGGTTCTAGACGCCTCAAGGTCTGAGACCAATGAAAATATTTCAGCTCTTCCAGCAGGGAGCAGCATTGTTCCAAAAATCAAGATTAAAGGTGTCTTTATTACTTTTTACTTTAAAGTGATTTGAAGGAATCTCGCTTCCCAGACACACCCAGAAGGAATCAGAGCATTTATTTACCCAAACAGCAGCAGCAGTAGCAGCAACAACAGCAACAAAAACACATAATGAAAATAGAAGAAAAACTGGAATACACAAGATGGACAGGGAACAACAGACAATATGGCAGTATCAATCCTTTTGCTACAAGATTTCCTTGTAGATTTCATTTTTTATTGCTTCCTGAATTCCCTCAGTCATGTATGAAGTCCACACACTTAAATACTAACTGCATCCTGTCAGAGGAGGCAAGGCCCACTGTTTGCCCTGAACTCGTGTGTCTGTCACATTTTCAACAACAAAGCGTGAGGATGACGTGTGTTGGCAGTCACACATGCCAGTCCCTTACAGTGACTTAAATGAGCCTAAGCCACTGTGATTCCACTCTTGATTTCCCTACCCAGGGAGAGTGGGACCTTTGAGCTGAAATGGACACTAATTATGGACGATTGGCAAACTGGGTTATGTCTGCTGTTAAATGCGATCTCAAGTGTCTCCAGGAGTTGGGTTGCAGCTTGTCTTTGTCTTTGAGGGTTTGTATTTGCTTTATCTTAGGACAGCAAGGTCAATATAGATACTAACGATCATGATTATAGTAGATACTGTGCTAGACTTGATTCTCAGCATTTGTCAGGAGACGCTGCATGTAGGGAGCTGCTTGCCCGTTAACTGTCATTAACTGTCGTTAACTGTCGTTAACAGTTAACAAGTCCTTATTTGGGTGGAGCCTGTTGAGTCTTGCGCCTTCCGCATGGATACAACCTATCAGCAATGCCCACTTGGCTAAGCCTGATTGGCTGGCTATTAGTATTTAAGGGCTGGGCTGATTCTCTCAGGGTCAGAAGAAGAAGTAGTACAGGAGGGAGAAGAAGTAGTACTGGGGAGAAGAAGAAGTACAAGGGTCCTGAGTAAACTGCTTGAAGAAGATCTTCCTGTGTTGCGTCATTCCTTGCCGACGAGGGTGGACGCGACAGCTGCATTGTAGGAAATTACAAGAATTATGAAAAACAATAGTGTTGCTTCATTAAGACCACTCGGTAACAGAACCCACTGTATCATGTTTGTTTACACAGAGCCCAGTTTCTCTGGCATTTGAAATCAGACAGATAACTGTTTTCCTCATCTAACTTTCAAAGAGCTACTCAGTTTAGAAGTCATTTCTGCTGCTGCCCGAGGCTAAGTGTAAGTTGCTTTGCAAGTGACAAACATGTGAGGAGACTCTTAGAAATCTGTCACAGTTGAATGAGGCCTGGCATTGAGAAACAGCGTCAGAATTATGTGCCAGGCTTCATTATTCAACTGTTAGAATAATTTTTTTCTATTGTAAACTTTATTCTAAATCCATTTTTTACAAAATGATGTGGGGAATATATACAGTTAAAAATAGATTGATTGCATAAAGACATTTTTAAATATCTTGAGTAATTTCCATCAAGCTGTCTCTAATCTTGCATTCCAGCTGGCTACTGACTCCATCTTGTGGTCCAGATGAGGAACTGCACCCTCTGCCTAAGATGCTGGTTAAGGAGTTTTTCTACATTAGCTGAATATGTCACATAAAAAGATTTACATTGTCTTATTCGTTAGCACATAACTCTCACTTAACATATATTAGTTTCTTCTGCATCTCTATAGAGCTGTGCTCTGGAAACCATTTTCCCCCTTTTACTGTGTCTCCTCTTTTCCCTTCGTCAATGTCAGTTCCACCTTAAAGTCCCTTTAAGATCTAGAAGCCATTGTTATAGTGCACTGCCTATGAGTAAATAAAGCTCTTAGATATATGAATGTAAGCTGGTCTGGAATATGCTCAGTGTTCAGTAACTCTTAAAGTGTGTGTGTGTGTAGAGTCTTATGACAGCCATGTCAGGAAGGAGACATTTGATAAAAGGGAGGTGTGAGACCTTCCAGAACATTGACTAATTAGAACTGTAAGGTGACTTCTGACCTTAAGAATGAATGAAGTTCTTGTCTCCCCATCAGCATTTCAAAAGACATTGAGGTGTCTTTTGAAAACTTTGTGTGTAGCTATGGTTGTGCTAGGTGATGTCTTGACGTATATGTGCAGATTGTGCAGTGAGTACACCGATGTAATTAAGTCTCCTCACATGTCTTTAAAAACAGTATTTCAGAGATTCTCCTTTATAATTCAATGTAAACTTTTTACATTTTATTTATTCTCTGACAATTTTATACATGAGAGTTTTGTTTACGTCGTCAGCCTCTCCTTTCTCTCCCTCCCTTTCTCCCTTGCCCCACCACTTTCTCACATTCATGATCGCTTATTCTTTCATTACTATCTTAACGTGTGTGTGTATAGATGTGTGTATATGTAGCCTGAGCCTATTTAATGTTGCTCATATGTATATGTATTTAGAGCTATTTAGAATTGTATCAAAAATTTGTTCTCTAAGAATTGTATAGATTTATATAATATGATATGCACCCCCTATTTCCATCTTTCCTCTCCCTCGGATTCTGAAATTCTATTTTTAATTAGCATATAAAGTCGTGATTATTGTGGCACTGTTATACATTTTATTGTGGCACTGTTATACATTGTTTTTGCTGGTGCTTCTCCTGCAGCCCCCTTGTGTCCCTTCCCCCCACTTGCTATCTGCCCCCTCAGTGCCCACCTTATCTCTTCCCCCCCATGCTTGCTGCCCCCCCTCAGTGCCCACCCTGTCTTCTCCCCACCCCCCCACCCCACCCCCCCGCTTGCCCCCCACTCCCGCAGTGCAGTGCCCACCCCATGGTTTCCTGTTGTGGGTGTTTTACTGCCCTCTTTCTCACCACTTAAGACCGCTTTCCCATAAGACCACTTTCCCATTCCCGGTGCTCTCTCTAGTTGTATGTTCTGTACCCACACTTATGTACATGAAGATCAAAGTCTAGGCTCCCCATAAGAAAGAAAACACAAATATTTGTCTTCTGAGTCTAGGTTACTTTGCTTAACACAATGATGACCAGTTCCGTCCGTTTTCCTGCAGATTCCATGGTTCTGTGTAACTGTTTACAGTTGAGTAAAGTCCCGCTGAACTAACACAGCACATTGTCTTTATTGGTTCATGTGTGTCTTCATTCCTTCATTGATGGCTACCTAGGCTGCTTCGTTTCCCGCCTATTGTGAACATGCAGCAATAACCACCAATGTGCAAGAGTCTCTCTGGCACGACTTACAGTCTTTGGGGACATGCCCAGAAGCCTCATCCCCTTTGTGTGTGGAATAGTACTGGTTTTTTTTTTTTTTAGATGTATTTATTTTATGTGTGAGTGGCTTGCCTGCATGTAAGTCTGTGCACCACATCTGTGCGTGCCTGAGGAGGCCACAAGAGGGTGTCAGATTCCCTGGAACTGGAGTTAAACACAGTTGTGAGCTGCCATGTGGGTGTTGAGAATTGAACACGGGTCCTGGAAGAACAGCTGGTGCTCTTAACTCCTGAATCATCTGTCCTCCATGGTATTGTGTGTTTATTTGTTTGAACATAGATTTTTGATATAGTTATAATAACACAACATGATTTATTATCCTTAAGTCATATTTGTCTTTTTTTTTTCTTTTTTTTTTTGCAAAATTTGAGGGAATTGCCATTTCTTCTACATATTTGTAATAGTCTTTACTACATTCCTTGTTGTTTGAGTTATTTTTCATATTCCTATCTTGCTGCACTATCTTGGTCATATTAGAAATAAGCTGTTTTCTTGTGATTCTATAATACCTTTGTAGACTTCATGAGGCTGTCTTCTGTAAGATTTGTACTTTCATTTTACATTCATCTTTTGACACATTTTAAACCCTAGAAAATTGTGGCAATGGACTTTAAGAATATCCTTGAGGAATGGGTTGAAATTGTAATATTAAGTTACTGTGTTGAGGACTGATCTGATAGGTGACTCATTCTTGTTTTGGACAAACTGTTAATGATACACAGTCAACGAGGAAGCCCTGGATATAAATACCTGCAGTTTGCCTCCCCTCTGTGCCAAGATCTTTTTAGAATATAGTCAGCCTACGTATTTCCTGTATGACCTCACTGGGTTATAAGTGGTTACTATGTAGCTGGATTTTTATTCTCTTGGATACCTGCTGAATAGTAATAGGTGTTCAGCAAAACTTGTTCGTTCTTTTATTTTGCTGCTGTTTTCTGTGCCACACATAGTTTCAGGGATTGGAGGTACACCAGTAAGAGTGTACACCATACTGCAAGCTCTCAGTGTACTGAAGGAGTCCTGATAAAAGGCATACACAGACATAGTAGATCACACAGCCGTACCCATGTGGGCAGGGCAGAGGATGTGTGTAGTCAGCATCCTGGGTACACTGTGCAGGCTCCAGGAGTGGGGTGAGGTGTGGGGCAGGTCTGCCTGACTTATATTTGAAGACTGGGATGAGATGGCCAAGTGGCTCTCTGAAGCAAGAATGCATTATTTAGAGAATAGCAGTGTGAGTTTCTCCGCTCTGTGGATCTAGCCGGCGGTTCTTCCTGGGTATTGAGAAGAATGACATCATTTGATTTATGGTCTCAGAAGGACAGCTTTAGTTTGTATTGGGAACAGGCAGTAGTCGGATTGGAACAGGAAGATCACCTTAGGAGCTTCGCTTTTGGTGGCTGTTTTCATACTTGAACATAATTTTAGATTTAGAGAAGCTCTTAAAATAACACAATGAATTCTTACGTACGTTCCTCAAGTGCTCTCGATGCTACTGTTTTTAACCAGTAAAGCATTTGCTTTATTTTTGGACTAATGTTTTTTTTTTTTTTTTTTTTTTTAAGAAAACGTATTTAGCATTTATATTTCTGGGATGCAGCATGATTTAGTATGTGTTTACATTGTAGAATAAGTTAAACTAACATGCATACTGCCTCATGTAATTAGTATTTTTCTTTTTTATAGTGAGATACCTCCAATCCCACAGCAAGTGTCAGGTTTATAATACGTGGTCTGTTATTAGCCACCGTATTATAAACACATTCTCATGCTGTGCAGGAGAATGTTTTCTCCATCCTGTTAGTTCCTCAGCTCCCAGCACATCTCCCCAGCTCCTGATAAGCAACATTACTCATGTGTCTTTGAGTTAACCAGTTTATATCTCATGCATCTGTGAGAGCATGTTGTATTTTTCTTCCTTTGCCTATCTTAATTTTTAGAACATATTCTCCAAATCTATCACTTACTCACTTATTCCTTGATAAGTTTTAAGAGATTTGCTTACTTTTATGTATACATTGTCTTGCCTGCATGAATGTCTGTGCACCATGTGCATTGTCTGTGGAAACCACAAGAGGGCGTCAGATCCCCTAGAACTAAGGCTACAGATGGGCAGGTGCTGGGAATAGAACCTGAATTGTCTGGAAGAGCAGCCAGTGCTCTTAATCACTGAGTCATCCTTCCAGACTCCTATTCCTCTTCCTCCTCCTTTTCCTCTTTTTTTCCTCCTCTTCCTCTTCTTCTCATCATCATCATCATCATTATAACTTAAAGTGTATATTATTTTTTGTCTGCCATGATAAAACCATGACCGTGATAGAAGGAGGACTTTGCTTTGGCTTACAGTCGCAGAGGGCTGAGAGTCCATCATGGTGACGAGGCTTGCAGGGAACAAGCAGCAGGCATGCAGCAGGAGCAGGAAGCTTGGCGCTCACATCCTCAGTGGCAAGCACTAAGCAGAGAGCACTGCGGGAGTGATGAGGCTTTACACGGGCAAAGCCCACCCCTGGTGACGTGCTTCCTCCAGCAAGGCTACAGCTCCTAAACTGTCTTAGTTTTTATTGCTGACATAGAAAACCATGACCAAGACAACTTACAGAAGAAAGTAAGGGCTTGCGGGTCCATAGGGATAGGCGTCCATGATGGCAGAGTAGGGACATGGCAGTTGGAGCTGGAATCTGAATGCGTGTAGCTTGAACTGCAAGCAGAAAACAGAGTACACTTGAAATGGCATAAGTCTCAAAAGCCTGCCACCAGTGACACGTCTCCACCAACACGGCCACACCCAAGTCTCTCCAAACAGAGCTACCAACTGGGGACTAAGTGTTCAGAGGCCTGAGTCTGATAGGGGAAACGTCTCATGACCCTCACGTCCCCTGGCCCCACAGGCTGCATAATACAGAATGCATTCAGTCCAGCCTCAGAGTCCCTATAGTCCTTCACGCTCAACAGTTTCAAAGTTCAGAGTCTCTTCTGAGACTCCATGCAGTCTCCTAATGATAACCCCTATAAAATCAAATAGCAGATTATATACTCTCAGCACAAATAGCACAGAGCCTACATTACCATTCCAAAAGAGAGGACTAGGCGCACAGTGAGGAATTTACTACACCAAAGCGCAAGGCAAAGGCAGCATGGGAACCTCCAAATCAGAGGGCGAGGCTTACATGGCTCCCCCCTCCTGCGTTCCTGTCTGCAGTGGTCATCTTCTCCTCTCGTGGGCTGGGTTCATGCCCTGCATGATCCCACTCAAACAGCACCATCAGCTGGGGATGTTTAGAGACACAAGCCTGTGGTGGACATTTCTCATTCAGACCACTGCGTAACATCCTAAGTTGGTTCTTGATGTCACAAATGGTAGAATTTTCTCCCTTTTAAAAGGCCGAACAGCAGTATTATGTCATGTAGATGTACCCTACTTCCTTTTTTCAGTATCTGTAGATGATGGACATTTAAGAAGTAAAGACAGATTTATTTTTAGCTCATGGTTCTAGAACTTTAAGTTGTAGATCAGCCAGCCAGCCTCACTGGTCAGACCTGCTACTGATGGAAGTTTATCATCATAGGAGTATATACCAGACTAGGCAATCACAGCTTCAGGCTGAAAGGCATGGGATATACCAACAGGATCCTATAGTCCCTTTCAAAGGCACAGCAAGGTCACTTTTATACACACACACACAATTTATATTATTATTGTCCTTGTATGAATGTGGACTGTGGGCCTGCTATGTGTATGGGGTCAGAAGGCAATTTTGAGGAGTTCTTTCCTCCTTCTGTGCTTTGGAAATCAAATTTAAGTCACCTAGCTTGTATGACAAGTGTTTTCAAAAGGCTGAGTCATTTATATATGTGTATATGGAGAGTATATATATATATATATATATATATATATATATATGTATACACATCCATATATATGTATATATATACATACATACACACATATGATTTGTATACACACACATACATACACACATTTATATATTTGTTTTTTAGAGAAAGTTGTGCTGGGAGATTACAGTTGTATGACTATCATTATCTGGGGTTGCTGTTTTATTTTTTGAAGTGAGGTAAGAAAAACAGTTTAAGAATAATTCTGAGGATTTTTGTTTAAGCATTTGCAGGAGATTGCAACAAGATTGGAGAGGTAAGATGAGGTCTTCAGTCTTAGGCTCCATTTGAGAGTTTGATTAGACATTTAAATAGAGATACCCAGAAAATTGTATAAATGAGTCTGGAATTTAGAAGTCTGACTTGGAAATAGAGATTTGGGAGTTACTGATAAGGACATGAACAGATGGTTACATTCAATTATAAATGGTGGCTTGATAGTGCTGTTCGTTGTCAGTTTGAGTTGTGGTGTCTAAGACTGAAGATGACGGAAGGCTGGCTTGTTCTAAACAGACTTTGAATGTAGGATTTAATGTAGGATCTGTGTATTGTTATGGTCAGAACTATTGCATTAGCTTTTTCTGGAGAGACATGAAGAGACATCAGCTACTTTCAGATAGGGCACTAATGACAGAACAAAAATGTGGGTCCATCCAAGTCTGACTTGATGAATCAGTGCATATAACTGGGTTCCTTACAGGCTCGCTAGTGAGGTGTGACCCACAGATGCATGGTTAACCCAGAGGCAGCTAACCCACTCGAGCCTCTCTCCCCAGCAGCCATTAACCACTTTATGTGGTGTGGGGGGTTACAGGAGACTCGTGAGCCCCTCCCTGCCGGCTCTAGGCACTTGCTCTCTCCCTCCTGTGGAGGTGTTTGTGGGTCGAGGTGTTTGTGGGTCGGGGCTGTTGAGGCCCTCTTTCCTTCCTCTAGATGGACCATTGATGAGCCCAATCTTGTGTGGGTCTCCTGTGGTAATTACAGATGCCAACAGTTTGAGGGGTGTTGCCATGTCAATTCTGGAGCACTTACAACAGAAACTGATAGTAAAAGGACTTGCTTCTAAGTAAAAATGCTACCTGTTTTAAGTGAGTATGTAAGATCTTTTCAAAGATGACATTGTAAAGTACAGATTCTTTAATTTTATTAAATTGGTTTTTTTTGTTTCAGTATATTTTCTGTTTACTATAATTCTTGTTTTTTTGTTGTTGCCTTTTAGTTTCCTAAGATAGGATCTCACTGCATAACCCAGGCTGACCTGTAACTCCTCATGTAGACTAGGCTGATTTTGAACCTGTGGTTGTCTTCCTGCCTTGCTCCTGTATTGGGTTTACACCACACTCACTCAGCCATTTATTTAATTCAAACATCTACTGCAGTGGACTTTTATTAGAATGTATATGATTGCTTTAGCTTCTCCTAATGTAATGCCAAGGCCTTTCTGGGTATGTGTGTATGCTTCCCAGTTCTTTACAAATTTTAGTCTTCCAATTCTAAGATGAAGTTTATATACTGTATAATCTTTCTGTTGTCAACACCTCTGGTGGATATTAGGGGTTTAGTTGGTGCTTGTTAACACTGAGAAAATAGACCTGGGAGGTAGACTGGCTCTTCTCGTCCTATTACCTGTCTTACAGGGTTTCTCTTGCTCTCTCTTAAAACAAAATAAAGGGAAGAGCAGTCCCTGTGAGAATGTGCAAGTCCCTGTAGGCCTAATGATTTTTGTTGGTATTTTATCTTTTACATTTGATTTTCTTTTTGTTCAGAGTCCTGGTAGTTTGTTCTTGGAACTGCATTTCATAGATTTGTGTCCTTACAGAATCTTCAGCCCACTCCACGCTGCTGAACAGTCTTTATCATAATAGTCTATTATTAAGTTGGGGAATCAGTGCTCTAAATGACTGATCGCCCTATAAAATGTCACTCACTGAATTGTAAATAAACGTGTCACTGTTGTTCCGTGTTGAGAACAGTGGGGAGTTAGGAACTTGATGGAGCAGGGTTAGCTGAATTATGGTCTTAGGTGCTATGTGATAAATAAGAATAAATGGGAAAAAGAATAATTTCCTGTATTTTTTTGATGTAATATAAAGATTAAAAGGAAATAATCCTTATTTGTTCCTATTCTTGTCCTTCCATAAATTGATCTGAATATGAGTTTTCAGGTAGCTTAAAAAAGTCTTTGTGGGGCTGCCTAGATGGCTTAGTGAGGTTTGCTTGCAGCCAAACCTGATAACCTAGGTTTGATCCCTGGAACAGGGTTGAAGGAGAAAACAGACTCCTACAAGTTGTCAGAAGACCTCCACAGGTCTGCTATGATGCATGTGTGTGTGTGTGCACACAGACACACATAGAAAAATAAATGTAACTCACAATTTTAAGTAAGGTTTCTACTTTACCGCCTCACTTCCTTTAGCCTATTTCTGTGTACTAGTTCCTCGCTTCATAAACCTAGAGAACATAGGCAGCCTGGCACTCACACAGCTTCAGCAAAGACCAAATACAAGAGAGCTTGGGTCACGCAGACTGGCTGTGGCTGGTAGGAATGTGCTGGTGACAATTATGGGTGCCCTTGATTACGTGGTAAGCTTCTTCTTGGTCCATTACTCTAAGTTTATTGACTATTGCTTAAAGTAGTATAGATTTCCTAAAAAATAGAAATCTATGTCTTTATTGGATTGCCTTCCCTTCCTTTTACTCGCTCTCTCCTTCCAGCAACGTTGACCTGAAGAGAAAGGGAGATTAGTGATTCTGTTGTGTAGAATTCTATTGCGTAGAAAAATAAATGTAATTCACAACTTTAAAACATTGTGTTTCTGTTGGAGTGCCTGAACTGTGGACTCCCACTTTCTTCATGAAGAAGAGGGCTCTGAAAATTAGTGTCAGCTCAGGGTGCCTCTCCCCGCTGGGGAGGGAAACCCAGGTTACAGGTCTCACTGCTGTTCAGAAAACAAGCAGCCAAGCTGGTGGGAAGTCTTGGACCTTCATAGCATTTCAGATCTAGCTCCTCGAACAGTTGAGTACCTGAAGAAATGTGTAATTTGAGTAGATAACCACAGATAGGAGCTGAAAGTTCGCAAGTTTTAAGGCAGCTAATTTACAGCAAGGACACCAGGACTGTTACGGGGAACAGACACCTTCAACAGATATACTGTGAGCACTGCGGAGGATAAAGCTGCAAAGTCTCACACTGCACACAAAGTAGATGAACTGTTAACACACGAGTAGAGCGTACAGAACATGTAAAAGCACTGCCTGTGGGTGAAAGTCGGTAACTGTGGCCTTGCCAATGCAGTCTTGGACAGGATTCCTAAAGCACAAACAACAATAAAGCAGACCTCATCAACATTAAAAACACATATTCATCAAGGATATTGCCAGGAAAGTAAAAACACAACTTATAAGAATAAGGGAAAATGCTTGAAAACCATAGACTATGTCTTGTTTTATATCTGAAATAAGAACTTGTATAACTCAGTGATGAAAAGACTAATGATCACTATATCTATATGTCATATGGTATATAGTTATATAACTTTTCTGCGGGAAGGCCTGTTGACGTCCATTGCATCCATATATGTGGAGGAAAAGACTAATGACCACTGTGTGTGTGTGTGTGTGTGTGTGTGTGTGTGTGTATACATATGTGTGTGCCACTATATGTTATATAGTTTTATATATATTATATATATTCTAATGATCACTGTCCTGGCTAGTTTTGTGTGTCAACTTGACACAGGCTGGAGTTATCACAGAGAAAGGAGCTTCAGTTGGGGAAGTGCCTCCATGAGATCCAGTTGTGGGGCATTTTCTCAATTAGTGAACAAGTGGGGAGGGCCCCTTGTGGGTGGTGCCATCCCTGGGCTGGTGCTCTTGGGTTCTATAAGAGCAAGCCAGGGGAAGCAAGCCAGTAAGAAACATCCCTCCATGGCCTCTGCATCAGCTCCTGCCTCCTGACCTGCTTGAGTTCCAGTCCTGACTTCCTTTAGTGATGAACTGCAACGTGGAAGTGTAAGCTCAGTAAACCCTTTCCTCCCCAACTTGCTTCTTGGTCATGATGTTTGTGCAGGAATAGAAACCCTGACTAAGACAATCACCATATATATGTCACTGTACATGTTATATATGTTTTAAATATTATATATTTATATACAATATATTAAATATTATGTAATAGTATGTTATTAAATGATTATATGTTATTTCATATACTAATATATAATATATAGTTACATAGTTATATATAGCTATGTAACATATAGCGACATATATATGCATGTCTATACATTGTAGCCATTAGTCCTCTCATCTATATACGTGCGTGCAGTGAATGTCAGTAGTTCTTTCTACAGAGATGATACATACTGGCTCACAAGCACTTGGATGCACAGTCCTTGAAGAAGAACAAGTCATGAACTTTACAACCACTGTGATTTCAAAGAATAAAAAAGTGACTTAGGCCTGGTGGGACAGGCCTAGAATCCTAGCTACTTGAGAGACTGGCACAGGAGGCTTGCAATTTTAGGCCCCCCAGAGCTACACAGTGAACTCAAGGCAAGCCTGGATTATATATAAGAAGACCTTGCTTCAGCCCCAAAATAAGTAAATAAATGTAATATAAAATTAAACAAATGGGCTGTATGAAGGGAGTGTGGCTGAGTCGCAGAGGAAAAAGAAAACAATGACAGGCATATAAAATAAGCCCTCTGTGGTACTGGGAGCGGATGAAGGTGTATTGCTGGGACGCATGCTTAGTGGTCCTCAGGGGTTAGTACAGAGTCCCCCCACAAAACCAACCCCTCTACTGCATGTGTGTCCCAAGGAAAGAGAACTCAAGTGAGTGCCTTCAAACACTGTTCATCCAACTCCTCTACTGCATATGTGTCCCAAGGAAAGAGAACTCGAATGAGTGCCTTCCAACACTGTTCATCCAACCTTTCTACTGCATGTGTGTCCCAGGGAAAGAGAACTCGAGTGAGTGCCTTCCGACACTGTTCATCGCTTCAGTGCATCCCAGGTGTCCCTCCACAGAAGAATGATAAACAAAACATGGCGTTTCCGTACGTGTTTATGTCTGATGCAGCATACACTTAGACAGGAGGAGTAAGGCGTTGATTTATGCGTGCTGCGTGTGGATGGCCCCGCGAGGCTCCTGTGTAAACATAAAGGCTCACATGGTATGATTTAATTATATAAGTGCCCAGAGTGGACAAATGCACGGAGACAGTGTGCACCGCAGGGGCCGCGGGAAGTGCCAGCTTCCTCTTACAGGGTTTGCTTTAGGGACGACCATGACAAAACAGCTTTGGAGTAGGTAAGGACACTTACTTGTCCTTGTCCCCAAGGACACTGCAGTCAATATATAAACCCACATACAGCCACAATCACGTGTGCATAAAATATAAACAAAATAATTATGAGTGTAAGTTCCAGTATTGTGGCATGGCCATCTGAACCAGATCAGAGCAGTCGATGTCATTGACAGTAAATTAATTGAAAGTCTTCTAAAGTATTCTACATAGTGGTGCACAGTCAGCTGCAGCTCCGGTTCCAGGGGATCTGACCTCCTCTTCTGTCCTCTGCTGCCACCAGACACACCTACAGACCACAAACATTTAGTCAAAGCACCCACACATGTAGAAAATTAAAATAAAAATGTAATGTCTTAATATATTTTGCTTAATTGTAACTTTTTCCTTTTATAATAGAAAGCTAACAATGTTTAGAATTCTAGAAGAATTTTCTTTTTTGGGGTCTGGAATTCACATAATGAATTTTTATCAGACTAAGTAAAACATGTTAGAGGGTAGCATATCTGAAAAATTAAAATGTAGCTGTAATAGATTGCTGAGGTGTATATAACATGTTCTGAAGGATCAATGTTTATGTAACTTGATAGCATTAAAAATGTGTGACTCACCTGACCAACTGCAGGCTGAGCCGGCAAAGTGAAAGTCCTTTGAGTGGGGCATGTGTGAAACTATTGAGACTTGTACGCTGCATGGTTTCATTAACGGCACTTGGACATTTTCCTGTCACATTGAAATGTTATGTTCAGAGAAGGAAACTCAGCCGCCTGTCTGTCTCATCTGTCTCTGAGCCCTAATCCTGCAGTACTTCCCACGTGGTACACTTGTGCTTTATAAACTCATAAACTATCTTGGCTTGTGTTTAATGTTAATAAATGTTAAAGTCATGCCGCTATTACCTCAGGTATGTTTCTCTGATGATAACAAAAAGTCAGAGTCAAACTTAGCATTGGCAAGACGGCTTAATGGGGAAAGATACTTTCCCCTGGTGGCCCAGGCCTGGGTGTACTCCTGGGACCCACATGGTAGAAGGAGAATCAGCTGCTACAAGTTATCCTCTGACCTCCACACATGCCATAGCGTGACACACAAGAAAGTGTGCGTGCTCATACACAATAAATAAATAAATGTGAAAATAAATTTAATTAGAAAAGGCTAATTTAACCAGAAATAACACAGTGCTTCCTTGGAGTCAACCTTTTGCCCTACCCCACCCCCATCAGCCTTCATTTTGGGGCAGCTGGACTCGTGTGTTCCTGACCCTGTGACATGCATCTGACTCGTGTGTCCCTTACCCTGTGACATGCATCTGGACTCGTGTGTCCCTGACCCTGTGACATGCATCTGGACTCGTGTGTCCCTGACCCTGTGACATGCAGTTTTTCACTTGGCTCGTTGGTGACTCATTCATCAGCTTCCTTTGTCCCCCATGACCAATGATGACGGTAGAAGGAGCATCTTGCATACACAGAAGCTGTGCAATATTGTGCCGTGTATCAATAAGATGATTGGTCATGTTCATATAAGACTGACTGCAGCCGGCATCAGAGGGTCGCAAGTGGAGAATGAAGAGGAGAAATAGCACAGGTTTAGTTTAGGAAGAGCTGTGGAATGAGGCAGAGGGACAGCGTATGACTGACTAGTGGTCCACTTCTTTCTCTCATTCTTCTGAGAATCGTTGCCACATCACGCCAAGGCCTTTTTTCCTTGTTTAACAGAGCCTAACAGAGTCTGTTTAGGCATCCAGCCACACCATGTTCTAAAGGTTCTGCTGTCCCCTCCTTCCCATTCCCAGGTACTCTCTACTCCTCGTATCCCACACCCCATCCATTCCCCTCAAGGCTTCCTTCCCACTGTCCAATTAAAGTCCAGATGGGCCCAACCTCTCTACACTTTTGCTTTTCCGTTATGTGTGTCTGTCTGTGGACGAGCTCTTCCCTGCTCCGCAGTTGCCTGCATTTAAAAAGGATTGCAAGAATGCACAGAAGGACTTTGCAACAGTTCCCTGTGCAACTTTTATTTCCAAAATAAATACTACTCATAAATACCATTGTGAAGCGTGAGTCCACATTCCAGACTTGTAATTGTGCCTGTGTGCTGTCTGCTTTCCATTAATATCAGGGGGAGTTGCACTAAACATATTTTTCTCACCTCTGCTGTTCTGTCAGTCTGGGAGGCAGAGTATTGGTCTCAAGGTAGTGAATCCTTATTAAATATAGTTTGGTTGGAAGCTATGTGTGATAAATATTCTATATATTTAGATATTAAAGCTTATTACATTGTGATGAATGACTTAAATACATAAAAAGAAGTCAGATATTTTATTATAGCTGCAAAAGCCTTATATTGGAAACATTTTCCCCTTTGTGTTTTTCCTTTTTAGACACTAACCTTAGGATTTGGCATCTCAGGCATCATCTACAGCCCCTGGTTGCACTTTCCTGTAATGTCACTCTTTGTGACAAGACCATTGCTGGCCCAGGGCCAGCTCAGGGTAACTCTAAAAGTGAAACAAAATGGCAAACCATCAAAACCTGGTATTCAACTGGATTAAGACCTGGCGGAAACATTGGGGAGAAGGCCGAGAGGATGTGCAGGGTGGTGAGCGCTCTGGCCTTGACTGGATCAGCCCCAGCTGTGGATAGGGTGAGTGAGGGCAGGACCAGAGCGTGTGCACAAATAGAACACAAAAGCCATGAAGAGCCCGAGTTCCAGCTCCATTCACACTCGCTGCTCACTCAGCTTTCAGTCACCACAGTGTCCTTTTATCCGCCTGCTCCGTGAGTCTGCTCTAGTTCTCACTTACCGTCAGGAGCATGGTCTTGTTTAATGTGTGTCTCTGCCATCTGTCGGGAGGACAGTCACCCCTCAACCTTTAGGGTCTTATGATTATTATTTGTTATTCATTCTCACTTAAGATTCTGAAAATGTAGTTCTGCATTTCAAAATCTATCACAGTTTAATCATTGCAGGAGTTCAAGGGCATTGGAAAAAGTATAATTTATGGTTCCTTTTCCCTCTCAGCATGAATAACTCCAAACCCAGTGAAGTGTTGCTTTGGCTTTTCTTACCCAAATGGTGTACTTATCTGACTCACTTCAATGGTTGCCTATTTTCCTTTCAGAAATGTCTGTTCTCTCACCAGGATGCTAAAACACTGTGCAGATGTACAGTTGGATACAATGATGCCAATATAATATATGCACTGTTCAATAATTTATTTTGTATCTGGAGTGATGCATCTGTTTCCTTCTTGTGGGAGGGGGTTTCAGCTTCATTTTCAATGTCATTTTAGGTACTGGTCCAATTCTTCCATCCAGTTAACCAAAAATGAAAATTTCCATCTGTTCAATTGCCATTCAGAGGAATGTTTTATCTCTGAAGCACATTATGACAACTAAAATTGACAGCATAATCAGCCTGAGTTTTTTTTTCTTTCATTCCTCTTCATATTCTCTTGAGTTTTAACAAAAAAAGGATTCCTTTTTTCTCTTCTCTTCTCTTCTCTTCTCTTCTCTTCTCTTCTCTTCTCTTCTCTCTTCTTTATAAAAAATTGCTGCCCAAGATTTAGGAAGCAAACGCGTCCATCCAGCAGATATAGACAAGCAGAGCATGAGTGGCCGCTGTCCATTCTTCGGACTTCATTATATCTTTTTTCCTGTCCATTAGTAACCCGACCCATTAGCAAAATGCTATTAACACAACAATACAAACACAGAGTTCTATTTCTTAAGAATAAGTGTCTGCTTGTACTATGTGGTGTTCCATTGAACTCCCAAATTCTCTCCAATTGGAAGGTACAGTCACAGGCTGATTTTATTGATTAGCATGTACTTAAAAAAAAAAAACTAAAGTAATCTTTGTAATATACTTCCTGTAAAGTTTGTTTTACTTTTAGAAACTTAAAAAATACTGTTTCAAGTAGCTTGATAGCTGAAATAGCAGAAATAATTATTTTTTCATACTGTTAACTTTCTAATTAAATTAACCGGTTAATAGAAAAATTTTAAGTGCAGTGAATAAAATATGGTTTTATCTACCAAGTGTAGAGCTATATTACTGGAGGAGCAGTAGGATCAGAATAAAACAGCTGATTTTTGTGATGATTTCCCAATACGCTAGATCAAGCCATGCTAAACCTGAGAGAACAATTATCCTGGATAACTAATTTTTTTAAATGTCTATACTTTAATAAATATCTCTGATCCCTGTACCTTTTCTTGTGTTTCAAGGAAATATGATAGTTTGTACAATAACAATAACTAGCACTTTTTGCTGTCCTATACAAAATTTGTGCCACAGCCCTTTCAAGTATGTTGAACTCTAAGTTTGTCTAGTGTTCTTCTGTGTCTCATGCTTATTGGCTTATAGATTTCCCATTTGCCTTCCTAATGCTTCATGTACCTTTGCCTAACAACCAAGATGTTCTGGGGATCGCATCAGTAAGTTAAAGTAATATACTGCAGTTATAAATTGTGCTACCCAATGGACAAGGAACTGCTTTAAAATTGTAGGAATTAATGTTTTCTTAGGATATAAATGCCTGATCAAATGGATAACCAACTGGAGGCTATTCAATATGTAGAGCATTTTAACAGCTTGGTTGTGAAACCTGTTAGAATATCCTATAAAGGGATAAAGAGCACTCTTGAGCATGCTAAACATTGCCGCCAAAGGCTTCCAGCTTTGTGTTAGATTTGTTTTGTACAGTTTTGAGTAATTATTGAGCAAATTTAAATTTCCTGTCTTTGGGATCTTAGGATCTGAAAGAGTCAGTAGTTAAGTTGTTCATGTCTCATTCTGGTTTATCTGTCTACCCCTGTGAATGGACAGGTTTGTCAGGATGTAGTACTAAAGATGTAGCCATATACTTTCAAGGAAACCTTCTCTTCCCATCCCAGTTCTCTTGTGTTTTAAATTCACCTTAAGCTACTCTCCTTAATGGCCCAAAAGAACAAAGAAATAGGGTGTCGGAGAGGTTGGGTGGAGATGCCTTTAGGAGCTGGACGGAGGAAGGGTTTGGGGACTATTGGTAATTTATAAGGATAGGACTTGCTGTATTGACTTCTGTATTCTGTTTCTTCCACCAGTTCTGGGAAACATTTATAAACAAAACAGTCTGTGGCTCTTGAAATCAGAGTAGGATTTTTTTTTTAAAATGGGGAAACGGTAGGTAAGATTGCAAAGCTATGTGGAAAAGACAGAGTGGTGTGACTTGATTTTGTCTTTGTTTATATACTGTTTCTGTTATTCCGGTACCTAAGAATTTAGGGCTTGAAATCTAAAATGTTACCTCATTCAGTAAGTATATAGTGATAGTATGTTCTCCATAAGGCAGTGTGATGCCGAGGATCCAGAAACAGAGCGGAGCCAGGCCTGTCTTGGCCAGCAGTCTAGGATTAGCAGCTGAGTTTGAAACCCAGCTCCCAGGTCAGTAATTTGATTTATTCAAACTTACTTGTTGAATGCGTACAGTACACCACCCATTTCTTATTGTAAGCTCTAGTCTACTTGGCAAATGAACTATGAGAGGTCCATGATCTGTCATTCTCTTTTTAGAAGAGGGGGTTGGGCAGTCAGAGAGGGAAGCCGTGAGTGCAGTGGGTCTGAGGAACAGGATGTGGAGAGGAAGGTGTGGGCTCTGCGACTGATCAGCTGAACTCTGGGAGAAGGCTAAAGGCGGGAGTGGCTCTGTTCCTAGAGCCCAGGAAGCCTTGCAGCTGGCCTTCAGTGAACAGAGAAGAGAGTAATACAAAATGAGATCAGCTGCGGACTGATACCAGCTCAAGTGGGGCTCATTGGTTAGGGTAATTGATTTGATTTTTATTCAAAATAGGTTGGAAGCTCTTGAGAGATTTTTAAGTAGGATGGTCAAGCAATCTGACTTCCTTTTTGGCTTTTTCCATCCTTTTTTTTTTTTTAAATAGTCCTTTTATCTCATTTGTTTTGTAAAATTTGATGTTGAAAACAGAAGTTGAATTAGTTATGCCACATTACATTGTTTGGGAAAACTAAAACTTTGAAATGAAATTGATGTTTGCTAGTAATGTTGGAATTGACAGTATCTGCCCCATTAGACCCAGTGTGTCTTGAAGAAAAGATTAAAAATCATACCGATTATTTGTATCCTCAGTTTGTGGACTGGGAACCAGCACTCATCGGGTGAATAATGTTATGTCTGAGGACAATATAGAGGGACTGTGTGTCACAAAGAGCTTTTCAGATCTCAGACTCACCACTAAGATGTCAAAGCTATTCTGAGATAACAAGTTATCCAGAGCACTGAATACAGAATAGTGTAGTCTAGTCCACAGGCTCTCCCAGTAGAAAAGCTAGTCCTATATGGCTGTAAAGTATACCCTCACTGTGCTAAGGCTTGTTCATTTGTATATTTAATTTTGAGATAGGGCCTTGCTCTGTACCTCAGGTTGGCCTCAAACTCATGATTCTCATGTCCCAGCCTCCTGTGTACTGGGGTTAGAAGCATGTGCCATTATGCCTGGCTACACTTAATATATATGTGTGTGTGTGTGTGTATATATATATATTATATATACATGCATAAATACACTTATTTTTTGAGTTAGAAGCCATAGCAATACATAATTTATTATTCCTATAAATATTTCTACTGAATTACTAGACTGTGAGTATTACTGTGTTGTTAATATCTAAAAAGAAACTTGATTTTTCCCTTTGTTTAAACTCAGTGATCAGGTGACTGTATGTAAAAATTGAGTAATGCTAAATCTCTAGTTTTGAAAAAAGCTGTCAGTATTTAGTGCTTAAGAAAGTGATATCAGCATTTCTCAAGCCTTGATGATGACTAAGAGTAGTCTTAAGAAAGAGTGACAGGGACTAGAGACAGAACTCAGTGATTGAGACAGTGGCTGTGCTTAGACAGGACTCAGTTTCAATTCCCAGCACCCACAAGGCAGCTCACAACCGTCTGGAACTCTAGTTCCTGGGCATCAGGCACCAGGTACATAGACCCATACACATAAAAATTTAAAATTACTTATTTATTATTTATTTATTGAACAGGGAAGTAAAAACACTTTATGATAAAATTAAAGATTTACATGGAAAATATTTCAGATAAACCTGTTAAATTTGACAATTTTCATGGAAAATTAAAGAGTAAAGTGGTAGACATGTAAAGCATTGCTAAATTAATTGAAATATGGGCTAGAAACATTTTATGATAGAATTGAAAGTATGTGTAAAACATTTCTGATAAAATTGTAGAAAAATGTAGAAAAACATGTTAGAATTGAAGATTAACATGGAAATTTTTATATAGATATAATAAAGGTAGGCATAAAAGTATTCCTAAGTTGATTGAAAGTGGAATTATAAACATTTTCTGATAAACTTGAAGATTTACATGGAAAATATTTCTGATAAAATTGAAGAAATATATAGAAAAATATGTTAAAATTAAAGATTATCATGGAAATAATACAGATAAAATGATAGGCATAAAAATAATTTTAAGTTGATTGAAGGTGGAATTATAAACATTTTCAGATAAAATTGAAGATTTACATGGAAAATATTTCTGGTAAAGTTCAAGAAATATATAGACAAATACATTAAAATTGACTATTTCATGAAAAATTTTACATATAAAATTGTAGATATAAAAACTAAATTAATTGAAGGTGGAATTAGAAACATTTGTGATGAAATCAAAGACTTACATTGAAAACATTTCTGATAAAATAGAGGAAGTATATTAAAAGACATATTAAAATTGAAGATTATCATGAAAAATAATGCAGATAAAATGGTAGACATAAAAGCATTACTAAATTAATTAACAGGGGAATTACAAACATTTTCTGATAAAATTGAAGATTTACATGAGAAATATTTCTGTTAGTCTATGTCTTCTCATTGGGGAGTTGAGTCCATTGTTGTTAAGAGATATTAAGGAATAGTGATTGTTGCTTCCTGTTATTTTGATGTTATTTTTAAGTTTGTGGGTATCTTCTTTTGGGTTTGTTGGAAGAAAATTGCTTTCTTGCTTTTTCTAGGGTGTAGTTTTCCTCCTTGTGTTGGCATTTTCCATCAATTATCCTTTGTAGGGCTGGATTTGTGGACAGATATTGTGTAAATTTAGTTTTATCATGGAATATCTTGATTTCTCCATGTATGATGATTGAGAGTTTTGCTGGGTATAGTAGCCTGGACTGGCATTTGTGTTCTCTTAGGGTCTGTATGAGGTCTGCCCAGGATCTTTTAGCTTTCATAGTCTCTGGTGAGAAGTCTGGTATGATTCTGATAGGTCTGCCTTTATAAGTTACTTGCCTTTTTTCCCTTACTGCTTTTAATAGTCTTTCTTTGTTTAGTGAATTTGGTGTTTTGATTATTGTGTTATGGGAGAACTTTCTGTTCTGGTCCAGTCTGTTTGGATTTCTGAAGATTTCTTGTTTGTTCATGGGCATCTCTTTCTCTAGGTTATGGAAGTTTTCTTCTACAATTTTGTTGAAGATATTTACTGGGCCTTTACGATGTAAATCCTCGCTCTCGTCTATGCATATAATCCTTAGGTTTGGTCTTCTCATTGTGTCCTGGAGTTCCTGGATGTTTTGAGTTACCAGCTTTATGCATTTTGCATTTTTTTGACTATTGAGTCAATGTTTTCTATGGTATTTTGAGCACCTGAGATTCTTTCTTCTATCTCTTGTATTCTGTTGTTGATGCTTGCATCTATGACTCCTGAATTCTTTCCAAGGTTTTCAATCTCCAGAGATGTCTCACCTTGCAATTTCTTTATTGTTTTTACTTCCACTTTTAGATCATGGATGGTTTTGTTCAGTTTCTTTACTTGATTGTTTGTGTTTTCCTGTAATTCCACTATCAACATCATGAGATACTATTTTAAATTCAATTCTTGGTTTTCCAGTGTGCTGGGGTATCCGGGACTTGCTGTGGTGGGAGAACTGGGTTCTGATGTTGCCATGTGGCCTTGGTTTCTGTTGGAAGGGTTCTTGTGCCCATCTGGGGCTAGTTGGTATTCTTGTCTCTGGCTGGAGTTTGTTCCTCCTATGGGCCTGTAAGCCTGTATCCTTACTCCTCTGAGCTCAAAAGGAAAACTCTGCTGGGAGATCTCTCTCTCTCCTGGTGGACTATGCACTGAAGACTGTGGAGTTTCCCGACTCCGCAAATGGCGGTGGGCAGGAAGACTTTGGTCCCAGCTGCTCTACTGATCTTAGGCCTTGTGTGCTCCTAGTTGGGTCCCCTCTAGAGAGAAGGTAGAGATCTCACCTCTGTGCTCAGAAGTGAAAGTCTGCTGGGAGATTGCTCCCTCTTGGCGGGCTATGCACAGACAGCTATGGAGTCTCCCTGCTCCCTGGTACAAATGGCTGCAGGAAGACGTCAGTCCCAGCTGCTCCACTGATCTTAGGCCCTGTGTGTTCCTATCTGGGTACCCTCCAGAGAGAAGGTGGAGATCTCACCTCTGTGCTCAAAAGTGAAAGAGCTGCTGGGAGAGCACTCTCTCCTGGCGGGCTCTGCACAGAAGGCTGTGGAGTCTCCTGGCTCCCTGGTGCAAATGGCCTTAAAATTACTTTTTAAAAGAAATTTAAAAGAGTGATTAACAAACATGTACAAATGGATAGCAAAGTCGTGTATGTATACATATTCTTATGTGTAACAATTTGTATGGAAGTTTGCAACTGTTTATTCACATTACTGCTCTTGATATTCAAAACATCTTCTCAAGGTCTTCAAGATTGTTTGAATATGCTTAACTTCTGTTCTGTCATTCTTGAAGCATTGTGGGTAGTGGATGAGCCTATAAAAAGCTGGGTGTGGAGTAGAAGTTAGTTAGTGGTCATCAGTATTATTACTGCGTTTTTATCAGCCAGGTAAAGCACACAGTATTTGGTCAGTTATCCAGTCTGTGTCTGAGCTATGATGTTGACTGCATTCTTTCAGTCCAAGGCTCGTGGTTCTCCACGGCTGTATTATCCATTGTGACTGCGTGTATTAAGCTCTCTAGGATAATTCTAAGCACCAGGGCCTTAAGAGATGTAGGATCCAGTGCTTTTTATGAACCTTCCTGGTCCTGCTCACTGGCTTTTCCTTTTCTATCTCCCTAAGTGTGCCTTGTGTCAGTTTCTTGTTCCTGCTATCTGTGATTTGTACATTGTTACTTCTAAGGGCTTCTGTACAGCTTTGACCCGGTTCTGTAAAGCTTTGACCTGGGGCCTTTGCTGCCCATCTAGGTTTTCATTATTTACTCATTTATTTATTTTTTGAGGCAGGCTTTTTACTTTGTAGCTTAGATGGCCCTAGAACTCACTGTGTTGACCAGGCTGACCTTGAACTCACAATACTCCTGTGTCAGCCAGATAACACCACAACTATTCTCTGGCTCAGTTTTCATACTTCTGTGTATTATAAGCTGAAAGTGTTTTGAAGCCATGCATGTTTGGGTAACAGTTTTTTGCACCAGGATTAAATATGTCATTACAACAAAATACAGAACTTGTTAAGAGTTCTCAATTTATCATTGTGCACTGTAAATCTCCAAGAAGAAAGAGTATAGAGGGCTGAATATAAAATAAAACCTTTAAAAGTACTTTAGGCATGAAGCTCTCCCACTCCCCACAGTTCACAGGCCAGCACAAACTGAAGGCTTTGACATCCAGAGAGCTGCCCTGGGTGTCGGTAGGGTAGAGTGCTTTTGAGTGTTGGTTTCATAGGTTTCACCCAGAAGCACAAAGCAGAACCTTGAGAGGTGAAGAGATGGGCTCCGGGGAGCTCTTTTTGACCTCTCTGTAGTCATGCTGTGCTTTTCTGTGAGCCACTGAGTTCATGGTGACTTCACTGCTCAATGCCCTGAAACACACTGGACCCATTCCCCTTTTCTCTCAGATCCCAGAAACCAGAAGACAGTAGCTGACAGGTGTTTCATTCAGACTGACCATGTTAAAAGTGAAAATCTTATCTTCCAAAAAAGAAAGCAATAATTTTGCTGAATAGTCAAATGGTCTGTCTTTATGAATGGTCTCTGTCTCCAGCTCCACAGCTAGATGTCTGGACAGAAACTTGAGAATCATATTTAACACTTTTTTCCTGACTCCCTGTGAACACCCCTTCAGATACCGGGACAGTCAATTATCCTTTCTACATAGCTTTTGAATCCACAGTATATTCCCTGTTGTAAGGATCTCTGACCTGGACTGTGCCTTTAATACTTTTCTCCTGACCTACAGCTGTTTTTTGCTTTGCTTTTCTACCTGTCTTTCTTTAACTGAGGTTCTACATGCTAATCTGACAGTGATTCTAAATTTCAGGTGTGGTTATATGACGGTTGCTTCAATTCAGTAACTTCTTACTCTCCTTAAGCATTAGGTCCAGGCTGCTGCATTTAAGCGGCATTCCACAGAATCAGCTCCTTGCCTACTTAGTAAAGTCTCATTCTCCACTCTTGATCTCTAACCTCTAGCTCACGGGATCCTTAATCCTCTTTTTAGTATCAGGTCCAGCCTTTGAATCAAGTCCGGTTCCCTTACCTCTTACCGCCTTCCTCTTGCCCTTTTCTTTTTGACCTTGAACCCTCTGTCTTGTACCCACCGATCCTTTCCTGGCATTTAAATGCCTCTTTTTTCCTTGGAGACCTGCCTTGCAGTCTAGGCCTGCCAGACAGGACACTCGGGGTCTCAGGATAGCTTGGGCTTGCAGCTCTGCTCTTCGCTGCTATCATGTATCTAATTGTTACTGCACTTGTTTCCCCTGTGAGGTGCCTGATGTGGCAGTTCGCCTCCCATTATACAACCATCTTTTCTTTCTTACTAAGAACTTAGTTTTTGCTAGCACCGTGCCACATGTGGCAGTTCGCCTCCCATTATACAACCATCTTTTCTTTCTTACTAAGAACTTAGTTTTTGCTAGCACCGTGCCACATGTGGCAGTTCGCCTCCCATTATACAACCATCTTTTCTTTCTTACTAAGAACTTAGTTTTTGCTGGCACCGTGCCACATGGTTAATGATGGTTCCCCGTGTTTCTGTTGGGAAAGGCCTTACTCTCTTGCCTCTTCTTTCTCTTGGGCTAGGCAGTGACACTTCGGCTGCCTTTTTACTCACTGCAGGGTGAGATGGCACTTTAAAACAGTGGAGGAGAAGCCCTTAAGATAGCAGATCCTATCATTTAAACCCTGATGTTTATCTTCCATTATTTTTTTTATGAGAGAAAAATAATTGTTTTATTACTGTTCTTTACTTTGTTATAGACATTTTCCTTGTAGCATAGCATTTCTATTTCTTTTCAAGCCTTTCTTTCCCTGTTTGTATTCCTGTTCCCTCTGTCTGTCTTACCAAAGAGTAGAACCCACCTTCCTTAAGGCTTCTCTCTCTCTCTCTCTCTCTCTCTCTCTCTCTCTCTCTCTCTCACACACACACACACACACACACACACACACACTCTCCCTGCTTGTCTTGGACAGAGACTGTGAACATATGATCTCAAACCATCCAATAAGAAATGTCTGCCCCACTTAGTAAATCATGAGTTAGTTATAATATTAGTACATAGCAGGAAACCTTCCTGGCCATGGGTCTAGTTGGACTATAACTGAGGGGGTGCAGGAAAACACTCAGGGTAGAGCAACCTACTGTGTAGTGCCAGCACTCGGTGGGGCAGACGGTCAGTTCTAGTGCTTAATGACTGCAGACATAGCTTTTTGTTGTTGTTGTTGTTGTTACTACATTTATTTATTTTGGGGGGCACACAAATGCCACAGTGTGTATGTGGGGGTCAGAGGACAACTTGCAGTAGGCATTGGTTCTCTTAGTCATATGGGTACTGGGAATTGAATTCACAGTCCAGGCTTATTGGCAAGTGCCCTTACCCACTGAGTCATCTGGCCAGCCAGATAATATTTTATTAGACCAGTTCTGTGGCATTTTTGATAGTTCTCTTATTACATAATGTTGGGACCTGTTTCTTCAAGTCTTACACAATACTATCAGCTACCCAACCTTCCCTTTAAAACACTAAACCAAGGGTTCTATTGCATGCCCTTATTGTCTGCTGATCTGTCTGGCTTCCTGGCGGGTGGCAAATGTCGTGAGGACCATTGTGTTTATGAGTATTTCTCTACACTGTGTAGTATTTCAGTGGCTCCTAGCTCAATGCTGCATATTAAAAAGGCACTCAGTCTTTTTCTTTATTTAATAAATGACAGACCTGCATCTCTAACGTCAGCTTTCCTATCTATCCCTGTAATTGTGTGCATGTCTTCACTGTCAACCCAGGTTGCTTCTGGCAAGATCCCTGGGGTATCTGCTTACCAAACCCAGTACATTCTTTCCATTTTGTGCCTTGACTAATTTCTTTTAAAAATTAACCACAGCATTCCTTTCTTGGTGTCATTCTCTCATTCTGACTGTTCCTTCAGGTTTCCAGAAGTATTGCCACTTATCTGGCAGCTCTTACATCCTTCTGTTCTCCCCAGGATTCTTTCTTAAATGCACCCACTCCTATAGCGTCAGTCACTATACGTGCTGATGGCTTCCAAGCCTTGTCTCCTACCCAGCCCTCTCACTGAGTTACAGACCGTTTGTCCAACTGCCTACTCAATGTATGCATCGTGATATTCTGCAGAACGCTCCAGCTCCGCCTGCTCTGCATGACTAAAGAGTCAATGAATTTGCTGTCCTTCCCAGCAGAGACATAATGTACATATGGCTATTATCTAAGTCATTGGCTTACTCTAATTCTCAGTAAACTAGCTGAAACTAAATTAATATGTATGTATAAAGTCAGTTAAAATTTATTCTCAGATTTTCTTTTTTCTTTCAGTCTAGGGCTTAATGATTTTCTTTTAGAATATAATTAAGGCTGTTTATAATTTCCAAAATTTTATATAATACCAAGACAAGAATGTAGACAATGATAATAATGTATTAATAATCTTAGTATGTTACAAAGACTGAATTTGAATTTTTCGCTGTTTAGAGAAACCATTTTAATTGCATATTGACAGTTTTAATATATAATTTTTACTTAATAGAACTTTTATTCTTTTTCAAAAGAATAAGTAGAATAGGAAGAATGAGTTGAAAAATAAATTCAGAAAGAACTATAAAGCATTTACAAAGGGAGGAAAACTGCTTGAAGAAATCATAAACTAAGCCCTGCCTCTTTTTGTGTAATAATGTCCCCTTTAATCTCACATAGTCCCATTGGCATTATCAGTTAAGTAGTTAAGTTGTGCCAAGAGTTGGCTTTCAATGCCTGGCGGTGGTGGCGCACGCCTTTAATCCCAGCACTTGGGAGGCAGAGGCAAGTGAATTTCTGAGTTCGAGGCCAGCCTGGTCTACAGAGTGAGCTCCAGGACAGCCAGGGCTATACAGAGAAACGCTGTCTCAGAAAAACAAAACAAACAAACAAAAAAACAAAAAAGAAAAGAGTTGGGCTTTCCTCAGGTTTGTCTCCTGCCTGAACTCTGTCACTAATAGTTCTGTATCTAGTGTGTCAGCCACCTTACAAGAGAGACTTCAACATTGGTCAAACATCTTCAAACTTGAGAATTACTAAGTCATGCAGACAAATACACACTGTTGGTGTTGCAAACATTTAAACCTGGAAGTTGAGAAAGCATTGACATTTGCAGAGTTGGTTTTAAAATTTTTAATCAACCCTAGGAAATAGCTGAGACATAAAAACACGTTAGACCATTTTGTTCATTTGGAAACCTTCAAGCTTAATTAGATTTTTTTCCAGGCACTTAATTTATGTATGCACCATAGTTTCCTTTGGATTTTAATTTTGTTTAATGTCTTTTGTTCAAAGGTACACAAAAAGCAATTTTTCCCTTTATAATAATTTCTTTCAACTCTTAAAATAAGGTATTTAAGATTTCCCTTTGTTGATACGTTGATTTAAAGCTTTGTGCCTTCTATACTTGAATTATATTAAAGCCAATGGATTTATTTCTAGTTAATTATTATTCTCCATTGGACAGCTGCCTGGATGTTTAGAGCTGTTTGAATAAAGCGTGTTTTCATCCCTGCATCCCATGACATCGAATGTCTTTCTGGAAGCTGTATTAAACTGACGCTGTGTATCACTGGGGAGCCAGGAGGAATAGTTTTTGCTCCTGCTTGCTCCCGAGTTCATTATTTCCTTTTGTAGAATTAGGATTAACTTAAAAAGAGTGAGTGGGGGTGAAACCAGCATTCAGAGCTGAAGTGTCACAGTGTAACTTGCAGTGCTGGGAAACTTCCCGTTAAGTACCCAAATCACAGACCTCCTTCTGCTCTTAGGGGTTTTTAATGTTTTAGGATTTTGGAATAATGCCATCTACTGGTTGTAAAGAGCATCTTTTGCATTTGCCTAATAGTCATGTAAAAAGCAGTGCTTAGGAGTGCAGCCCCTGCCTCTCAGGTATCTTGTCCATTCCCTCTTGAGACCAAATTGAAGTGAAGGTCGTCACTCACTGGGATGGCTGACTGTGGAAGTGTTGGCTTTGTTTTGAAGCAGATGTGCATTAAGTCCCAGCTTCCATACTGTACTTTGTGAAAGTATGCCATGTCTGCTAACAGAATTAAATGTGTTGTCTGAGTGGATGATACAAAGTATATTTATCTGACTTGCTATTTTTAATTATTTTTAACTGTTACTAAATATAAATCTAGGTTTTTTTTCCTGTTTCTATATTTAACAGGAGAGTCATGGAAACACGTTTTTAAATATTTCTCTGTCTTTTCCAGTACTCAGAAGTTTTTCCATATTTAGTGAGCAAATAATTTTATATTACTATAAATTTCCAAATGATAGTTAAAGGTTAGTTTAAAATCTGAATGAAAAAGGTTAAAAAGTAGTAACAATTATAAATATCCTTATTGTATGTATGATTAACTGATTTTTTAAAAATATTTCTACCAAGGAAAAATGATTTACCTTTTGGAACGATTAACACCTCTTTTTATATAAAAGTATAATAGGGCATCAAAGTGGGAAGTAGGCTGCTATATACAGGCTGGGAAAGCAAGCAACAAGCCGCAGTTAGCTGCGAACTGTGGGCGTGAAGCCTCCTGCGTGACGGCTGTGCCCCTGTGCACTTTGACACTGTGATAATGGCGTCTCTGAGCTGGCAGCCACGTTTCATGGTAGCAAACACCTAGGTTGCAGGGAAACTTCAGGCTTACTGTCGGGAGAGAGCAGAGGTGATTGCTTTCCCGGCTGGGTCTGCTTTCTGCTTCTCTTGTGTATCCTGTGTCCATGTGGTGTGTCCCTGAAGGTGGAAGGGAGCTCGGCAGCGACAGGCGCCACCGCTTCCTGCCTGCCTTGCTGATGGCCACAGTCTCTGGAGCAGTCTTCTCCCCACAGCCCAGAGCCCGGGTCCAAAGCCCTTTGTTTCTAAGCAGTTACCTGGCCCGGTTGGAGCTTGTATTTAGGTGTGAACTGTGAATTGCTATTGCAGTAAGAAAATGGGCCAGTGTTATGTTGAAAGATGGAGAGTGGTGTTATCTTTCAAAAGTGTGTGTTTTCCCTGCCAGGTGGTGACAATGGCACACTCCTAAGCCCCCATGTCCTCTGAATAAGACCAGGAGCAGCCAGGGCAGGGACCCACCTTCTCTTCTCTGTCCATTGACTCAGAATCGGATCATACCTCTATTTCTTTCTCCTGGTTAAAAAAAAAAATACTTTCTCTGGTAGTAAATGTAAAACAACTGCCTACAACAGGCAGATTCTATAGACACTGATTAATATCCTAGTAAGATTATTTTGGTTAGCACCTATACCAGTGAATTGGTAGTGTATGTAGGGCAAGATAAGCACCTTAAATAAGAATTAGACTTTGGAGTCTTGCCTATATAAATTTATCATCTAAATAAAAGATTGTTATAGAAATTTTGCACTAAAATCTCTTGATTATAAGATTTTTCATTTTGACAGTTCAGTTTCTTAATAGTATTAAGTTCTATTTGCCCTTTGTAATTATTTGGTTGTTTTTAATAGTTCACACATATTTTAGAGTCTGGGGAGCTGGCCCAGCTATTATGAGCGCCTGCTGCTTTTGACTTGGGTTTAGGTCTGAACACCTTTATGGGGGTTCACAACGGTTTGATTCTGGTTCCAGGGCATCTGGCGCCCACTTCTGGCCTTGGCAGGCATTGCATGCGTTTGGTACCTTTAGGCAAACCACTCATATACATTAAAAAGAATGTACGTGTTTTAGAAATTATTCTAAAATTTAAAGTTCACATGTATAAAAACATAATATTCTCTTCTGATTTTTCATGTATTTTTAAATTCCTAGGGTTGTTTACTTAGATTTCTTTCTCTTAAAGTTGAATTACAAATTTGTCTATTATCTAAGAACCAGATTTTGGTTTTGGTATTTATTTTATATTTCATTAAATTAATTCTACTTCTGTTTTATGTGTTCTATTTTATTTGTTTTTGTTCACCAATTCTTCTTTCTTAGAAGTCTCAGGTCGTCTATCTGCATCCTTTTTGTTTCCCGAGATAAAGGCTTAGGGCTATGTATTTTCCTGTAAATAAAATTTGTACTGTCCAAGTTTTACTGTTATTGCTAATATCATTTGCTTAGTTTTACAATATGTTCACTAGTACATTTCCTCATAATTTATTCTGTGTGTGTGCATATTCATGTGTAGTCTGTGGCATATGTGGTACATATGTGTATGTGCATGCATTCATACGTGGCCGGCCTATAGCATATGTGGTATGTGTGTATTTGCACATATTCATGTGTGGCCCATGGTGTAAGTGGTACATGTGTATATATGCACACATTCATATATGGCCTGTGGTATGTGTGTATGTATACACTTTCATGTGTGGCCTGTAGTGTGTATATGCATGAGGAGACCAGAATAAGATGTCATCTTGTGTCTTCTGCCCCCTCTCCTGCCTGATTGTCCTGAGACAGAGTCTCTTACTAACCTAGAAGCTGGCCGTTTGGGTTGGGTAGCTGCCCACCAGCTCTCTCCCAGTGCTGAGTTTACAGAAGTGTGCAGTCTGTCTGGCTCTTTATACGGGTGGTTGGGATTCAAACACTGGTCCTCATGCTTGTGTAACAGCCCTCTTACAGACATTTAGCCAGCCCGCCTCAAACTTTCCTCTGCCTCCCGCTCCCTCTCTGTGTCCTTTATCAGATCTTGTTTTCCTTTGATGATGATTTACTGTGTTTCTCTTTGGGTCTTTAAAAACCATCTTACTACTACTGCTACTGCTGCTACTGCTTCATCTTCATCTTCTTCATCTTTCTCTTACCTTCCAAAACTCCCTCTAAACACTCTTGCGTTTGGTCACCTTCAGATTGCAGATGCGCTTGCCTTGCTGTGTGCTGTCTCCTCCCAGAGCCATGGTGAGTTGAAGGCCGCGTAAGCTGAACGTGCATTCCATTTCCTTGCTCAGCTGCTCCAGCAGAGCCAGGTTCAGAACATGAGTGAACACCGACCAGTTGGGCAAATGGAACACAAAACCTGTTTCTTCTTCATACGGTGATTGTCTCATGTACCGTGTTATATAGAACAGAATTACAGTTATATAATTCTGTTATATAAAAATGCAGAACAATGGTATAGATGCCCTTTCATACACATCATCATGAACTCGAGGTCGCTGTCAACCATCGTAAGGCGAGTGAAATCAGTATTCCACCACAGTGCCGTAGTTCTGTTTATGAAGGTCAGTTCGTCTGATTACACCAGCTAAAGTTTTCCCATCATGGTGGTCTCATCTCTTTTTTTTAAAAATCATCTTTCATTGAGATTATTTCTGCAGAAATCTAGTGTGGTGGGTACCTTATAGCATTAGTTTCTTTTATGTCCTTTGGATCCTAAAGAATTTCAAAGGTCTAGCAAGATCTTGTTTGCAAGTTTATCATTTTCACACTGCACGACAGAGTGCATTTGAAGCCTCTTACACCCGTGATATCTCTCTAAACTTTAAACGTGTTGCTGGTGGCTTCCCGCATGTTTCCACGCTGAAGTCACCCTTTGCTTCGCTCCTTTCAAACACCAAGCACCTCATGGTTAGATTTTCTTGTGCCGCTTTGATACTGTGAACGTTACGCACATGCTGAGTGCCTCCTCTGCCACCCGTCATCAGCTCATGGTAAAGTTTCCCTCTGCTGAGGACTGCTGCCATTCTACGCCCTTAGGGCCTGAAGTCAGGTCTGAAGCCCAGGGTTTGTCAGTCTCAACTGAAGCACAATACTATGACACTGTACTGTTTTAAGGTGTTCTATAGAGTACCACTACAAACACACACACACACACTCACACACATACACTCACACACACACACACACACTGGGGGGGGGGACTATTTTTGTTGTAAAACTTTTATGAATTTTTAAAATACTGATGAAATTTCATTGACTTTATGGTCCTTTGTATTTTAAGGTACTGATTGATTCTGTATATTAATATCTTTCTAAAATCTATTTCATGATTATTGAAATTTTTTTCTGGTTTTCTCTTTGTAAACTTCGGTGAGGTATTCCTACAGTATGCAGTAAACATCCAGTGAATGTTTTCTAAATGAAAATAATCTTTATGCTGGAGAAGCAGCCCTGTAACTGTGGTCATACAGTACATAGTTCTCATACTAAGCCTGGAGTATATGGTGGGATTGTTGTCTTCTTCACATTAACTGAGGTAGAGAAAGAAACCTGCCCCAATCACACAGCTGTATCTGGTAGAACTGGATCTGAATCAAGGCTGACTCCAGGAGTTTGTTCTTTATCTCTATACTCTAGTTTGTATGGCTTTATATGCTTTTGAGAAATGTGTTATTTTTATATTCATGCTTAAAATCCCTCCCACTGTCCTGCATTCTAGTTAATGTTTCAATAAATATTTTATTATTTAAAAAGTAAATGCTTCAATAAATATTTTAAGACTCCAGCCTACCTAGTCTAGCCCGACACCACACATTAGCTCTGTTTGCCGTGTCTGGCTCCGACCAGTTTTCCACAGTGTCTCTGCGCTTTGCTGCTGTGTGTGCGCCGTGTGCTTCAGCTGCCCTGCCTGGAGCTCAGCTCTTCCTAGTGCTGCCTTCCTGGTGACTCACCCCTCTGTCTTTGGAAGTGTCATTGCTGCCCACAGACAGTTGTCCCTCTCCAGTGCTCTTCTAGGTTTGTTCCAGGTCACAGCACCTACAGCCTGGCTCGAGCAGGCTGTTTTGTCGTTGCCGTCTGAGAAGAGCACAGAATGCTCATCTCTGTATCCTCTGGCCCCGTCAGCATTACCTGGTACCCAGGAGATGCTCCATAAATGTTTGTTGAATAAATGACTGAAAAGCCATTGTTTCATTTATGATTCTAGGGACCATAATGCTTGCTTACTGCAGTAGCTTCGTGACTTTTTAAATATGCCTGTGACTTATTTTGTAACAATGAAAACTGTTTATAAGAAGTGGGTATCTTGAAACAAAGTATAATGAATTTTTAATTCAAAGCTGCCTTTTCCCCTTATTTAGTTGTAAAACAACATAGGTTTTGTAATAGTGTGTTCTTTAAAAGAACTTCCATCTGTTTTTCCGTTGAAAATGATTCTTTGGTTAAAAAAAAAAAAAATTAACCCAGTTGTAATTATATATTAAGAAGAATGCCCCGTCTGGCTGTTTTAATTCTTTTAGTATTTTTCTCTTGGAAATACTTGGCAGAAAATGTATCTCATTAAGCTTGTCATTGCTAGTCATTACTTTGTGACTGCTTTTCAGTTATGCACTCTGTTGATATCATATATAGAAAATACTAGTTTTGTCAAAGCCCACCTCACCCTTCTCTCTCCAGGCAGCACAGATAAATGCAGACGACCGCACAGAGCACACACACTCTTAGGCAGCAGTCTCTCTATAAAATGTATCATGTATTTTAGGGGGATTTGGCTTGTTTCCTTATTAGTGCAGAAAATTTAATTGTCCATGCAGGGGAAGCAGACCCCATGCTCTTTATATGTTTTAACTCTTTGAATGGAATGGAGAAGTGAGAATGGAGAATTAGTTGCTGAGCCCAGTAGGCTGTTTCCAGCCTGGCAGCTGAAAGTCACACGTGAGGAAATTGCAGAAATTTACAATTCAATGTGTGTTTCATCAGGGAGAAATCCACAGATTGTTTTGACACTCAGTTAGAAATTCAGCATGAAGATGGACGTCTCATGAAATTTGCAGCTGCTGATTGAATTTATATTTCCATAAAGGCCATCAACAGTAGAAGCCTGCAGGGAAAGAGGGGGAGAGATGACAAAAACCTGTGAGGCCAGCATTTTCCTCAACGTTCCAGCCGCAAATTACTGGTAATAAGGGTGTACACTGACCAGGATTAAAGAAAAATATAGGCAGCCACGAGGGAAAGACTCCTCAGCTTAATTGATTTCAACTAAATATATCTACATTTGATATCTAAATATGTGTTTATTCATCTATAGAAATCCTAATATATACTTAAAAGTCAGTCTTCGCTATTTAAACAGCAAAAATAAGGCAGTTGTTAAAGCTACAGAGCTCCATTCCACAAGGTATCTCTGTAAGAGCCTTCAGAGATTTGGATATTCATTCAGAAAAAAGGAAATATTTTGGGATAATTGATAGGTATTCTCAGGTGAATTGTAGGTTACTTGCAAGAACATGAGATTGTTATTTTGATCCCATAGAAAACAAGCTTGCCTTTTGTTTCTGTAACACTTAGCTTCATTTTAAAAGCATTCAGGAAAAACCTGTACAACCCTGTGTCTTTAAGAACTACTTGATTTTTTTTTTTGTTTATGCAGTAACGATGTTATCATATTTTAAGTATATGCTAGATTTTCTACAAATGATGAAATATACTTAGATATCAAATGTAAGCATGGTTAAATTTCTACTGTGAAATCCATTCTCATTTTAAAGTGCTTTTAAAAAGCAAAACAGACCAAACCTTGTATTTTTGTACTTAACGCTTCTTCTGTAAGCCCTTCATATTATACACAATTGAAAAATACTGTGGTCTCTGGGAGACCGGCGGGCTCTGGGGATGGAGTCATTGTTCCTCCCAAGCTCTTTGTGTAGATAGCCTTAAGGATACAGTGTGCCCTCAGATAGCATTTATACAAGTTTAAGTAAAAGTAGTGACCTTATAGAGAAAAGAATTACATTTATTAACAATGTGACCCAAATATATAAGATTACCTAGAAAATATGAATGTGAAATCATTGGACATTATTAACATACTAGATTATGAATATTAGAACATAGAAAATGTTTCCAGATGTATTGTTTGTGGTTATAATTGAGAGTTTCATCTATTCTAATTTGAAAAGAATAGCATTTCTTCTAGTAGTTGTGCCTTATTTTTCTAAAGCTCAGGATTTGCTTCAGGTGTTGATTAAGCTCTTTCAGGTTAGACGGTCTGAACAGCGTGTTCTGCCAGGAGACGCTTGAGTAGTCTCCCTCTCACTACCAGTGCTTAGTGTCCTCTTCACCATGTGTTAAAAGCCAAATCTTTCAGCTAGATGTAATTTTCTCTCATTTCAAAATTTATTTATAATTTATTTAGATTTCATGTGTTTGCCTGCAATTCAAGGTACCACATGCATTGCCAGTAGAACCAATAGACAGGGTGTCATCCGCTGGACCTTGAATTGCAGAAGTTGTGAGTTGCCAGATGGGTGTTAGGAACCTAACCTGGGTCCTTGGGAAGAGTAGCCAGTGCTCTTAACTGCAGAACCATCTCTGCCCTCCCACCTTTTTAAGTTTAATTTCATCATCAATGTAGAATCATTGCTTACTGTTTTAGCTTGCCATGTCTATGACTATTTTTAACTCTTGTACATGAGTTGTAACTCATTCATTATTTATATAACAAGTATGTACTGACTGGTGTCTGTCGTGTTTTAGATGCCGCCACACCAGTAACACACAGAACTTCAATCCTGGGCTTTGTGTTTTAGTGGCAGAGGCAAACAAATGAGTGAATAGATACTATGTGTCAGGTAGGAACTTTCCAAACAGACATTGACAACAAAGCCAGGTAAAGTGCTAAGACGGTACTAAAAGATTGGCATTCTCACTTTTGCTTCCTAGCGCAGACACTGCCTGCCCTGATCTTGGGCTCTGGGTGTGATCTCTCCCCACTGAGCCCCATCTTCTTGTCAGCTCTGCATCTCAACACTTCTGCAGCTCCGATGACTTTCCCATGCTCATGTGATCTGTATATTGATATATAAGCAGACATAATGAGATTTGGAGAAGTATTTATTTTACATAAAACCAGTTGTTCTGTTTACCATCCCTGTGCTTCATGGCTGGTACCCCGAAGCAAACCAAGAAGACATGCAACTAAATTACTCTTTTAAAGATGCATATGTTTATGCTTTTATTCTTTGACAATTTCCTGCATGTATGTAGTGAATGTTAGCCTTCTCCCATCCTCCCCTTCTCTTGTCTCCTTCCTCTCCAGCTGAGACTGGTCTTCCCACCAAGTCTCCCTCCTTTCGAGTCTGTGTTCATAACTCACTGAGGAGAAAGGGAGTTGCTTGCAGTGGCAACTTCTCAGTGGCTACACCACTGAAGAAAGGGACACCCCCTGCCTCAGCAACCAGTAACTTCCAATAGACCCTCAAAGAGGGCGGGCGGCACCTCACGAGCCCCAGAGCTGCATAGTAGCTGCATATATTTTCATAGTGTGATGAACTCTAATTTTTCCTGTGATTAATCCATAATTGGCTATTTGACTCATATAAAGGGTTTTGTTACTGCTAAAAAGTGTTCATAAACATCCAATGAAATGTCTTTTTCTACACGTGCTTGTATTTTTTAAGTTAAATTCCCAGATGTGGTATTGCTGTGGCAGAAGATATGTAAAATTTTGGATAGTCAGTATTTCTCGAGTACTTGAGGAAAGGCCCTAGGCCCGCCCCCTGCTCACAGCTCTAGGCCTGTGCTCCTCTGCGCAGCCTCACCAGCAGACTTCCTGGCAGCCTCTTACCTCTCTCCCTCTTCTTTAGCACATTCTTGTCTTCCTGTGCTCAGTGTATAGGTATCCTAGGCACACAGTCTGTATGCCTTATGGAGCTGCTGGGCCTGCAAAACTAACTGTCCAGAGCATTCCCAGCAACCTTACTATAAGCAAATGCTTTACCCACGCCGACCCCAACAAGGAAATAAGACCGAGCCTGTCACTGAAGGAAGCAGTTGGAGAAGTACTTGCTTTGGAACTCAACTACTTCCTGGTGAGGGAATGTCCCTGGGAGGGGCTGTATGTGAACAGGGTTGAGGTCACAGAGATTTCCGTATCCCTGGCTCCATTGTCTGTGAACTACAACAGCTCCAAGGAAAGTCTTTAAAATAAGGTGAAACAAACTTTAAAGACTTCTGACTGCTGCTCATACTGGTTTCTTTATCGGTAGAGAGAAGCAACACCTCACGACATTTTAGCTGTTGCCTGAAACACCATGCGTTCTTTTAAGGAGGCACTGTTGCACTTTGGATTCGAAGGAAACATTTGTCTTAACTCGCACATTACTGTGATCAGGACATAGTTGTATTTGTCACATCGCTGCCAACTATCACTCACTTTATTTCTGACCCTGAAAGCACATGCCCGCTCTAGGACTGGGCTCTGAATTGATTTTGAGATAATATTGCTGACTCTTAAGCACTATGTGTCTACGCACTGGTGGGATGTGCACTGTTGCTGAGAGGTCATGCAGGAAGCAAAGCTGGCTTTCATCTGGAAGCCTGTTTGTTGCAGCCAGAGAAGCATATATTCTTTTTCAGATTGAGAGAACAATCAAAGCCCTGCACTGGTGTCGGAAGCCTCTCTGTTGTAGAATCATCGTGTTGAAATGCTCCCTGGACTACTCAGAAGCCTTCGGCTTGCTTCCCATTCTAACCCTGGTGTGTTTGGGCTTTTGTCTTTATTCCCCCTAGAGGGATCCTGGAAGTTGGATAGATTAGCAGCTAAACTCAGCTTCTCTTAGACCGTCATGACCTCATATGGGGTAACTGGATTTGGGATTCATAAAAAATATGGCAAAGATAAAGTTTTCTGGATTCACAACAAAAGGTTAATTCACACTGAGTGCATAGTAAACCTGTGGTCCCACTGACAGTGTGTGCTAATGCTGCGTCCGTGCCTTCACTGCAGCCTTGGTTCTGAACACCCATGGCTCCAAACAAGGTCCCAAGGAGCTGCCTGGTATACCTCCCTCTCGTGCAGTGTGGTCCCAAGGAGCACTGCCTGATACAGTGGGTGCAGTGACTTAACTGTGCATATGAAGTTGACTCCTTTTATAGAAACATGATGGTTTCATTATGGAAAACCAAAATGGTTAATATTTCCCTACTGCTATCTCTCAACATGTAAGTAGAAAATTAACTAACTTTAGCTTACATTATTTTTAAATGTTTGATTTTAAAAGTTGCTATTTGAGTTTCATTTAAAAGAGTCATTAAATGAATTTTTGGTGTAGGACAGAATTTCCAACAGTTTCTGAAATGCCATTGTGTGCTATGTGTTTAGGTAAGGCAAATTCTCAGCATGAGGATTACAACTCAAAGTATCAGGCAACCCTGAAAAACACTGAAGATGCTAAACATCTGACAGGATTAGTTTTTCCTCTAGGATTTAATTTATCCCATAAAAACAAAGAAGCCTGTCTCTCTCATTCGCGTGTGCAGTCCCTGTCGTTTCACAGGAATGGTGAGGTTACAAGGATACCAAGGAATTGTCAAAAGGAAATGTTTTCATGATCTGTTACCAGTAAATGTGTCTGTATAGATTTAGAGACCTGCATCCCACATTCATATAGCACTTCCTCAGTCCACAGTGGGTCAGGAGTAGAAAAAGTAGAAGCTCTGCTCTGGAGCAAAGGGAAGGTGTCTGTGACCAAGCTCTGGATGACAGACAAGCTCTGGGGCCAAGAGTGATGGACAGGCCATTTAACTGTGTAAGAAGAGGACCAGCAGAGTCTGCCTCTTACTCTGCTCCCTCCTCCCTTTCAGCTTCCTGTTGGTGCTCCCTACTACTTGACCTTTCCTGGACACCAGGGACCAGGAACACCTCGTGCTGCATCATGTGGCCTTTGGGGGTGGAGTAGGCTGGATGTGGGAAGGGAAACAAATATTCTCAAGTCCATGTTGTTTGCAAAGGTGTTGATAACTATGGGCTGGTTCAAAAGCCACACCTCTTCCTTTGAGAATCCTGCTTTCTGAATTAAATGCAAAGGAAGGTCTGTCTCCCTGTAGTCTGAATCCAAGCAGAGTCTGAATGCCAAGTGAAGAATTAGATAAAGTACGAGCATGTGTGGTAGTGTGGTGGCAGTGGTGTGTGTGTGTGTGTGTGTGTGTGTGTGTGGTGTCTGGTGGTGGTAGGGTGTGTGTGTATGATGGTGCGGTGGCAGTGGTGTGTGTGTGTGTGTGTGTGTGTGTGTGTGGTGTCTGGTGGTGGTAGGGTGTGTGTGTGTGTATGATGGTGCGGTGCAAGGTGGGTGTTATTAATGAACACAGACTGACCTCAGTCAGACAGCCAGAGAGCACCCCAGACCTGGTCGGCCAAGGCTGAGCTCCAGATTCGGGAAGCTGGCCTGAGTGAAGCTCCTACAGGGATCCAAATCCACAAACATCTCTGCCAGCTCACTTCAGCTCTCAGGATTTAGGGACAGGGGGCTTCCTTAGGAACACTTCTTTGTTGTACAGGTATCCTGCTCCCATTGGTCGGGGTATTCAGCTATGGCAGGGGACTTGTCTAATATTCACATCCTAACTTGTCTACCAGGATGGGACTTGTCTAGCATTCATGTCTTTAGCTTGCCACCAGGATGCCAGTTACCCATGTACATGTCTCCACCAAGTAGGGTGTCAGTTCCTAGGGAGGTCTTGGGAACTTAAACTCTACTAGACCAGTATGTAGTAAATAATATTTAAAAAATCCTGGCTTGGGGCTTCTGCCTGCCTTAGACCATTTATGTTCCTGGATGAAAGAGACATAGCCTTTATATTTTTAAACATAACTAATGCTGCCCAATAGCTAGGGCGCTGCCTACCCTCCATGCTGCTAGAATCTATCTCCCCATCCATTACCCAAGTTATGACTATGTTCCATCTGGGCTGCGCTTAGTACCACCCAGGCAGCTCTCTGGGCCCCGTTCTCTTGGCCCCTAGCCCATGGTGGCTCTCTGTTTCCCTCAAGCCCGCCAACCTTTAACCCCACCTGTCTTTCCTCCCAGCTATTGGCTGTCGGCGTCTTTATTCACCAATCAGAATTAACTGGGTGCAGTGTTCCTCAGTGTCTGACATGTGGACTCTCTCGACTTTGGGGCAAACAGTTTTGGGGGCCCCAAACTAGCATTAGAATGCAAGTAACATTGGGCCAAACCATTATACCACTACTCAAAATGGAAGTCTTATTCCAAATATTTTCTTATATTAGTACAGGTATCTCTCTTATGTTGGAGTCCATCCTAGGGCCTTCTTATAAGGCAAATACCATAAAAGCTTCTACACAGGGGCAGGAAGTGCCACGGGGTGGTTGGTTTGAATTCAAGCTTATTGTGAGTAGCTATACACAACAGTTCTACTGACTTCTATCATGATTGGTTTCCAAGGGCACAGAACATAACAAAATATGTAATCAGTCTTGGCATTAGAAAGTGTTCTTATAATGGCAAGCCAGCCAGGTAACAGTTACCTAGTCTTTAACATCCCATTTCAGCCTTAATGCTTTACCTAGGTCCTAACAATTGTCATGAGTCAACAGATTTAGGATTGGGAATGGGGGCAGGGTTATGTGATATCATGTACAATAGCATGGAGTTAGAGTTGAAGGTGGACATTCATGTAAATCTCCAGAAATAGCGCTAATTTAAAGCAGTTTAAGATTAGCCTATAGAGAACCACAAGGAACAAAGTTTGGGCTTTCTAAATCTGTCCTGGCATTCTGCAGCAGCTGACAAGGGATCCTGTGGTGACAGGCTCTGCCACAGAGCAGATCTGTGAGATGTGTAATTCCCCATCGTGGATACACACAATGTGTAGTTTAGCTTACTAAGAGCTTTGAACAGTTTGGCTAAGAAGAAACCACTTTTTCTTTTAAGCACTTGGAAAAACAATCTACCCCACTTCCCCCTGTTTTAAAATTTAAACATGTTAAAATCTTGTGACACTGATAATCTGTACGATGTATTTTGGGAAATTCCAGTTAATGGAAAGCCTTGTAGTTCTGGGAGCACTGTGATGTGGTTGGAGGTGCTTTAAAGAGATGATTGTGGCAGACCAGAATGCGGGCGCCCTGTGCGCTGGGATTGCTACTGCGGTGATACAGGCACACAGCGATCTGCTGAGGAGAAGGGGAGCCGTTGAGTTGTAAAACAGGGCAGCTTTTGGAAGGCGTGGGGAAAGAAATGAAAGTGACTGGACAATTGGTTGGCTATGGGTGATAAGAGGGAAGGAGAGGCAGGAGAGACCGACAGCAGGACAGACAGGAGGTGGTGATAATAGAAGTTACGATTTTTCAGGCAAGTTTTCCAGCTTTATGGGTTTGTGAAGTTACAACCTATGACGTACATAGACCATCAGGAGTAAAATATTTGGAAAAACATTTGGGGCGACCAAGTAGGAACACACAGACAAGCGCGTATGCCTCCCCTTACAGTGAGCTGAGAGTCCAGCCTCGGGTCTGTGTGTCAGCACCCTTTTCTAAACTGCCTGCAGTCCACAAATTAGAAAGTGTCCCAGGTGTCATTCTTAACCATGGAAAGTAGGAAGCTTGTGCCTAAAACTTCTCCCTCGAACTTTTTTTCCTTGTTTATTTTTACCCATTCATCCTGTTCTGGTTTTCAAGAAAGTCTGAATCCCTGGCTGTGAGCTCCAGCTCCCTGTGATGTCAGTGGCTGTACAAACCTGTAATCCTCACTGAGATGGGTTGCAGGTTCAAGGTCAGCCTATAACTTAAAATTTAAAAGGGTTGGTAGTCTTAAATGTAAAAGGCTCAGTGACAGTTGATTTACCTGGTGTGTGGGAAGCCCTGGGTTTCATAACTAGCAGATTGAGGGGAAATTTTAAAAATAATAAAAATAGCATATTCTGACCAAACAAGGTTGACCCCCAACCTTGGGGTTTGTGTGTGTAGGTGACTGGACCCCTCTCTCTCTTGTGTGTCTGCAAACATAGACCTTTTATCGTTCACCCCTCGCCCAAAGGAAGGTTTAGCACAGGCCAGCCTAGGACAAAGTGCAGCTGTGTTCTCCTTGTGGAGAACCCTTGGGGGGGGGGGGGCGGTATGTGTCACAATGATTGCTGACGTGATTTCTGTAGCATGTCCCTAACTCTTCTTGAACCAAAGTTATGTCATAGACCAGCTACATGCTTCGGGTTGTTGTGGAGACACGTGGTAGGAGAGCTGACTGGAGTTAGAGACGGGAGATGCTGGTAACCCTTCTGATCGCTTGTCATTCAATCATAGTTAACATAATTAACCTCTAAGAGGGAGGGAACAGCAGTTCTGCACTATTGTTTGGGGTCATGTCTCCTAATTTATGTTCTCTTTGTCAGTGTGGCTTTTTAATAGCATATGTTGTCATCTGCCTGTTCCTCTGCATGTTTTACTTGTTATTTTTTGTATGTTTATTTGTAGGAAATGAAGTAAAGTATAAAGCTTCTTATTACTAACTAAATGCCTGGCTTAAATTCTAAAGCCCTATTTTAATGTAGCTTAGGATAAATTTACTGAAAATATTCAGTGCTTATATTTTCAGTTTTGAATTTATTCATATTGTGACAGTAATTGGTAGAAAACTGTTTCTCACAGCTGACAGGCCAAAAAAGGGGGGAGGCGGGGGCTGAGGACAAAGCGACCGCGTACCAGAGCGCCGAGGCCGGCACACGCTTAAGGAAGTGGTATTTGGACTTGCGTGGCTTAAAGTACGATTGAAAAAAGGAATGAAAAAAGACTGGATTTTATCAACCATCTTACAGAATTCATCTTCTAAATACTCATTTTTAGGGTATGATATTTTATAAAGCCCATAAAACAAATAGATGGTGGTTCTTTAGAACACAGCAGGAAGCACCCAGCGCTGTTATATGAATTCTTTGAAACTCAACTACCTCTGCCTCCCACAAAAGTGGTTCAGCTTCCCATGGAGCCTGAGTCAATGATGTCATCATTTTCTACCATAGCAGTACTGATGGTTATTTAGCCTCTGGTTTGTCCGTCAGTCCAGGTTTTGTCAAAATGTGATTTAAGAATCCCCAGGTGTTGGGTGTGGTATCCCACACCTTTAATCCCAGCACCTGGGAGGCAGAGGCAGGTGGATATCTGTGAGTGCGAGGCCAGCCTGAGTCCTAAGATAGCCACAGCTTCATAGTGAGACCCCGTCTTAAAAAAGAACAGAATGCCCTTTGTGCTACGATGGCGGTAGGCTTGGTTTTAATGCTCATGTGATCATAGTTGTACTTCTGTTACTTCTGACAAAGACAAGCAAGTGTATCTAGTAAACCACAGCATCTCGAACATAGTTCATCAAAGAGAAAGCAAATCTTGTCCTGATGCTCGTTGGGTGTTGGGGGTAAGTAGGAGTGGATCGCACACTCACCCCGGCAGGTAAACTCGGAGGAGGCGTTCATATAGACGGTGGTGTAATGGTGCTTTGGGGGCTTGAGAACATTGTATAGAATCATTTGAGATTCTTTTTGAGATGGTGGTTTATAAAGCTCCTATTTGAATGCTTGAATAACTTCTCCAAATGTGTACGTCCTGGAACAGGTTTATGTTAAGTTTACATGCTGACGAAACAAGCATTTATGTGCTTTGACCCTCCTCCTGCACAGCCAGTGGAATGGGTTGAATAAGTTCTCCACAGACTTATTTCTGAAGTGAAACCTCAGAAGTCAGCCTCACTATATGAGACAGGGTCATTTCGGGCATAACTAAGACGTTCCTCATCCAGTGGCAGTGTCCTTCTCCGAGGGGAAGAAATGCAGAGCCGCACATACAGGGAAGAAGGCCACATGGGGGTGGAGCAGAGTTCGATGTGACGCAGCTGCACCCATGCAGAGTAAGGAAAGGTCACTAGATGGGCCCACCTAACTGGGGATGCCATCCTTACTGGGGAAGTCATCTTAACTGCTGGAGCCATCCTTATTGGGGAAGCCATCCTTTGATAGCTCCATCAGAGCAAATATGCCCCCATCTGTACCTTAATTCTAGACTTGTATCCTCTGGAACAGAAGCAGTGGCTTCCACTTGTATAAGCTGCCTGAAATTAGTTCCTTGCTATGGCAACTCTAGGAAGCCCGAACATTCTCCCATGAACTTTATTTTCCTTTTATTGCTGTTATTTTTTGAGATTATAATTACTTCATTCCCCCCCACCCCGTTCTCTTTCTTTCCTCCATCCAAATCCTCCTATATAACCCCTTGCTCTCTTTCAAACTTAAGTGCTCTGTTTTCATTGTTACTATATGCATTCTACACACACACACACACACACACACACACACACACACACGTTCCCAAACATATACTGCTCACTTTGTGTAATGTTACACATATGCATATTTTTAGGGCTGCCCACTTTGTATTGGATAGCCAGCGGGCACGACCTCCCTGGGGGAGACTATGTCTCCCACACCTCAACATTCCTTGTTTGACTGTGGTTTTCTGTGTATGGTTGAAGCGTCATGGGTCTTTCTCCATCCACTTCAGCATGTCTGCCGCTGTTCTTGTCTGTCTCATGTTTAGGCAGTCATGTAGATGAGACTTGGGGATGTAGCTTCTGATGTTCATAGAAGACCAAATCTCACCACAAACTCCCGATCCTCTGGCTCTACAGTCTTCCTGCCCCCTCTCCCACGATATTCCCTAAGCTTAGGTCCAGGAGTTTTTGTAGATGTATCTGCCAGGACTGGTTCTTTTTTCCTGTTTATATTTATACATTATTCTTACTCCTGCTAGTGTCAAGTCCTTAAGTGGGAAACAGTGTCATGCTCCCTCTGTCCCCTGAGCATATAGGTCAGTGTCCCTCAAATGCTAATTACCAGATGACTGTGTAAACATCCTTAGGTTAAGACCTCCGGGTGTATTCTTTATGAACAAATATGTTCACTCTTATTAAAGTTCGTGTATTTGAGGAAGATTGCAGTAGAATAAATAACAAGAATATTCTATATGGAAAAGGTACTGGCTGATTGCGTGGCATGGGTCTCTACAGTGAGCACAGGGGCTGTTATCACTCTCACGTCTCGTGCAGGTGACAGATACGATCCAAAGTGTGTTTTAAAGCAGCAACTGAAATCTCTAATGGGCTTTCAATCTGAATTCTGCAGGGAATATTGAATGTTCAATAATTTTGCTCTAATATTATAGAGCACAGCTGGAAATAACTGCTTGACTGTCAGAACTCTATCTGAAGCATAAACCACTTAGAAAAGTTAACATTTTAGTAAGAGAGTTAAAATGTAGTTTAAAGTTTAGTAAAAAGACTAAAAAATGTAATTTAAAGAGAAAAGTTGCAGCTAAGTGAATATATAAAGTTTAAGTTCTTTAAAGTTTTGGTAATATACTAATTCCCTGATGTGAAAAATGATCATTGAATGATTTCAGTATAAACAGCCTCTGCCTTCCTCTTTCCTCCTTATCCAAGTAGCCCTAAAGTCCTCCTTTGGATAGTTCTTACGTAAGAGTTGAAGTTTTACTAGTAGAGATGCAGGCATGTTGGTGGCGTGGTGGTGGGTGTTTTTACCTGTCTAGCTGTTTTCATGAACTTTAACACACACACACTCTCAGCACTCCTTAGTTTCTTCACTCTTTTGGGAACGACTCAAGGCAGATAGCGTTTAACTCACTACCTAGAGCAACACTGGAGCAAAATAGTACCAGATTTGAAACTTGGCAGGCCTGAGTGCGTGATTCTCTAATTGCAGAAAGCATTGACCTATGAATTGTAAGCAGATTTATTTTATCCAGGGGGGTGAATGAGCATTGCGTGGAGGTGTAAGGCTTTATATATCCCTGAACAGACTCTAAAATTATCTTCCAGTAAAGAGAACAGTGACGTTGTCTTTACTTGGTCTTCATATATCTCTCTGCAGACACATATTCGCTGAGCTTCCTAGAGAACAGGGAAGGTTTTAAAGGCCATTTTCTTATTTTGCTTTCCACATGCTATAAAGCAAAATAAACCTGTATAAAAGAAACCGAAATAAAGTAATTTTGATGAAACCTGTGGGAAGCCATGGTAAACCACATGCGTTTAACATGGCGTGTGAGCTTCGCAGACAGGCAACACTGGCCAGAGAGCTGACTGAAGAGCCAGCCACGACCTGTCAAGTTGATTTATTACTGAGCGGCTGGAGCCTTTTAAAGAAATGCATTTGTGAATTTGAACTCAAAACTACTATTCAGAATATCTGACCAAACAATAAGAGAGTGTGCGTGCGTGTGTGCATGCATGCGTGCATGTGTGTGTGTGTGTGTGTGTGTGTGTGTGTGTACATGCATGTGTACTCATGTGTCCAGGGAGCATGGAGTCATGACTATATATGGATGCCAGTCAAGGACACTGTGTCCCTCCTCTACGGCATCCCACTTCATTCTCTTCAGACAGGTCTCTAGGCTGACTGGTCAGCAAGCCCCGGGATCCACCTCTGGCCATATTCACCTTTCATGTGGATGCTGGGAATTGAACCCATGTCCTCATGCCTGCACACCAATCACTGGTCGCCCACTGAGACATCTCTGTTCCTCACATAGTAATTTTAATAGAACTGTTTTCACCAGAGAATATCACTTAGATTTCGTTAAAATGTGTTGGTTCTTCTTACACAAATGACTTCATGATTATAATTTCAATTTTCGCCGGGTGGTGGTGGCACATACCTGTAATCCCAGCACTCTGGGAGGCAGAGGCAGGCGGATTTCTAAATTCAAGGCCAGTTTGGTCTATAGAGTGAGTTCCAGGACAGCCAGGGCTCTACAGAGAAACCCTGTCTCGAAAAAAAAAAACAAAGCCAAAAAACCAAAAAAAAAAAAAAAAAAGAAAAGAAAGAAAGAAAGAAAGAAAAAAGAAAAAAATCCAAAAAGCCAAATAATAATAATAAGAAGAAGAATTTCAATTTTCCTTAAGCCCATGTACTCATTTTTTGAAGACCAGTTGCATAAATTGTTATACATATACACAATAGATGCAACTGTAAAAAATAATAAAGATAAGCTTTTGTGTTAATGGGGGCAAATCTCCAATATACACTGTTATGTAACAAAAGTACAAAACAGTGTTAAAAGTTAGCTATTAATGGTAAAGCACAAGGGATGTGTGTGTGTGGGAGAATGGGATAGGGAGAGAAGGAGGGATATTAGCACATTCTTACTGATGGTATGTATATAACAGTGATCTGTGGAAGGATAAAGTCATAGAATAGTGCTGCTGCTCTGTGTGTGTGTGGGTGTGTGTGCGTGCGTGCGCGCGTGTGCGCATGTGTGTGTGTGTCTGTGTGTGTGTGTGTGTGTGTGTGTGTGTGTGTGTGTGTGTGCGCACGCGCGCAGAGATGGACCCAGTACACAGGACTGAATGTCCTTATATCCATACACTGTATCCTATAAGTGTAAATCATGTGAACAGGTTAGTCAAAAATAAAGATAGGTTGACAGATAATGATATTTATAAAAAAAACATGTTGTTGAATTCTGCTTTAAGACAATGGAGGGATATTCAGTGCCAAGAAGAAATGAGCTACCAAACTATGAAAAATATGGGAGCAAACCCTTGAAAACATATTAAGTAGAAGAGCATACTGTATACCTCCCCTATGGCGCTTTAGGCACAACTGGGGAGGTAAAGAATGGATGGATGGTTCCCAGCTCTTGTGGGCAGAGGAGGGATGAGTAGGACATGGAAGATTCGTGGATGAAGCTTTCACAAAGTAAGAGAGACTGGTAATTATAAACCCATAGGATGTGCAGACCACGTGTGAGCCTTCCATGCCGGTGAAGAGGATATGCCAGCTCATGATCTGTGCAGAAGTGCTGCTGGGGAGAGACATTGGCAGGTGGGGAGTGTTCTGCGTCAGTGGGAGCTGGAGAACGCATCTCTGATGAACCTGCCGCTCACTGTGGCTGAACGTAAACCCCTCTAAACGATAACATAGTAAATGATTATATTCCAGGTTAACGTAGATTAAAAATACATAGGCTTCTTATGTTAGGCTTCTTATGCAGAAGTCATCTTGGTAGGTGTTGCTGCTCTACCGCCAAAAGTTAAAGGCGAAAGTCAGAGCTTTCTGAGTATGTACAATTACATCAAAACATGTCCTTGATTTTGTTAAACGATTCTGTGCCACAGCCTTCCGATCTGTGTGGCTCTTGTATGTAGATCAGGTCCTAATTACACACCTCAATGATTGCTTCCTCTGGCCATTGCCAGTTATATTAGTATATGTTCTACCATCCACACTTACACATATAGACAAATGCTGTCGTTTGGTGTGATTAGCAGTTTTATTAGCTTTTATAGTTGTATTAACTTTACCCAACTATTTACAGCTATGACATTTGGATCTGCTGCTCTGTCCTGGGTAAGCAGCATAGCAGTCGTGTTTAATTTCCTGAGAGTTTCTCTCTTTGTTCTCCCTCTTCCTACAGTAGAAACTACTCAGTAGTGTGAAATTGAAATACTCTTCCTGCGCAAGCCTTTCCTGGCCTGAAACCTGGGGCCTTCTTGCAGACATCACTTGTTACCCAGTGTCTGTTCCTGGGCTCTGGCTGACTCACACTAAGCATCCACCAAAGCCGATGAACTGAGGTGTAAATCTTATAGGTGCCCCTGTGAGGGAGAAGTCACCGATAGGCTCTGTGGTAACTCGAGTTGGTGCACTGGGCGTATCATGCTCAGTACAGAAGGTTGGGCTCAGTCACGGCTCATGTAGTATGCCTGCATGTTCGCTTCTTTGGAAGTGAAGTATGATTTGTACTGTTTGCTTTTTCCTGGATTTTAACCACTTTTATATAACTTTTTGTGGACTTCAGGGGTTTACATCTGCGTATTTTTACAGCTATGATTTTAGCTGCTAATTCTTTCAAATTGTGTTTCACTTTTATACTTAACCTTAATTCATTACTTTCTGTAATTAGACAAATAGTATGAAATTGAAGTGTTTCATATAAACATCAAAAAGTCTGCCACAGCCCTTGCCCGGCTTCCTTAAACAGCTTGGAATTTGTGATGTATTTATATTTAGGGTATGTGGTTACTCCATGATGGAAATTATTCATTTTTACTCCCTCTTTCAGCTTAGGAATAGAGTGCCAGTGAGCTTTGTAAATCATCTGTAGTAGTTTGTGGCATAGCCACCATTTTGTAAGTCTTGTTGTCTACTCAAGTGTTGTTATATGTGTCTGGCTGTAGAGATATGGTAGCCATAGAAAAATTAACGTTGTTAAAGACTTAAATATTAGACCAGAAGCCGTAAGTCCTAGACTGAGAAGGGAGGAAGGCCTATGGCCTTAGCAATAATGAATTGACTCTGACATAGTTTAGCAAAGGAAGATACAAGGATGGGATTAGGTCAAGTTAGAAAGCTTCTGTGCAGGAAATTACATGGTCATCAGAGTGATGATATAACTGACAGAGGGAAGAAAATGTTTGCCAGCTACGTCTGTTAGCTCTCCACTGCTATGACGAAGTACCCGACGACAGCAGTGTGCGCCAAGGAAAGGTTTGTTTTGGAGCAAAGTCTTACAGGCTTCCTGTTGTGGTTGGGTGGCCAGAGTGTGGAGTGACTGAACTGAAGCAGCTTATGTCTGACCCCCCCCCTCATCCCCTCGACCCCTTCGACCCCCGAGAAGTGAGTTGGGCAGCCAGCATCCACACAGTCAGTCGGTCGGTCATAGTATCACCCCAAAGCTAAGCCCTGAATGAACCTACTGCCACTAAGCCCTGCCTCTTAAGCAGTCCACACCTTCCTAATAATGTTACAGCTCAGTGAACTGAGTCTTGGCAGGATATTGCAGACCTAAACTAAGCAGCACACACCTCAAAAGCCCTCCCCTATAGTCTGGAGGTGGTATGGCTCAAAGTGCACAGCCATGATGGAATTTGTTCCCATTGTGTTCCCTGCCCCCATCCCCAGCTTGGGGTGGGGTGGGTGGGGAGGGAGGGGATGTTGATCCTAAAGTCATTAGCAGTTTTTAGGCAAAACTGTGCCTACACTAAGAGCTGCTAAGGCTGCTCAGCCTTTGTAGCATCAGACTTCTTGTTTACCTCTTCCCTTCAGCAATGGAACTGCTGGGCCTTAACCGTGATCTTACTCTACAAGGTCAAAGTCTGTTCCATGAGGGAAATCTCCCACCCTACAGTGAGCATTGACACAAAAAACAACACAGACCTAACATATGTAACATTTACCAAGTACAGGATGTTATTCTTAGACATTAGTAGAATCCTGTAATTATTGTTTTTTCAAACCCTATTTTATAGATAACCCATGGCAGACAAAGTCTCATAGTACTACAGAAGACAGGTTGATAAGGAGAATATTTAGAGAAGACACAGAACACTGTGTAACCCAAGTATGCAGGATTGTCTAAGTAAAGTATTCTAAACAAAATACATGGTGAACTCACTGTGTAGCTGGGGTAGTTTTGGTCATAGAGATAAAAGTTACAGTAGTGGGCGGTGTCCTCTGGTGTGCGAGTGATACAGCTCTTGGGAGTCCCTGTCAGATAGCAGCGATCTTATGCACTGTGTCAACAGACACTGCAGTGGCCTGTGTGACAGGCACAAGCTGAGCTCCACAGTCCAGGCAAGCATTGACGTGCATTCAGTGATGCCGTGCCGGCATCCCAGTCTTTTGTACATTGGATTTCACTCTGGAAGACCTAATGTATGCTTTAATAATACAAGTTCCTAACCTACAAATTAGTTGAATTCTAAAAGTTCTATGTAAGCAGCTTATTTAAATTCAACACATTTTCCATAGAAATTGTGTTATAAATTGTAGTTCAGTTTTCAGAATAATTCACAGATCTTGTTTCATCTATAATTTATCTGAATTATAGCATATTAATAAAAACATTGATTAGCAGTGAAACCAAGAGAGATGCAATAACTTCACATCTTTTAAGGAGAGTAAAGAATAGATATGATAAATGTTTTTCCACGTGGGCTTGACTCAGCTGAATAATAATCAAAAGCTGAATAAAAAGAAAACAAAAGTTATGTGGGCCTTTTTCCTGAGGGAAAGGGCTGCTGAAGTTTAAATTTTATTCAGTCTCTCTGCCAGTGAGCAGCCAGTGGTATCATCACAGATGGCTCAAAGCAAAGGGGTGGGGGTGAGGATAGGTGTGCAAGGTGTGCAAAGGACTTATTCCCATGAGTTGGGAAAACACAGGCAGGAAGAGAGAGAGAGAGAGAGAGAGACAGTGTGAACTTGATTGTGTGGTCACAGTTTCTAGCATAGGAATGGCTATACTAGAGTAGATTCTTAAATCCATTTGAAAATTCAGTGTAATTCCAAACACTATCCCTCAGAGATGGTCATTTGAACATAATTTTCCAAAATTATAAAGGTGAAGGTTGTTGCAAGAATTAAGGTAGAAGAATAGCACCTAACAGAACAGAAGGTGTACCTGTCACTATGAGCAGCCCTGCTCCTCTCCAGCTCAGTCAGGTGACAGTGGTTGATGACCCACTGACAGAGTATCCGCCGAATTGCAAAGAAGTAGCAGAAGTCTGGGAAATGCCTTCCTGAGTCCATCCTTACTTTCCGTCTTGGTGATCAACCAACTGTGCATCCCACCAGTGCACAGGCCAAGAGGTAGTTTTGCTTTTATATGCCTGCACCCTGCTTCTGAGATCCCATCCCAGTAACCGCAGACTTCCTCTGTGACTGTAGTCTTTATCTTCTTGTGGGTTTCTTCCTTCAGTTTTGCTTGTTTGTTTTTGAGACAGCTCTTACTGTGTAGCAGAGGCTGGTCCTGCTCAGTAGATAACTACCATATGCAGTTAGATGGTTATGTGCTCTTTGCTACATCAGAGTCGATTTCCATTTACTAATGATAAATATTGCTTCATGTTGAGCTAAATTAAATAGATTAATGAAGGACATTAGTAATTTCATGGATTGATAAATATAATTTTTTTAAATTAAGATGAATGCACCAATAAATGTACTCCATTTTCCTTAAACTGTTTATATTTAAAAACTGTCACATCTATCCTGTGAACCAGGAGCAGTACTGCAGCTGTTGACTCTTTTATGACCTGTGATAAATGACCAAATCCTTGATTGCTATGAACATTTTTGAGTCTAGAAATAACAGCGATATTTACTATATTTTAAAGGCAAAGTGAAGTCTGGGCGGAGCTTTCCAAGCGTAATAATTTCCAAATTTTCTACATTATAGTAATTGTTATTCTTTTTTTAATTGAAAATAATTTTTTCATACAATGTATTCTGATGAGTTTCTCCTCCCCCAACTCCTCCCAGATCCTCCCAATTTTCCTGACCACCTAACTCCATGTCCTTCTTTCTCTCTTTCTTTGGAACACAAACAGGCAAAGAAAACAAACCAGAATTCAAAAAGAAAGAAAAAAGCAAAAGCACAAGAAATACACACTGAAAGACAGAAACCCATAAAACACAAAGTCTGAAACCATAATATACAAGCAAAAGAATCGTAAGTCAAAAAAACAAAATAAAACAATAAAACAGCCCAAACAAAGAAAACAAGGCAGAAGGTCTTCTTGAGTTCAGGCTGTGATGGCCCTCTCCTGCAGTCAGGACGTGTGGTTACTGTCCCTAGTCAAACTCCATTGGAGAAAAGTCATTTCTGCTTGGCAGTTGGTGTGGATTGGTGATCGCTTCTTGGTTAAAGCTGGGAGCTCTGGAACTTGTGCTCACCTCTCTGGCTTGAACCTGTGCAGGCCCTGTCTGTGTATTCTGCATGCTCCCGTGAGTTCACATGCTGGTCAGTCTCCTGTGTGGAAGACAGTGTTTCCTTGGTGACATCATCCCCTTTGCTCATACAATGTTTCTGCTTCCTCTTCCCAAAGCACCATGAGCCCTGAGGGGGAGGGGTTTGATGGAGACATCCTCTTTAGGGAAACCAAGTGTTTCAAAGTCTCTCGCTCTCTGCACAGTTCCAGTTGTGGGTCTCTATTGATTCTCATCCTCAGCAGAAGGACGAATCTCTCTAATTATTTCCCATTTCTCTTTTTACTTCTTAAAGGTTTACAAGTGTTGTAATTTCATATCTCTCCATATCTAGTAATATTTGCTGCCATTTTTATTAACTCTGCCCATTTCTCATTTTACTTCTTTTAGCCGTCAGTCCCAAGTCAGGAGTGCAGCGTGATGGTCGGATACTTAATTATACTCATTGTATTTCACTGTGAGTATTTGCTGAATTTGGAGATGGGGATATAAGATTGCAATTTGATTCCTTTAGATAGCGAGTTTTGTTTTAGAACAAATCTTTTCCATCACAATCACACATTTCCTTTTATTTGAAGTCTTTGCTGAGAACAGTGGCACACTGTTTGTTCTTGAGACTATTTTAATCATCTCTTCCTTCCATATGTCCCCTCCCCACTCTCCTCCAAATTCATGGCCTTTTTCATCAGCTGTTCTTTATGCATGTATGTATTGGTATGTAAAATATATTCCTAAGCATAACCCACAGCACCCATATCAAGTTTTCAGGGCTGGCCGCTTGGCACTGGACAGTCTTTGTGCTCTCTCAGGGGAGGACCACCCCTTCCGCTCCTGCCTTTACTCGGTGTCTGTCCTTGTGTAGGGTGGAGGCCTCGTGGTCCCCCTCCACCATCCAGTTTGATCTATTTGCTATGTACTCCTTGTTAAGCTCATGTGTGGGTGATGTACCAGGAGGCACACTCTCACAGAAATGTGACGGACCCTCTGGCTCTCACATCTCTTCCCCTCTTCTGAAGTGTTCCAGAGCACACAGAACACCTGCCTGTGGGTGTTTTGCAGATGTGTCTGTTAGGGCTGGCCTCCACCCTGCATGTTGACCAGTTGTGGCTTTCTGTAATGACCATCTGTTATAGAGAGAAGGTCCCTTGGTGAGGAGGGAATCTGCGGGTCTGAGGACAAGCGCTTAGGGATTGTTGTTAAGGATTATGCTGGCTCAGTAAATTATCAGTTGTAGATAATTCTCTTCCACTAACCATGGCGTCACTGGTGAGTTAGGTAGGTTCCTGTGTCAGGCGTAGTTTCCCTCCTGTTGTAAGTCCAATGACAGCTGTGCTTACCACCAAGGTACGTGAGTGGCGCGTGCTTTACCAGAGGCAAGCCGATCTCAGTGAGTTTTCAGGTTAGCCTGATCCAGATAGCAACTTTCAGGCCATCCAGGGCTGGGTGGTATGTGTGTAAACATGTGATTTCCCTATGATATGTCCTATGAGCTATTTAATTTGGCCTATAATATGAATTCTTCACTTCCTTAGTTTTAAGATATATGAACTCATAATTCACATGCATTTATTCCAGACTTACCTAATTTTAGTTACTTGTGAAATTTTCTTCTATTCAAAATTTTGGTTATAAATAAACTTTATATGCTTTACAAAGAAGTATAGAATATTTTAAGTGCACAAAGGACTTTCAGCTCTTTGACCTCAAGCAACTTTTATCTTCTGCTTTGCAAAGTGAATGATGATGTCATCATTTGTGTTTTTCCTTTCTAATGTGCTTTTTCAGAAATCCCTTGCAGCCTAGAAAAAAAAATTAAGTGCTTCTTCAAAACATACTACTAAACATCTGTTTTGCATAGTAATGAGAAAGAAGTGAATGAAGTAAAATACTAGATATTTCTAAGATTTATATGCTTGATTTGGGAGTCTTATCAGAAAACCTGTTTAATGTTTTATTGTAAATCTTCATAAGTGAGTGGTTTAGACTACCTACTGTGTTTGATGTGGAAAAGATGCTTTTGGAACTTTGAAGCTGGGGAGTGTGTGTGTGTGTGTGTGTGTGTGTGTGTGCGTGCGTGTGCATGTCGCACGCGGGTGCATATGTGTGTGTGTGTATGTGTGTGGGTGCGGGTGCGTGTGCGTGTGTGTGTGTGTGTGTGTGTGTGTGTGTGTGTGTGTGTGTGTGTATGCGCATATGAGTGTTTGTAGGTAAGTACGTACTGACATTGTAATGCATTGTAATGGACCTCACACATTCTAGGCAAGTGTTCAGTGACTGTCCTACATTCTCAGCTACTTTTTAGAACTTTAAATTTTTGTTGGAATGCAGTATTATTTTGATTTTTATATCAGCAGTAAACAAAGTTTGTGTAGGAAATTGCTGTAAGCAGCTGTACTTTTTTCTTAAATTATTATATTCTTCATAGGTGGTTTCAGACATATATTTTATTATAAATTTTGCTTACTGCTTTTAAAAATATTAATGAATTCAAGAAAAAAACATCCTCTTTCAGGCAAGAAAAGAATACTGATGTGGTATTAAGTGGTCACAAAGCATTTTGCTAATACAGCAAGCAGATTGCTAAGATGTTTTGTCTCTTTCTACATACTGTCTGAGGCCTCCAGCTTCTGCGGCTGAAGAGGTTAAACTGTATTCTAACAGGCATCTCAGAATAGCCAAGCATTGTACTATCATTTCTGACTTTTTTCTCCTACTATGTAATGGCCTGAGATTCCTTGTGAAGACCCATAAATATTGGGAACCTAATACAGTTTCAACTAATCCACAGAACTCATTGGTGGTCTTAAAAATTCACCATTTTTATCTTTAAGGCCTATTTAATTGCTTTTTAAAATGTCTTCCCTACTGAGACCTGTGAGTCTTCCAAGTTCACATAAATCTGTGAAGAATATGTCAAATTATACAGTCATCACATGGTCAAGCAGGGGTGCTTCATGTGATCACTATAAGAAAACAATAGCTTATGATAACTGTTAATAAATATTTGTTTTTAACTGGATATTTGCAATGATTCTGCATACAAAATGTGTAAATACTAATTTTAAAATCTTAAATAGACCACACTTATCTTTAAAAGTAAGAAAAGTGCTTCCCATCTGTAACAGTTGTGCAGCTGGTGGGGCCCCTAGAGCAGGAGCAGGGACCGTCTCTGAGCGCACTGCCTGTCCCTGGACTCCTGTGCCCTGACTGGCTGCCTCACCTCCTCTCCTCAGGAGATGTGCCTGGTCCTATCAACTTGATATGCCAAGGCTGGCTGATGTCCACGGGAGGCCTCTCCTTTTCAGAGGACAGGGGAAGGAAGGGTGGATTGTGGTGGTGGGGAGGTGGGTATGACAGGGAGGGACTAGGAAGAGAAAGGACCAGGAAGGGGGAGGGGCAAGGAAAGGAGCTGCCCTCAGGATGTAAAGTAAATAAACTTAATAAGTGTGCTTCCATTAAAACATCTGCTATCTTTCTTTACGAATTGTGTCTCAGGATACATTAATCACTCAGCCCTTTTCTCAGCTGTACAAGGTTATTTTAAAGATGAGATGTAATACATGGGAGACAGTTAAACGTCACCTGGTCCGTGGATGGCTCCTAATGAACAGATGCCGCTTCTGACTAACTTCAGTCAAACTCTTCTCTAAGTCGTTTGTAAAGTGGTTTTCAGTCTGAGTCCTATTTTGGTTCTTATAAATGAGACTTGTTTTACATGTAAAGTTTCAGAATTTAAAAGTTCAACTGTGATGTCTGTAGCTGAGTTTCTTGGCTTTTCAGCAGGCTTTCCTTCCATAACCATATACATTGATGTTCCTAAGCCTCCTTCCATATGCAGAATTCAGTCTCTTAGAGTTAACACTATCACGGCTTGCCGCCCCTGTGATAGAAGGCCCAAAGTCTGTGAGACTTTAAAGATCTTATTTTGGCTATTCTACCTACTGCATAACTATTTCTCTAAGCCTGGAGCTCCTGTCAGACACCAAAAGCCTGGAGCTTGTTTACAGGGATAGCTCCTCAGCCGTGTCACCTCCCTCAGCCCAGTTGCTCTTTGCACCCAACCTGGCCTGCGGCTACTGGCCGGCTCTCACTCTGGCTAGTCGAGGAATGGTGGGCCTGAAGTAGACCGGTGGAAACCCTCACCATGCCTCTCTCTCCATCCTGCCATCTCTCTCCCCCTGCCCCCAAGCTAGTGTTTCACACTGTAGTCCAGGATAACTGGAACTTAGCTATGAACTAAGAAAGAGAAATGTGTGCGTTGGTTTTTATTGATGTTGTTGAATTTGACACAAACTAGGGTCATCTGGGAAGAGGCAATCTCAACTTAAAAAAAAAAAAAAGCCTCAGGTCGACCTATAAGCAATTCTGTGAAGCATTTTCTTGATTAGTGATTGATGTGGGAGGGTCCAGCCCACTGTGGGTAGTGCCAGCCCTAGGCTGGTGCTTCCGGGTTGTATCAGGAAGCAGACTGAAGCAGCTGTGGGAGCAAGCCAGCGAGCAGTGTCGGTCCACAGTCTCTGCCTCTATTTTTTGCTTCCAGGTTCCTGCCTTGAGTTCCGACCCTGACTTCCCTGGTGACGTAAGCTGTAAGATGAAATAAGCTACTTCCTCTCCAGATCACCTTTGCTCATAGTCTTCTTCACAGAAATATCTCTGGAGTTCTGGATCTCTGAAACATAAGGATTAAAGACTACTCTGCTGCCTGCCTGGCCTGTGAGGGTGAATTAAGAGAGCAGAGGTGGTGCCAGGAAAGGTGCCCAGGTCTGCGCTCTCCTGCTTTGGGGCCAGTGGCGTCTCTGGTCACAGCATCTGTGCCTAGACTCATTCTCCTACAGGGCGACGGAGACTGCAGGAAGCTGGGCCTGTTGGAACCAAAGCTGGCAGCTCCTCAGCAGGGATGCAGTACAGTAGTTTCCCTGTGGAGGCTGATCCATTTCTGTGATACACTTTAACCACAGTCACTCCTCCTGGCGCTCTGCTTCCCACAAGGCCCTTTCCTCTCCCCAGACATTCATCTTCATCACTTTAAAAATCTAGACTCTGGATGTAAGTGAAAACATTGTGTGAGCGTGCACTAAGCACAGGAATGGAAGTCTCCCTTCTCCTGGCTCTCAGCCATTAGGTTCTCTCTGGTGGTAAACCAGCGATCTATTTCTGAAGCAATCATCCAGGGTAGCTTTTAGCTGTATAAGCAAGTACAGAGGAAGGTTGGGGGGGGGGTAGGCAGATGACATAGACCGTAGCAGCTGGGGGGGACTGCTGTGAATAGTATTAGTAACCTACTAGAATTCTTACACACGTAGGACAAGACTATTCACCATCTGCTTTAACCTTAAACCTTTTTGCTCTCTTTACCTCAGTGTTTCCCCCTTTGAAACAGACCTGAGGTAGTACAGAGAATGGGCGCAGCATAATCTTTCCATCGTGTTTAATTTAGGGATGTATGAGTGGTGCCTACGCCCTTGCCATTATACACAGTCTTGCAGTGGAGAGCTTTATGTGTGTCTTTTCAAGCAAGTGAGAATATATAGATGAAAAAGTCCAGGATTTTTTCCTGGACATTTTGCTGGTCAGGTTGCACCTGCGTTTGCAATTTTGACAACGGTTTCCCAACTGTTTTCCTGTAACAGTTACCCAGTTTCATCCTATGTGTCCTTGTCCTTATTTTCCCTGGATTATTTGTTCCTATCCTGGGGATATTTTTCGGGTTACCGCTGGCCTTTTCTTAATGACTCATAGGAGCTCTTTATATATTTAAGAATGACTGTGTTAATAATACATACGCACATGAGTATTCATTGCAGCCTTAGCTGCTGTGGCAAAGCTCTGAAAATGACTTAAGTGGCCAGGCCTCATCACTCTCATGAGTACGCTGGGGAGCAGTCTGAAGTTCCGTGTATAATATACCACCATACTGAATTGTGATGCTCACATGAAAACCCAGTTTTCACATTGAGCCGTCTGTATTAAACATGGATACATTTTCCTTGTCATTGTTCCCCAAACACAGCACAAGTTAAATAAATCAGGGTGGGTAGTTGTGGTATGAAATGGTGGCATCTGGGTATGAATGGCTGTTGAACTCATGAACCCACAGCAGCTATAGTTGCCTGCCGCAGACATGCATGGGATTGGGCCCTTCAACAGTCTATCATGAGTGGGGAGGGACTCATAAGTCCCATCCCTAGATGAGGAGCTGTTGGCAATTAGTATTTACTTGGGGAGGTAGATAGCACACACACACACACACACACACACACACACAGCATGAAAGGCATATGCCTAGTATTTTCACAGACTTTCTCAAAGCGTTTCCTATCTATAGTATTCCACTTTTGAGATGATAGGCTATGTGTGTCTTAGAGGTGGGGGTGGGGGGGCAGAACATCATTTTCCTGTGGTAGATGTCTGTTTCTCAGAAGACAGAGTGTCTTTGGTGACCAACCTACTAAATGTATTGTTGCATTGTGTCTCTTCTTCCTCAGGTCTTGAAGTTCTGCCTCAATTAGCAAAATGTAATTTTCTTAGCATACCGAATACATGGTCTCTAATTAACATAAATTTCCTTTAGTATCACTTTAACTCATTTTATTGGTGTTCTATTTTTTAAATGTTTTCAGTTGAACTAGACTTAACTCAGTTCCTTCTCCCTTTCCTCCCTCAAGCACTCCTAGCTACCTTCCCTTGAACCGAGCCCTTGTTTCTCCACTTTCTTTTTTTGTTTTTTGTTTTGTTTTGTTTTTGTGTTTTTTGTTTGATTTTAAGGAAGTAAAAATTTTCCTTTTTTATTAGATATATTCTTTATTTACATTTCAAATGTCCCCTTTCCGGTCCCCCCTCCCCCCCGCCAAAAAAAACCCTAACCCCTCCCCCCTCCCCCTGCTCACCAACCCACCCACTCCCACTTCCATGTCCTGGCATTCCCCTATACTAGGGCATCAAGCCTTCTCAGGACCAAGGGCCTCTCCTCTCTTTGATGTCCAGCAAGGCCATCCTCTGCTACATATGCATCTGAAGCCATGGGTCCCTCCATGTGTACTCTTTGGTGGAGCTCCTGGGAGCTCTGGGAGTACTGGGTGGTTTATATTGTTGCTCCTCCTCTGGGGCTTCAAACCCCCTTCAGCTCCTTCGGTCCTTTCTCTAACTCCTCCACTGGGGACCCTGTGCTCAGTTCAATGGTTGGCTGAGAGCATTCCCCTCGGTATTTGCCATGCACTGGCAGAGCCTCCCAGGTGACAGCTATATCAGACTCCTGTCAGCAAGCACTTGTTGGCATCCACAATAGTGTCTGGGTTTGGTGTCTGTATATGTGATGGATCCCTAGGAAGGGCAGTCTTTGGATGGTCTTTCCCTCAGACTCTGCTCCACACTTTGTCTCTGTATCTCCTTCTGTGGGTATTGTATTCCCCCTTCTAGGAAGGACCAAAATATCCATATTTTGTTCTTCCTTCTTCTTACGCTTCATTTGATCTTTGAATTGTATCTTGGGTAGTCCAAGTTTCTGGGCTAATATTCACTTATCAGTGAGTGCATACCATGTGTGTTCTTTTGTGATCTGGTTACCTCACTCAGGATGATATTTTCTAGTTCCATCCACTTGCCTAATAATTTCATGAATTCATTGTTTTTAATTGCTGAGTAGTATTCCGTTGTGTAAATGTACACCATTTTCTGTATCCATTCCTCTGTTGAGGGACATCTGGGTTCTTTCCAACTTTGGCTATTATAAATAAGGCTGCTATGAACATAGTGGAGCATGTGTCCTTATTACATGCTGGAGAATCCTCTGGGTATATGCTCAGGAATGTAACTGATAGCCTCTTTGCCTTCCTTCATTATTGCTGTGGTGTGTGTGTGTGTGTGTGTATGTGCACAGCTGGAGATAAATACAACCTACTGAGTCCATTTTTGTTTGTGTACACATGGTTTCAAGGCTGAATATGTTGGACAACCAATAAGTGGGGGCTCTTTGTCTACAGGGAGGACCCATGATGTTACCATTGTTCCGGTCCTGCTTACATAGCCATTTCTTGGAGAAACTGTTTCACAGACTCATGTTCGAATACTTGGTTCCCACTTGGTGGACTGGTTTGGGAAGGATCAAGAGATGTGGCCATGTTGGAAGAGGTGCTTGCTTGCCCTGGTCATGGTGTTTCGTCAAGGCAATTGAAAAGTAACTAAGACACTGTTACGGGCTTTACAGTTTTCCACTCTGTCTTCTGCTGTGTTCCCTGAGCCCCCGACACAGGAAATCCTTAGGAAATGTCCTCTGCATTGTATCCAGTTGTGATTGTCTGTGATGGTCTCCATCTGCTGCAGAGAGAGGCTTCTTTGGTGAAGGTGGTACCTGCCCGTGTATCTAGGCCAGGAGGCTCATGCGCGGAGTGTTGGCAAGTCGTGGGTCTGGAACTCAGCTTAGGGATTCGATTGCTAATTCTTAAAGCAGCAAGTTTTATTTTGATCTTCACATTTGAAACACAACAGAGGAAGAGTTAACATACTTCTATAGGAGCTTTCTTTTCATCACAATGTCAAAACATACGCTGAAACTGGATATCGGAATTTTTTTTTAGGTAGGGAAAATGACATGAGAATTTTCATATTTTCTGTGCCAGAAAACTTCTGTATGAATATACCCTTGTCAGCACATGTATGTGCATGTCTGGCTGGGTGTCTGGGTGTCTATATATGGTCTTCAGGTGATGGTCTTTTAGATTGTTTCCATTCTTTAACAATTGCCTGCACCTTTAAAACATTTGGCAGTCAATGTTTAGTGAGTATTGGATGGTTATCAGGATTACTATCTTAACTGACTTAAGGGATGGTTTCTACATTTTTAAAATATGCTAGTAAAGGGTCATGGGTCTCATTCTCAATTGTTGCAGAGATACCATTTAGAGATACTTTTGGTTTTAGCTTAGCTTGTGTGTTCTCCTGGCTGAAACATGCGTGTCTACAGATGAACATTTCTAGACAAGTTCAGTGGCAAAGCTTGGCCCCAGAAGACTGGCCTTTCACCTAAAATTAACGAGTTAAGTTCCTGGAGGCCTCAGTGTCTTTGTTTATGAGCTGAAGTGACCGGTGCCTCATGGAGCTGTGACATTGACAGGAAAGTGTGGGAGACCTGACTGTAAGAGCTGAGGCTTTGGGGGTGCTGGAGGAAGGGGGCAGTGCACTTCAGGATATGGGGGTGACAACCCCGAGAGTGGACAAATGGGATGAGGTGAAAGTAAACCAACCGACCCGTTCAGTGGAGAACCAACCAGCGGGGCGAGGGCAGCTTGCAGGTGGGAAGAGGAACACCAGCTGGCTCTCAGCAGGGGACTAATATCCAGAGCACATAAAGATCTGAAAAGACTAAGACCCTAAATACAGATCATCAAGTCAGTGCGTAGGTTAGTGACCTGAACTGAGAGTTGCACAAAGAAGAGCTACAAGAACCACTATTTGAAGACATGGTTAATATCCTTAACTGTAGGACTGAAATTCAAACTCTTTCGTCTAACATCTCACCCGTCAGAGTAACTGTCGTCACGAAAACACACGGCAGGCAGAAATGCTGGCAAGATGAGGGGAAAGAGGAAAGCTTATAGTTTGCTAATGGCAGTGTAAAGTGGTGTGGCCAAGTGGAGTTTGGTCAGCAACTAAAAATAGCACTACTCCATGAAGGTGTAGTTCTCCTGAAGTCAGCACACCACAGAAGCACTCACACCTCTGTGTTTACTGCCTCACCGTGAAATGTAGCCAAGAAGGGGGAGGTAGCCCTTGGTATCAATCCATCCTGGCACCTCACGTCCCTGGGTGGCTGTGTGAGGGGGGACTGGGAGGAAGGAGGCTGCCGTTGGGATATAAAGTGAATAAATTAATTAATGGGGCAAAAAGGATAGGTAAAAAATGGAACCAGCCTAGTTAGCAATCCCTAGGTGAACCGACACCTACGTGGACAAGCAGAAGCTTGATCAGCTATAAAGGCAGCCAAAACATAACATTTACAGGAAAAGGTGCACAACTAGAGATTGTGTAAGCAAAATAAGGTACACTCAAACAAATACCACATTCTTTCCCCCTCGCCCCTTCGTGTGTGTGTGTGTGTGTGTGTGTGTGTGTGTGTGTGTGTGTGTGTGTGTAATAAAAGTAAAGAAGCAACCATGAGAAGGGAGGAAGATAAATTAAGGAAGGGCATTGGGTGGGAAGGGAAGAGTATGGCGGGTGGGGGGTAAGGTCTGTGTAACATGAGAGCAGAAGTGAGCAAACAGGGGACTAGCCCGAGGGAAGCAGGAAGGGAAGGAACAGTTGTGAAGGAGTTGAGTGAGAACAAAGGGCTGGTGTTGGGGATAAGCAGGGAGCTGGCAGAGAGCAGGAGAGCTGGGCCTGCTCCTTGCTGGCCACAGCATCGGGTGAGCTAGCGGGCAGCACTGCAGCTACCACAGGCCCAGAGCCAGGACCCAGCATCTACCCATCTGTGAACTGCTGGAGCACATGAAGGGGCCAGTCCTGCAGATCCAAAACTACAGGATCTCCATGACACTGCACAACAGCAGGCCACCTGAGAGGCGTCCCAGAGAGGATCCAGTGTTAATAGAACAGCCGAAGCCGGAGGCCTCAAACCAGACCAATGACTCATTGCAATGAGTATTTGCAAGTAAAAACGTGTAGACAAAAGGGTGTACTGTGGGACACACAGTGACAGACTACAGTTTCCACAGTGAGAAGAGAGGAGGTTGCAAAGGCCATCAAATAAAAAGTTAAATTTGTAAAAAAGGAAGAAGAAACCATAAAAAGGTTAAAAAACAGAGGACTGGAGTTAGTCCAGTTGGTAGAGAAGAGGTAGAAGCAAGAGGATCACAAGTTCAGGTTCAAGGTTACCCTTGGCTGTAGAGTGATTTTGAGGCCAGCAGGGATACATAAGACCCTTCCACAAAACACAGAAAAGGGGGCTGGAGAGATGGCTCAACCGTTAAAGGCTCGGCTCACAACCAAAAATGGAAGAAAACAGAAACGGCCATTGAAATAGGTCAGCTGGTAAAGGCACTGGCCTGAGAGGGTCCTCATGGTGGTAAAGTGTGTGTGTGTGTGTGTGTGTGTGTGTGTGTGTGTGTGTGTGTGTGTGTGTGTGAATATGTATATATGTGTATGCATGTATGTGCATGTATATGCGTGTATGTGTGTATGTGTAGAAAAATGCTATAATGAAACCCAGTATTTGTATGTTAACTTTAGAAAGGTAAACCTTATTCAATTACTGGTCTATGGTAAACATACCATAAATGTTAGTTTTATATTCTTTTAAAACCTGATCATTACATATGACTCTGCCCTCTTTAGACTTATAAATATTGTGCATAATAGGATAAACTAGAGAGTAAATACAATAAATACAAAGTATTGGTATTAAATCAGACATGTCCTGTTCACAGAAACCCTGGCCTGCTTGTATTGTCTCCTGCGCCCTCCGTATGTTACTGACCTGACTAGACAGGCCTCTGTGTTCTGCACTATGGTTACCCAAGTAGGTCCTAGATAGCCCTTTGGAGTTATAACGTCTGTCCATTTTACTGTGTTTAGGTGTATAGGAACTGACAGATCCAACAAGCATATGGACAGGGGTCCTTTACAGTAGGCAAAAGTGACTTAGAGAAAGATCAGCTCTAGACCGTCAATTAGAATAGTGTACAGTATGGCAAAATGTGGCAGAGATAATACTGAATGGCAGGGTCGGAACTCAGAAACAGGGAGAAGAACTGCGGGATGACTGGGAGCAGGACTGTCTCTCTGAAGGCTCCTTCTCATCCAGGGTCCCCAGCCTATCCCAGGCGCTCCGGAGAACACTGGAATTTATACTGCGCCTGCGCCTCTGTATCTACACTGTGCCACCTCGATCTCATGCCTCCCTGGCTCCTCCCTCCGTTCTAGTTTCTTTTAAATGAGTTCCATAGTTTTCTGGACAAAAATTGTCCCAGCGGCCATGAGCTTTAATGCTTTTTATGTTTGAAAAATCTACTTTTTCCTCCTTATTCTCTTTGATCATTGTAGTAGCCCTGAGTTCAAGCCTTTGTCATGCCTCTTTCAATTGAGTCTAATATTTTTTACTATTAACTACAACTGTGTATTGCTTTTTTTTTTTTTTAGTGGTCATTGAATAAACCTTTTTTTTTTTTTTTTGCTGTTGTATTAGGACTTATTAGATCTAAACATAAATGTTTTATTGGGTTAGTATTGGTAGCTGCTTTTTACTACAAGTAGGGTGTCTTTACAGATACTGTCTGAAATCATTTATTAGTAAGTGTAGTTTGTGTTGTAAATTCTAACTCAATGAGAAACATAAATTTTATTCCCAATTCATAAAAATCACATAAGTAAGATATATTCATAAGAATGGATTCTTATAGCATTTTATTTGGAAAGGGAAAATATCTAATTACAAAAGATTTATTTGATGAACTAATAATTTTATTTAATATTTTCAAAGATACGTATGTTTGAAGTAAATCTTTGTCATCTATTTCCCCAATGAAGGTTTATTCCACAATTGCAGGAAGCTACAGTTGCTCATAGGAGCGGAAGTGTGACGGCTTGTCACTCAAGAGCACTTGCTGCAGTTAGGATCCCAGACCCTGCCTCGCTAGCCATCCATTGTCCTACACATGCCCGCAGCCCTAACCCTGAAGGGGCAGCGGTGGGCACCTCTGAGGGTTTCCGGCTTCCAGAATACCTGAAGGATCCATGTTCAGGGAGAGCCTCTACACACGCATTCCACACCACTGCACAGCCACTGCACACGCATCCCACACCACCGCACAGCCTCTGCACATACATCCCACACACCACATTTATGTGCAGACAGATAAAAAAAACAAAGACAAGGATGCTCACTTCTCTCCTTTCTATTCATATGCAAGTGACTGACTTGTGTTTTCAAATTATATGAAGACTTTACATGAAATGTATAGATGGGAAAAATAAGAATGAAAGGCAGATATACCTATAGCAAGTGTTCTTAGTGGTGCTCCTGGGAGTTCTAGACTTCTCTGTCTTCCTTCTATGCTAAACTTACTGAGGTCCACTTTAAAGTTTATAGACCACATGTGTTCTGTTTGTATTTTAACTGATAAGAACATACTTACAGCTTAGCATTAGATAATGACTGCATGAAGACATAACATTCAGACTCTCAGAACATTTAGTAAATGATATGCAAGTAGAATTAGTAGTAACCATTGGATTTGTATGCATCTTGGGGTCTTTGGCAGTGGCTCAGGGTGTAAAATACCTGCCACATATACTTAAGGACTTGAGTTTGGGTCACCAACTCTGGAGGGAAAGCCCAGTTGTAGTAGCACATCTATAATCCCAGTTCTGAGAAGACAAGTCCATAGACTCACTCCGTCAGTCAGCCAGACTCGCCAAATAAAGGAGCTCCAACAAAACAGACAGAGGGTGTGTAGTGGTGGAGATGGACAGCTGAGTGGCCTTCCCGCCTCCACGGCGTGCCTCCTCAGTCATGCCCTGTAGCATTTTCCATGCGTTGTTGAATTTAGTTCCATGCAACTCCTGAGCCCTGTGCCCATGAAAGGAATTTGCCTGGAGCTTTGCTCCAGGTTTCTCTTTCCTTTCTGTACTTCTGCATCTATACTGCCACCAATCACGGCTACACTGCCACCAATCCACGGCTATACTGCCACCAATCCACGGCTACGCTGCCACCAATCCACGGCTACACTGCCACCACTTCAGCTGTGGGCGAGGCTCAAGAAAGGAGACTGTAGAGCAAGAATTCTAAACTCAAGGTCTCACCTAGCTGGCTTATCTTAGACTCACCAATTTTTGTCCCTTGTCCCTACATTCCCTCGAGATAGTGACCCAGATTGGTGACAGAATCCAAGTCTGAGAGGCAGGACCACAGAATCCAACCCCGTGTGCTGTGGGAACAAAGTGGCAGCAAGGTCTTGCATCTTCTACTTAGTAAGGGCTCTGGATATCAACTCCCTTGGGCAGTCACAGCAGCTGTTGGTACCGATAATATATATGCTGTGAGTTTTGGGAGTCACACACTTCATTATTATTTTTTATTAGTTATTAGTGCCCTGTAGGATTAATGGGTTACTCTCTTTAAATAGAATCTAGATTTGTTCTATGAAAATTAATTTTGCCTTGAATGCTAGAAAGTATAAATTTTGCAGTAGTTTAGAAACTGCTTTTTCTACCATATAACTCTAAGCAAAATTCATTTTTCCTAATAATTTAATAATTTTGCCATATAATGTGTATATAACCACATATAGCTATAGTAGAGCAGGCTGGTGTCAAATGTTCATTTGATTTTACAGGGCAGACTATTCGAGAGAAAAGGATTGTAGAAACAGCGAACAGAAAGGAGGTCGACTATGAAGCAGGAGACATCCCAACCGAGTGGGAAGGTGAGTGTCCCCTCCAGGAGGGTGTCGGGAAAGGCGAGCCGCTTAGCCTCCAGGAGGATGCTGGGAAAGGTGAGCCGCTTAGCATCCGTGAGATTCGCAAGAGTACACAGAATTACTTCTCCATGGAAACATGTTTACAGCTTTGTTTCTGGAACACTGCATTGTTTAGAAATTTGTACAAGTTGTGAAGCTCCAGCAGGACTAGGGTTAGGGCGAAATAAGCAGATGAGTCCTGCCATGGAAAAGCCAGGGGTTTCACGCATGCCCCAGCCCCGCACCCGCACCCATCCTGCACCCACACCTGCCCCATACCCGCACCTGCACCCATCCTGTGCCCACACCTGCCTCACACCCGCACCCGCACCCATCCTGCACCCACACCTGCCCCATACCCGCACCTGCACCCATCCTGTGCCCACACCTGCCCCATACCCGCACCCGCACCCATCCTGTGCCCACACCTGCCTCACACCCGCACCCGCACCCATCCTGCACCCACACCTGCCCCATACCCGCACCTGCACCCATCCTGTGCCCACACCTGCCTCACACCCGCACCCGCACCCATCCTGCACCCACACCTGCCTTGCACCCGCACCCATCCTGCGCCCACACCTGCCTTGCACCCGCACCTGCGGGTACCCACCCCCCCACACAACCCCACACCCCCCACACTCCTGTACAGCCTCCAGACTGTACTTCTTTTCAGGAATCACCACCCCTGAACTTGGGAAAATATTCTATTTTGGGTCTCCGTTTTCCCTTTTATAACTCGTGGAGAACACTTAGCTCAGGCACTGTTTTAGAGTATTTCTTTAACTCACAAAGATGGTGTTAACTGACTTCCTTTTTAAAAGAAGGATGGATGACACAGGAGAACTGCCTCAGCCTCGAGGGCAGCTTGGAACACAGTGGAGTTCAGGCTAGTCTGGCGTGAGGCCTGCCTCAGAAATTGTACTTTTCATATAAAAGGTCAGGAGGTCAAAATGCAGCAGATTGTTGCTGCTTGTTTCTGGAATATTAATATGTAGACTTGGTAGCTTCTATGTAGACATATTCATTTTAGAATCCAAGCTTTTGACTCCCAAAAGGGCAGTCTACCAAGAAGAAAATGGAGAGCAGCTCCAGAAGCACGGAGAGCGCGGGTATTCCTCAGGCGTGCAGCCTTGTGGCCCCAGCACAGCTTCTGAGTTCCTGGCAGGACCTCCTAAGCTTATCCGTTCGCAGCATAATGCCCGGCACGTAGGAAGTGCTCAGTAAATAACTTACTGAGAACTTTGGATCAAGCTTGAGTCAGCCTTTGCGCCTCACAATGGAAGAACCCTAAGCAAGGGCTGAGGAGCTGGCTGAGTGTTTAGGACGCTTGCACTCACAAGCGTGAGGGCCTGGGGTGCCACGTTAAAACGCCGAGCCTAGCCGCTGTGCACCTGTAACTCCAGTGCTGACTGCAGTGGAGACAGGACGGTTGCTGGAGTTTGCTGCCTAGTGAGAGACCCTGTCTCAGGGGAATAAAGCATCTGAGTGAAAGAGTACCCAGCATCCTCCTCTGCTGATGAGTGCACACAGGCTGGAGCATGCGCACAGCAAACACAGGCACTTAACACAAACGCCAAGAATAAAAGACATCTGTCTTCTCCTTTGCTCAGCACTAGCCAGGTGTCACCTGCGGTAGGCACTGTCTCTACAGTCACCATCACATCTGATCATGACGACAATGAGACGGACAGTATAGGCAGACACGTGGTCCAGTAAGCGTAGACCAGTTGCTGTGATCACGCATACGTATATACATACATACATACATACATACATACATACATACATACATACATAGCCCTCGCTTCTCTGTGGTCATAACATAGTAACTTCCATGTGGTAGCCATAGGCATCACGTTCCACTGATGTCAGCATGTGCCGGTCAATACCATGTCAGTCATGCCATCTTCTCCGTGGGGATGCTATGGCCATGAGAAGAGAGCAGCGTGAGGGAGAGAACAGTTTGCTTTCTTCTGAAGTGCAGTCTCTAAGTTGGCAACCTCTAAAAGGAGCAATTGAGCTTTATTTTCCCAGACTCTCTACATTTACAAATCTCTAGTAGTGTGTGTGCCTTCTTATGAGCCTATTTTGTCATTTTCCCAATAATAGTATAGAATTAAAATGTTTATAGAAATAAATTAAGTTATAAATAAACAAATAGGTAATGGCTCATTTTTCAGCCTCTGAGGCTTTTGGAGAATTAGAATGAAGTTTTAATGTTTTTTATGACTCTGCCCTGATCTAGTAATTCAGCACACTCTCCCTATGGGCCTGTTCTCTAAAAATATGCATCAGCCAAAGACTGAAACACAAACACTTTTACAGTGGCACACATCAATTAAATATAAAAGATACATATGCTGTGCGGTGAAAATATTAACAAACTATACAACACTATACGGGGAACAGGGAACTGTGGAGGTAGTTGATATCAGCACCAAATGTACCTGTTTTTAATCCTGATGAATAAAAGTTGGCATTTTTAATTCATAATATTAAAGTACTCATACCTACGAGTTGCCTGCTATCATACAACAAAATTAGTGTAACTTACATTCATCTATCTATGAAACTATTGACTTCCTAGAACATACATTCTGGAGAGGGAGAAAGATAGATTAGGCACTGAACTACATAATATGTTAATGACCAAGGAAAATGAAACAGGCAAGGGACAAAGAGACGCTTGAAAGGTTTTACAGTTTGTTAGTATTCTTTCCTAGAAGGTAGGTATCTCCGTTTAGATCTGGCCCTACCCATAACCAGAGAGGGGCATTGCTAAAGCAAGCACGGAGACCATGAAGCAAGGCTTGCTCCAGTGACTAAGGAGTCTCATGGAAGCAGATTTGACTGGAATAGAGGCTGGAGAAAGCTGTGGAGACGAGCGTAGGGCCGGAAGGGATGCCTGACCTGTGGGCAGCGGCGTGGGCTGCTGCAGGGAGCCTCGCCTTTACTTCCAGTGAGACTGGAAGGTAGCCACTTGCTGAGTGAGAGTTAAAAAGGATCACTCCCGCTGCCAAACTGGGCAAGTCATCAAAACATGGAGACCGAGAGTTTCCTGATAGTCTCCCAAGGCAGAGGATAAGTGTGGCATAGACTAGCTTAGCAGTAGGAATGGAGTGAGGTGGGTGCACTCTGAAACAGTGTAAAAGTCCAACTAACAGCCTGCTCGCACACTGGACACGCAGCGAGAGGAGCGGTTCTGACACCCAGGCCTGGTCTCACCCAGAGAAAACGAGGAGGCCAGCAGCGGGGAACCATGGGTAAGGAGGAAAGCTAGGGCAGCTTAGGAACCATAGCTGGGGGAGGGGAGAGCTCACTAACATCCAATTAGAAATGGTGAATTGTGAGTCAATTCAGGGGGAATGTCTGGGTTAGAAATAAAAATGTAGATTACAGCACACAAATGCTACCTAAGCCTGCGAGGCCAGATGAAATCACACAGAGTAAATACGTAGGTGAAAGGCTGACGCCTGTGCCCCTCAAATTTAGAATCATGGAGACAAGTTGAACGACAAGAAAATTGGAGAAAAATTAAAAATTTCACATTCTGGAAGCCAGGCATCATCAGGAAGGAGGTCATGATCAGCAGGTGTCACACGAGGCCTGAAGATTAACTGTTTACATTAAAATCAGACAGGGATTTCTCCCCCACCCCCCAAAAAAGGTTCAGTGGACTAATGGAGCCTGAGAGATGAGAGAGCGTTTGTTAAGCAGAGATAGTGTTTTGTAATGAAAGCGATGAGACCTCAAGAGGCGAGAAGAATTTTGTGTTGGCTGTCTTGGAGACAGGAGAAATGAGAGAATTCATCAGCACTGATGGGGAAGATCCAGTCTCTAAGAAAGCTCTTCTCAGCTGAGAGCCCCTGAGAAGGGAAGGCTCGGGCCCTGGTCTGCAGGAGTGGGAATTCCATCATCAGGAATGGTGCAAAGCCAGTGTCCGTGGATGAGACAGTGAGAACTTATGTGAGCTCCTCGTTCCTCCTGCTGAATCACGGGCTTAAACCCTAGCAGCAGCTATAAGATTGAAACTCAATCATCTGACTCTGACTGAGTCTGTGACTTTTTGTTTCCCAGTTGCTGGTCCAGGATTGAACCTAGGGCCTTGGGCATGCAAGGCAAGGGCAGCACTGCCGAGATGGGCCCCAGCTCTTTCACTCAATACATTATACTAAATTATATTTTATTATACTGTATAAGGGTTTATTTAACACACCTCCCACGTCAGCACAGTCGCAGAAATCACTGACCCAGTGTTAGCAAGCTATGCCTGCAGCCTCTCAAAAATGAGCCAGATGTGGTGCTGTACACCTGGAATCCCAACAACTTGGGAGTCTAGTCAGGCAGACTGTGGCCCTAGCCAGGCTAGACTGCTTAATGAGACGTGCCAAATGAAACTAAAAGAGGGGCTGGGGAATACGGCTCAGGGGTAGGTCACTTACCTGGCATGTGCTAGACTCTGCATTCAATCCCCAAAACACCCCCCCCACACACACACACCACACACACACCACACACACACCCCACACACACCCCCCACACGCACACATTAGATAACAATAACTACATGGAGTTATTCTAGTGTGATGAATTGTTTTAACATTAGAAAGTCAAGGTCTGGTAGATGTCTCAGCCGTAAGTGCTAGCTTACTGTGTAAGCATGAAGACCTGAGCGTGGGTCCCAGCACCCAAATAAAACGCCAAATGTGATACTGCATGCCTTAACCTAGTGCTGCAAAGCAGAAACAGCAGATTCTGCATGCCTGTAACCTAGTGCTGCAAAGCAGAAACAGCAGATTTGTAGCACTCACTGATCAGACAGTCTGACCAATCAGTGAGTTCCAAGTTCATTGAGAGACGAGGGAGAGAAGGGCCAGTGAGCTGGTTTAGTGGATAACAGGCCCTTGGGGCTAAGTCTGAAACCTGAGTGCAGTCCCCTGGACCCACCGTGGTACAGAGACCCCCAACCCATGCAAGCTGTTGTCTGACCTCCACATGCACATGTACCTGCCAACACACATACAAGCACACGCATGCATGCATACATGCATGCACACACATTTTTTTAATGAGGAAGGGATAGAGGATAACACCTTGTGTGACATAAGCACATGTTCAGAGGCAGGTACACATACCTTTTGTACACACACCCTTGGCACATAGCTTTTTTAAAAAAAGAAAGAAAGAAAAAGAAACTTGACATGCTGATTCTGAGTTGATTTATATCAACATGCAATAAACCTAGAATTCCTAAAACCTTTTTGAATAAGAATAAGGCTGGGAGATTAAAAAATATAAACCTGTCTTTTTTTATCAAGACAATTTACTGCTGAGATACGTTAGAATTTAAGGATGGACAAAAAAATGGAACTGATATTTCACTGTTGTAGATCTTTCAACCTTTCCTGAACTGCTGGCTGGGATATAAACCACAGCTTTGGGAAATAGTGTATCAGTCTTTATAAATGTGAACATCTAGCCACCCCACAGCTTAGACATTCTGCTAGGTATTTACCCAGAGACGTAAAGACGTGCGTCGGTCTACCTAAATACTTGTCCCAAATTCTCTGTAGAAGCTTCAGTTGCTCCCATGGTAAGTAGCTAAAACAGATTGTCCTATTTCCGTGCAGTGAAGTAAGGCCCAACAATACAAGAAGGAGCTGATGATGCTCTGTTCCCTGTTCCTGTGTAAGATACCATGCTCTAGCTACATCCAAGCATCTCCCTTCGAGTCGGGAGCCCAGGCTCACCTTAGCCTGCTTCTCTGAATAGGATCCTGTGACGTGTGATCAAGGAGCCAGCCAGGCAGTGCCCTGCCGCCCACCTGGGGTTATTGACAGCGTGCAGTTCCTTGAAGTTTAGGATTCAGCTTAAGCTGAATATTTGAGAAGCCACCCTGAACCCTAAAGGTCACCAAATAATTCTTGTATATCTATAAGCTATACTTAAAGTTCAATATTGGAAAAAATGTATCTTCGTTTTTTTAATGAAGTGCCAACACTCAGAACTGATGAAGATATTTTTTCTTTTTTTTTTTTATTAATTATGAGGCTTTATCATAGTCTCTTCCTTAAGTGAAGTAAACAGCTCTTTCAAAATTATATAATTTGGGTGCAAACAGTTGTTAACGTCTTTATACTTTTGATTTTGTTTGCCCGCTCACCTGTTGGTAGTCTATCTAATGTACCATAGATGGTTGGCAGTGTTTCTAGAAGGATCCTGGTGCCTGTAGAGATTTGCCTCAGGAAGTATTCTTCTCCCTGCTTCTTTTGTCTCGCTACATGGGTAATGGAAGCTTAGTCTCCATGCTCACCTTTGTACTCAGTGTATTCTGCATGTGCCAATAGGAATATTAAGGCCCATGCATAGTGATGAGAATGCACCAGTGCACTGAGGAAAGGCTGCTGGACCGCAAGGCTCTAGCTGTCCAGTCCTCGTGCTGAACTCTCTTAAAGAAGAAGACCAGCGCAGAGTTCACCTTACAGACACTCTACCAATAGGAAGGTCACTTTGTGGTTCACACTTGGGTAAAGGCTCTGTTTAGATTGTCCTGCTTTTGCCATTCTCTCTTCTGCCTTTTGCTGGCTCTCACTGGGACATGTCTATGTGACTTGTGGTAGCTGAGGAAGTGGGTCTCTAAAATGAGTGTCACATGGAGCGTGCCCAGCACCGTGGTTCCTGGATATGTAACAAACAGCAGCATCCGCCATCATCTCAAGATGTTCCAGTATCTGCTTATTAAAGAATCATAAACATACAAGCCTATTGCAACAGTACATTTATATATCAATTTAAAGCAAAGATTGTTTAATGATCATTTAGATGAAGCCTAGGGAAGTTCTCTGTCCTGCCTTAGAGAATTATGTACTATGACAGTGGCTAGGTGGCACTCAACACTCAGCATCTGGGCTCCATTATATTCTTAAACTTATAAATGGATATTATAAACTTAAATAAACATCAGAAAACACATGTTTCAATACAATATGATTTGAAGACATGGAAAAATTTAATTGTATATAATTTTCATATCAAAATGTTCTTTTGATTTTTTTAACTAACATTTAAAGATATAAAACAAGCAATAATTTCTCCTAATATCTTCATCTCTAGTAGGGCTTTTTAAAATGAGGAGTGGGGGTGCTGCTGGTGGCAGAGTGCTTGCCTGGCATGCAAAAGCCCTTGGGTTCAATCCCCAAGACAGGAGAATTGTTTTTAAAATGCTTTGGATTCATTAAAACATCTTTTTCCAGTCTTGGAAGGGATTTGAAAAATGCTGATTTGTGGGTTTCCCAGTAAAGCAAGTTATTTTGTGGTGTTTTCTCATGATGATAATGTGCACTGTGCCGTTGTAAGTCTCGTCCCAGCCTCATGCCCACTTGTGTATATTTATAGACTCTAGAATATACAGTGACCATTAGTAAAATACACACCAGCTCCTTGTGAGGTTTGTCTTAGGCCATGGTAGCGGTTTGTGTCTGATGTGTACTTGTTGCTGAGCAGACGGTACTAAATGACAGCCCTAGGGCTTGGCACACACTTTCTTTAAGGGACCAGATGGTATTTTGGGCTTTGTGGGTCATTTGGGCTTTTACGGTTCCTCAATTCTGATGCCGTAGCCATAGATACAAATCAGTATAGCTGTGTTTCAATAAAAGTTTATTTATAGACACTGAAAATTTGAGTTACTTATAATTTTCATGTTATGAAATATGCATCTTTTGACATTTTTTTTAAAAGTCATGCAAAGATGTAAAGACCAAATTTAGCTCAAGTCTCAGATTTGCAGAACACTGTCCTAGCAGTTGATTGTTCTGAACTAACTTTCTAATGTAAATCAAAGCTGGAGAGTGACTGGAAACTTTTTAGAGGACTAGGACGCATACTGAATGTTTTTAAACCTCATTTACTTTTATTTTGTATGCATTGCTGTTTTGCCTGAATAAGAATGCTAGATCAGACAGTTGTGAGTTGCCATGTGGTTACTGGTATTTGAACCTCGGTCCAGGAGCACTTCGTGCCCTTAACTACTGAGCCAACTCTCTAGCCCCACCGAATGTTTTTAAATCAAACCCCCTTTCCTGGAAAAAAAAAATGACAAATGTAAATTACTTATTTGACTATTAAGAAGCAGCTGAAAATGTTGTAAATCACTTCTTTTCTAAGAAGTTTTGATTTACTTGCTAAGTTAAATTGCTAATTTGATTTAATTACTAAGTTAATTTTCCTAATGGGCAAGAACTATTATAATGAATATAGGTACATGTTGGACACATATTCAGCAAGTATTGAGCAACTCCTCGAGGCATTTGCGTGATAGATAAATCCCCCGTTGGTGCACCCTGACCTTGACAACCTTAGTCAAATAAAATCTGGGCAAGTCGTATAAAATGGGCTGAAAAGAAGCCAAAGAGGGCAAAATAGAGAACACAGAACAAAATAAGAAGTAGAAAGGTTTAAAAACAGAGCAGAGGGTCCGGACGTGGGACGAGTTGGAGAAGGACACATGGGGTTGGTTCAGGGGAGGGCAGTAATTCCAGCCCACAGCCGAGCGTCCCATGGCCACACCCACAAACCATGTAGAACTGCACCTTGCAGAAAGGTAGGTCAGACGCTCCCATGTGTATGCAGAAAAATGGCAGGTTGGGAAAGCTGACTTGAAGAGAGCTGTCTTCTCGACCGACTGCCTTCCCAGTCCGTTCAGCATGTTTAATTCCCAGCCACTCCTCACTAATTATACAGTCATTCGCATGTTGCTCAGTCCGTCTGAGGCTCGGCTCCTCAGTGTGTAGAGTGGGGCCGATGGTTTGTCCTCTCTGGCTTGGTAGGCTTACAGTTAGCCCTCCTCCTCGCTTGCTGCCCTTTGCTGCCAAGGTTTGACAGACTTCCTAGGAACGCATAGTTTTATAGCCAGAGACAGGAGCAGATGTGATTCAATTCCAACATTACTACCTAATCTTCAAACCAAACAAAAAAAAAATTAATTTTTTTAATCTCCTGACAAGCCACACAGGCCAAGCAGAGTTACTGGATCTTTGCTTTTAAAAAACACTTATAAAAAACTTCACAAGGCTAGGTGTGGTGGCGCACCTTTAATCTTATACTTGTGACGCAGAGGCAGGAGGATCTCTGTGAGTTCAAGGCCAGCTTGGTCTCCATGGCCAATTGCATGCCAGCCAGAACTGTATAGTGAGACCCTGTCTCAAACAAAGCAAAATAGAAAAACCTTAGGTTTATGTTGAATAAAAATAAATGTTTATATGAGTTGAATATATATGTAAATAATAAATATCATATAGCTTTTGTAACAACCATTTACTGTAGATCCTATTATAGTTTCATTTTAGAAGAAAGATCTGATGCTTAGAAAAGTCAATAAGTTGTCCTGGGAAGCATAGGAAGGAAGTGATGGAGTTGAAAGTCTGACTCTAGACCATGCTTAGTAGCTTCCGGAGAAAACCACTCTGCCCTTCCCTTTGCCGCAAGGTCTACCCAGTAGACACTTAGCCAGAGTCTGCTCTGCCTCGGTAGCTCGCCTCCCGTGAGTGAGTGAGCGAGTGAGTGAGTGAGTGAGTGAGCACCACCACTAAAGTGAGCGAGCGTTAAAGTGAAGACCAGCTCACTACAGCAGATGTGAAGGGAAACCTAGAATAAAACTTTCCTAAGTCTTTGATAAACTAGGCAATTACAAATTCAGATTTCCAGAATAATATAACTTTGACATTGCCTCCAGCTTTATTGTGTTTTGTCCTTTGTGCCATAAATAGACTAAACTGAACACAAATGAAGACACGACACTGACCTCTAGCATGGGTCGCCGCCTGGCACTGCTCTGGGACCGCACTGCACTAGTGCGTGGGCTGCAGGAGATGAGGTTTCGCCTGCTCGCCTCCTTGCTAAAGCGCTAGAATATTTAAGACAGTACATCATAGATGTTTGAAAATATCTTCCAGTCATGCGTGAATAAAATGTTTATGTATGACCAGCAAAATAACTCAACAAGTAAAAGCTCTTGCCAGTAGACCTGACCACCTGAGTCCTACTCGCCAAAACCACGAGATGGAAGTGATGTTGGTGAGCTCTCCTCCAACTGCCACACATGCTGTTAAATAAATAAATAGGATAAGTAAATAAATAGGATAACTTGAGGAAAGCAGACATTTAAATGCTGTTTTGTTTGTTTGTTCTAGCATGGATTAGAAGAACAAGAAAGACTCCACCTACTATGGAGGTAAGAATCATGGGAAATATTGAAGTGATTTATGTTTCTAATGCTATGCTTTTCAGCTGAGAGCTTGTACTACTAAAAATACATATATTCTTAGGGAAATATAGTACATCCCAAAGTATTAATTTCTAGTAAATTAATTTCTACTAGAATTTCTAGTAAAATAATATGGTGTAATATATTAGCATTGTATAGTAATAAAATATAGTAAATATATACACATTTCCTCTTGCATTCTTTTAATTATATTTTGTTGTTATCTTGGTAATTTCATACATGCATTCAGTGAGTTATGGTTATATTCCCCTTCCTACTTTTGTCCTCTAACTACTCCATATCCCCTCCCATCATTCCTCTCTCCTGACTTCCTGTTTGTGTTTGGTTTTCTTCTCCCTGTTTTGATAATCCACTGAGTCCGTTTAGAACTGCCCATAGGTACATGATTATGAAGCCAGCCATTTGAGCACAAGAACCTTACAAGGGACCATCTTGTAGGAGGGAGAACAAGTCTCCCTCCCTCCTCAGTCATCAAGTGCCAGTAACTTCTCTTTAAGGGGCAGGACCACAGGTTGAGAGCAGCCCGGTCTGTGAGTATAAATGTGAATAGTTTAGAAGGCAGTTTGGCTACATGACTGCAGTAAGTAGACATCGTGTGTAACTCATCAGAAATATGAAGAACACACTTTAACAGGGGAAAACACTTTCTAAGCCAGAAGACTGTACCACTAGCATCTCAGAAGGCCGGGGCAGGAAGAAGGCTACCTTGAGAGCCTTCGGGACATCAGTCTCTAAATTCTTTAGAATAGTATGTTTGAAGCCTATGTTATGAACTCAAATACTATGAAATTACTATTTCTCTCCTGGCCACCATGAAGGGTGAAGGGATCCATTTCTAGTACAGTTCTTGGGGTGCTCTAGCCAGTGGACGGTCAGCTCCCTCCCGAAGCTTCCCTGCCTCGCCCCCTGACCTCCCTCACCTGCTCTACCCATCCTCCCCAAAGGAGTGGCCTGCAGTCTCTCCAGCTTAACGCTTCTTCCTGTCGCCATCCACTGACCCACTACCTGCCTACTCTAATTCCTTTGCATTAAAATCCTAGGATGCCTGTCTGAACCTTTTTCTCCTGAGCTTCTTAACTCACAGGTTTAATAGCTTCTTTCTTGTGTACCCTGGCCTGCACACCTGAACAGGCGCTTGGAACTTAGTGCTCAAATCCACTGTTTCATTTTTGCATCATAATCAACTAACAGAGAGCTTGATTTGTTATTGTGAGGTTGGATTTTATAGACAGATTTGAGAAATGAGCTTGAGTTCCCATCCAGCAATTATAGATTAACCTTGTAAAACATATTTCCAAGCTGAACATTGCCTGCTCTGTTTTCACGGAGCTTCATACTCCGCTACTGTATGTCATTATGGCTGTACATGCATTCTTCAGTGCAGTACAAAATGAGCTCTATGAGCTAATGAGGTAGACTTTCTCTGAGTCTTACTCAATTAGAAGCCATTAGTAGCAAATATCTAAAAATATTGTCCTTTTCAGACTAACAGAATAGTTGGAAGCATAATACAGTCTTCTGTTTGAAAAGTGGTCATGTTTATTGCTAATTATTGACAAAATGCATGATGATTCAGTAATATGTTTACAGACATTAAAAAAGAAAGCTACAATATTAGCAGTCTGCCTTCTTTATTTTTAATATGTGCTTCATGAAAAGGAAAAGGGAGTTCAAGGAACCAACAGAGACAGAGCAGTCAGTCAGGGGTGCTTGGAATGGTGCTGTTGTGGACTGAGAGGTCAGGTCGGGGAGATTTGTGGGAACGCTCAGCATGGCTTCGCTTGGTTTCTGGGCCAGAAGCTCCAAAGACTCATTGTTGTCTAGGCTGAATCGCATGATCTTGAAATGGTTACCAGAACTCTAAGTACTGAATTACAGTGCAGGCGACAGGAGCTTGGTTAGAATTCAGACGAGAGGAAGGAATGTATTAAACACTTAATTGCTTCACATTTATTTAGTGTTGCCTGTTCTGTCCACCTTACAACTGATTTAGGCTGACCCACAGCCGTGCAGGTGCTTGGGAAGTGTTGTTACCATTGTCTCTCCATACAAGGCAGAGTCTGACAGATTGGAACCGAAGTGTCTGGTGCTAGCTAAGGCTTCCACTCTCCAGGATGGTGTTCGTCTGGATTGTCTGCCAGCATTTGTCTCCGAGTCTCCTCTACTACTCATTCTGAGTGGCACCCCTCTTCCACTGTTACCTCAGTTGTATTATGGTCAAGGCTGCTGGCCCTGCCACTTCTCTTCTCTGGTCTATAATATGTTGATTTTGCAGTTTACCATTCAGAGAGGAAGACTGCTTCTGAATTCTTGAGGCCTATTTATTTCAATGTTGTCTCCAAGTACCCGATATTTATTGAGTTCTCTGTGCTCAGTATTTAGGCATATATAGCCCTACTTTCCTATTGACTTAAATTACAGAGATGGAGTACGTTCCTGCAAAAAGTAGACCCCTCTTATCCCAAATCTCATATTTTTAGGATTGTGGTCGAAACTTAGGAGAAAATTGTAGCATGTTTACACTCTGGGGTCTAGCACCACTGACTAAGAATGAGTGAAGGGGAGCTGATTATGAACATGGGAAAATCTCAGAAAATGGAATTGTACAAACAGCAAATCACGGGAGATTCCATCTTATGTGCCATTTATGTAAACTTGGAACTGGGGGGCGATAATGGCACTCCTGAGGTGGGGAGTTAACATAGTACCGCACATTTACAAGTCTGATGGAAATGACAGCAACTGGGTCCATTTTAAAAAGCCACGATGGCATCCATGCTTTGGGAGCCAGAAAGTATACAGATCGTTGGTAACAGCTTTGACAAAACTATCAGGAAGTACCCCAACGTGAGCACAGAACTCAAAGTGCTCTATAGTCTGCAGTGTCTGGAAACTGAACGTGGGTGACCTGGTGCTAAAAACCAGGAACTGATTGGAAAATTTTTAGATGTAATTTGCTGCTGACCATTTAGTAGAAGAAACAAAAAAGTTAGTCGTTACTATTTCCTTCTATCAAAGTCATCATTGATTTGGGGAAGAGTCATCTAAAGATACTAAAACTCCTGTTCCTGTGCTTTAAAAGGCCTCGGTCTGAAAGCATAGCACTGTGAATTACTTACATAGCACTGTGAATTACTTATTACTTAAAACGAGAAGTAGGCCTTCTTACCAGATAAATCTGGCAGACAAAACCCTAGCCAGATGGCCGAATGTTTTGCTAAGCCATACAAACTGATGTCATGAATGCCTGCTTGGTTGAGACATAGACTATGGCATCATCCATAAAATAATCTTCCAGAATGTATAACCCTAACATAACATGAGAAAATAACCAGAAAACCTAAGTTGGGAGACATTCCAACAAACTTCAGACCTGTCACGTCAGTGTTGTGGACAGCTAAGGTCAGGAACCCTACCACTCCAGTGGAGATGAAGAGTAGTTAGGGATGGCTGGGAAGGTTGAGGCCTGTGCTGTGGATTAGATAATAACACGTATCGGTGTGCTGAATCAGAAAAGGATGCTGGGAAATCCTCTTGTGATAGTTTACACAGGCAATGTCTCCTTCCCTTCCAGCTGGAAACTCCCAAGCTCATACTTGTGAAGGAGAAAACAGTCCAGTTCAAAATATTCATGCAAATATTGAACATTGATCTGTAGCTGTTGGCTGTTGGAAAGCAAGGGCTGGGTAACTCATTTCTAATTAAAAGGAGTTAACTCACAAAGCTTAAATCTGAAGACTGATTAGTGTTTCCTGGCTGCTGCAGAATGCTTAAGAGCAGAGCCTGCTGTCTAATCTTCAGCAACTCTTTGATCCTTGGTTTGGCCATTGCTGTCAGCAGAAAGGGCAGGTGAGCACTGGGTTAGAGCCCAGCCAGGAGTGCTTTCCGAGCACATGGGAGCCCCACGCTCATCCCTGGTCCTGCCGACACCAGCCAGAGTCAAGGAAAATGTGTACAGTAGCTGCTTTGAGGGAAGGGAATAGTTCTCATGACAAACGTTTTGTGATATTAGTCCTACAAACTTTGACTTAAGAGAGAGATTTTTTTTTAAAAAGGAGAAAGAGATTGTTTTGTTTTGAAAGACAGGCTCTTGTGCTGTAGCCCAGGTTGGCCCTGAACTGGAAACAGTTCTCCGGTCCTACTCTCCTGGTTTCTGATACTGCAGGGGTGAGTCCCATGCAGTGCTGCACATGAGGAGTGGCTGACCTTCTCGACATAAGCTCTGTGAGCCAGGCCATCCTGTGGTTGACCGAGTAGCCACTGCCAACACTCTAAGTAGTTGTAGTATGAAAACAGTTATAGGCAGCACATCTGACTGTGGTTGTGTCCAATAAAACTTTACAAAAACAGTAGGTCAGTTCTCACATTCTCTCTATCTATATAGTCTTTTATACACACACAATATACATATATGATGTATATACATATACATTGGCCTGCTGGTTGTCATTAACTTCCTTTAAATTTACAATTAAAAGTGTTGACTTTTTTTTTTAAAGGAAAGCTAATTCTTTGTCCATGCTACACCTGACAGTGGGTTCTTGCTTTGGGGTTTAAAATCTCTAGGCATCACAGAGACATTAAAATGCGAATCTCACCTGTGGGAGAATTCCTCAGGTAGAGACAAAGCTTCAGGAAAACCGGTCAGAGCCGAGGACATTGTTTTCATCCAGGGCACACACTTGCAGCAGTCTCCACGACTTGTGTATCTCTGTCCACCTAGCTAGCTGGCTATCTACTTAGCATCCGAAAGCGGAACAATCAGAGGTGTGAAAGTTGTCATGGGCATGCATAAAAACACATTTATTTGAATTTCAAAATTAAACCATACTTTTTCTGACAGAGTCAGTCAGATTTGGCTGGTTGGCTTTGACAATCAGGACTAGCTTTGCCAATTAAGTTGTATGGTTATATTTTCCATAAATTGAACAAGCTAAACTGAAGCTCTCAATCTTGAAAACAATATTTAAAGTCTGCCTTCGGTGTGCAATCACTACCAACGTAGGCTTTGCTATTGATTGTGCCAAGTGAAATGTTGATATGGTTTGAAAAGTCTCAGGACATCAGAGCACTGCTGGTTATGGATGTCGGGACCCAGTAAAAGCATTAAAGCGTGCTTAAGAGTGACAGGCAGGAACCACGGGGCAGTTGATGCTGAAGGAGAAGGGAGGAAAGGCCGTCCAGGGCGTGTGTCGTAACTGCAGTTTCTCTACGCCATTCCATTTGATAGTGGCCACAAAGGACTATATTGTTAGCTAGATTATTTTTGTTAGTGAAATAATCTATTTAAGTGAATCCCATGAAGGCTGCATTGGTAGCTCAGTTAGTAGGGTGTTGCAGGTGTGCCCTGGGTTCAGTTCCCAGCAAAAACCAGGCATGGGAATGCCACCTGTCACCCAGAACTCTGAAAGGACAGCAGGATCCGAAGGTCAAGATCATCCGCAGCTATGTAATATGTTTGAAACCCTGCCACAATAAGATAAACAAACCAGCAGAAGACATCCTGCAGTCACAGGATTAAGGGAACAGGCTGATTCCCTGGTTGACTGATAAGATAGTCTTTATAAAATGCAGAACTTCTCATACACTGCCACCTGATTGGGGTCTCCACCCCCAGCCCCTCCCAGCTCTTGCCCACCTACCGACACTCACACCTTCCTTCTCTCATTAGGCATCCTTAACTAATACCTGAGATACTTGAAATTCAAACATACATAAGCACTTCAAGAATTTTTCTAGCAACATATATATAAAACAAATCAGCAGGACTTAATTTTTGAATTTCTTTCTAAAATCCTCGATGCCCAATTAGGTTTATTATTTATTCAGTTACCGTCAAATACCATACATGTGCTTAAAAGTGAACATACCTTCTCTGAAGACTTCTTTAGTATAATACCAACCTGATCTACATTCATCTGACATAATACTGTTAAGTTATATTGTTTCTAATTTCAGTATTGTTTTGCCTTTTGTACAGTTTAGTTAGTCCAGTACAATAAACTGGATCTTAGTGCCATTTGCATAGGAGTGGCATGTGTGCTGTGACAGGGTCCTTCTGGGGTCCGATGCTCACAAGGCTGAAAAGTTGCCTTACAGCACATCCGTCATTCAGCCCCTGTCATTTCCATCACCCAAGACAAAAAGCGTGCTTGCCTAGCTTTCCACCATCATAACAGTCTTTGGGCATGCTGGTCCTCTGGTTTCCATCATACCTAAGTCATCTGGCCCTCTCAGGTCAAGTCACCTTCCACTGTGACTTTACCTAATTATTCTTTTATCTTAGTAAAATGTTAGTATTAAAAATAATTTTACTTTTGAAATAACAGATGTAATAAAATAACCCCAAAACCTTCTAGCCAGTTCCACAATTTGAACAAGGTAACTCACTCGCATGTGTTTGCTCTTCATTGCTAGCAGACCACATTGCCTGTGTTCTGCTCTTACTTACCATAATAAATGAAAATCCGTAAGCTCCTGCTTAGAGCACACAGACTCAGCCCCGGAGAGGCCATTTCTCTCTCTCTCTGTGTGCCTTCTTTAGTGTTGACCTCCAGCTCTTTGAAAACAGGGAAAATGTAAAATTTACCTTGCTTCTTAGAGAAGTGTGGTAAGAGGTAAAAGTGAATCTAGGGGGCATTTAGGGTCTCAGCCCTGGGTCTGTGTTCTTCACTGCTAAGACCATCTGCATCCCTGGCTGTTCAGGAGCCATTTGTGCGAGTTTGGTGGAGATCCCCGTCCTCTTCAAACCGATGGTCTTAGATGAGTGCTGCTAAGAAGCACCCTACTGATTCCTTGGCTCTGGTTTTTCCTCAGTTCGGGGAGCTGCTCCCTCATCTGCCTGTCTAAGCAGAGCGACACGTTTTATTCTTAGCACAGATTTCCATCTCTTTTGACCTTTATCTGACTTTTAAGGAACATAATATAAAAGGGTTTTTAAATAAGTTGTAAGTATGGTACTATTATTTATTTTTAGATTTATTCCTGCTCAGATTCTTAAGATCCACGAAACATAGAAGGTACATATTAAATAGTTCTGCGTGGTTAACTAAGTCACACCATCAGTCAGCAAGACAAGTCTCACTTAGGCTTGAAAGCCGGCCTTAGATCCAGATTGGCAAAGGTAGAAGAAGTTCGAATGGGGGAAGTGTCTCTAAATCCACACTTCTCTTGTTACCTCATCAAGTATCCTAACTCTTTTCACTCACCTTCTCCGTACTAGAGATTTACTTTATATGATCTAAATGTAAAGAAAAGCATGACTGATAATCATGTGGCAGTCTGTTCTAATCTTCTGGTTCGCTCTCATTCTCCGGCTCCTGTCTTCACCTGTGTCTAGCTTGTTCTCTCTTCAACATGTCTCTGTACAGCTCTCCCAGGAAAACTGCTTCCTCCTTTCCCTCTCTGTACTGCTCTCTCAAGTAGTTTCTCTTTCCTCTCTTCTGTGAGAGCTGGGCATATCCTATTCTGTCAAATCTTTCTCTGATTCATATCACTTCCAACATGGGTGCTTCCTTCTACAAACTTTACCACCACTGTTTGGGATTAAAGGTGTGTGCTAAGGGTGAGCCATACCACAACTACAAACAGGTTTTTCCAGAAATCAACACAATCTCAGGGTTCACAGTGTGATCAAATATCCTGCAAGAATGGATCACCTCAGATTTTATTACATTGTTAGGCATGCTTGATTTATTCTCAAAGATGGGTCCTGATTGTGATAAAATGCTAGGCATATGTTGGTCCTATGGTGATGGGAATTAGGTGTTTACATACTGATCTTTGTTAAGTTTGTGTTCGTGTGTTCAGGCGTACTCCATCGCCTTCTCCATCTTCTGCTGCTGTGATGCATTTTCATTAGTGTTCTAGACTAGCCAATAGATGTGTTATCTAGAACAGTCTCTGTCATACATGATAGGTGGGGACATGAAATTACTGGGTTGCATATATTTTTCTTTTTAATGAAGTAGGAGTTACATGTAATATAAAATAGAAGCTGACAACAGCTCTCTAAAAATAACTCAGACATCTGCTGCACATGTGCTTGGGGACAAGTGGCCTTGTGTTGTCTCTCACTTGGATGGCCAGTTGGACTTACACTCTGGTCCTCAGGTGTTTGTTTAAAATTCTGTCTGGCCTAGAGCAAAGTTATTCCTTAAATGGTATTTCTACAAGACTGAAACTCTGAGGCTGCTAAAGGGTAACGGTCTAAGATTCAGGTGTAGCTACGGAATAGGGTCAGAAAAGGCCCAAAAGTACAGGAAATACTCCCAGGAATTGGCAAGTGTGATTGCATGTGATTCAGAAGACGCTGGGCTGTGGAGGGGACAATCAGTAGGATGCCTGCAGCACAGGAAGTGTTCTTTGCCAACTTTTTATCTGATGGAGGATTGATTAATCTCTAGAATACATGAAGAACTAGAAGAGCTAAATTGTCTAATTGGTAAATGGGCAAGTGAATTGAACAGATACTTCTCATGGAAAGAGATACAAACAACTAATAAATGTTTGGGAGAATATTCAGTGTTTACCATCAGGAAATGTAAATTAGAACTGTGTTGAGATTCCATCTCTTCTCACTCCAGTCAGAATCACCAAGAAAACAAACAACAAATGTTGACAAGGATGTGGGAAAGGGGACTCTGGTGCCGTGCTGGAAGGAGCAGAAACTGGGGCAGCCACTATGGAAATCGGTTTGGAAGTTACTCAGAATAACTGAAAGAGAACTACTATGCAGCCCAAAGGAATCCGAGTCAGCATCCATAGGCACGCACATCTGTGTTTACTCTGCACTGTTCACAGTAGCCAAGATGTGGGACTAGCTGACATGCTCTGAGTGCAAGGCTGGGTAAGGCAAGGGTGACGGATGTTCACAGTGAAACTGTGCTCGTCCATAAAGAAGAATGGGATAATGCCATTTGTAGGAAAATGGTCTGAGCCGGAGAGCATCGTGTTAATGAAGTAAGCCACACATAGCACAGGGAAGAAGAGAAGGAACTATGAGGAGACAGGGCTATAAGAGACAGTAGTGGGGCAAAAGAAAGACAGAAATGCCACAGTTTCCTCTGTGTGCTGAATCTACATCTAAGTACACACACACACACACACACACACACACACACACACGACAGAAGGTAGAGGACAAAAGCAATGGAGAGGCAATGAGCAGTATAAGAGAAAGGTGTAAATGTACATTCCTGCTTGTGTGTGTGTGTGTGTGTGTGTGTGTGTGTGGAGAGAGAGAGAGAGAGAGAGAGAGAGAGAGAGAGAGAGAGAAGGAGGAGAGAGAGAGAAAGGAGGAGAGAGAGAGGAACAGGGAGAGGGAGGGGGTAAGAATTATCCCTCAGTGTTTGGGCAGTCCTCATCTCATCAGATGAAGACTCCAAAGGGAGAAGTCCTGGTACTGCTGAGGGTGTCGGAACTGCACCTGTGTGAGAGTGTCAAGACTGCACCTGTGTGAGAGTGTCAGGGCTGCACCTGTGTGAGAGTGTCAGGGCTGCACCTGGGAGAGAGTGTCAGGGCTGCACCTGTGTGAGGGTGTCAGGACTGCACCTGTGTGAGAGTGTCAGGACTGCACCTGTGTGAGAGTGTCAGGGCTGTACCTGTGTGAGAGTGTCAGGGCTGCACCTGTGTGAGTGTGTCAGGGCTGCACCTGTGTGAGAGTGTCAGGGCTGCACCTGTGTGAGGGTGTCAGGACTGCACCTGTGTGAGAGTATCAGGACTGTACCTGTGTGAGAGTGTCAGGACTGCACCTGTGTGAGTGTGTCAGGGCTGCACCTGTGTGAGAGTGTCAGGACTGCACCTGTGTGAGTGTCAAGACTGCACCTGTGTGAGGGTGTCAGGACTGTACCTGTGTGAGAGTGTCAGGACTGCACCTGTGTGAGAGTGTCAGGGCTGCACCTGTGTGAGGGTGTCAGGACTGCACCTGTGTGAGAGTGTCAGGACTGTACCTGGGTGAGAGTGTCAGGACTGCACCTGTGTGAGGGTGTCAGGACTGTACCTGTGTGAGAGTGTCAGGACTGCACCTGTGTGAGGGTGTCAGGGCTGCACCTGTGTGAGAGTGTCAGGGCTGCACCTGTGTGAGAGTGTCAGGACTGCACCTGTATGAGAGTGTCAGGGCTGCACCTGGGAGAGAGTGTCAGGGCTGCACCTGTGTGAGGGTGTCAGGGCTGCACCTGTGTGAGAGTGTCAGGGCTGCACCTGTGTGAGAGTGTCAGGGCTGCACCTGTGTGAGAGTGTCAGGGCTGCACCTGTGTGAGGGTGTCAGGACTGCACCTGTGTGAGAGTATCAGGACTGCACCTGTGTGAGAGTGTCAGGACTGCACCTGTGTGAGTGTGTCAGGGCTGCACCTGTGTGAGAGTGTCAGGACTGCACCTGTGTGAGAGTGTCAGGAGTACACCTGTGTGAGAGTGTCAGGGCTGTACCTGTGTGAGAGTGTCAGAGCTGCACCTGTGTGAGTGTGTCAGGGCTGCACCTGTGTGAGAGTGTCAGGACTGCACCTGTGTGAGTGTGTCAGGACTGCACCTGTGTGAGAGTGTCAGGGCTGCACCTGTGTGAGAGTGTCAGGACTGCACCTGTGTGAGAGTGTCAGGACTGCACCTGTGTGAGAGTGTCAGGACTGCACCTGTGTGAGAGTGTCAGGACTGCACCTGTGTGAGAGTGTCAGGACTGCACCTGTGTGAGTGTGTCAGGGCTGCACCTGTGTGAGAGTGTCAGGGCTGCACCTGTGTGAGAGTGTCAGGACTGCACCTGTGTGAGAGTGTCAGGACTGCACCTGTGTGAGAGTGTCAGGACTGCACCTGTGTGAGAGTGTCAGGACTGCACCTGTGTGAGAGTGTCAGGACTGCACCTGTGTGAGTGTGTCAGGGCTGCACCTGTGTGAGGGTGTCAGGACTGCACCTGTATGAGAGTGTCAGGGCTGCACCTGTGTGAGAATGTCAGAGCTGCACCTGTGTGAGAGTGTCAGGACTGCACCTGTGTGAGTGTGTCAGGGCTGCACCTGGGTGAGAGTGTCAGGGCTGCACCTGTGTGAGAGTGTCAGAGCTGCACCTGTGTGAGGGTGTCAGGACTGCACCTGTGTGAGAGTGTCAGGGCTGCACCTGTGTGAGAGTGTCAGGGCTACACCTGTGTGAGAGTGTCAGGACTGCACCTGTGTGAGAGTGTCAGGACTGCACCTGTGTGAGAGTGTCAGGACTGCACCTGTGTGAGGGTGTCAGGACTGTACCTGTGTGAGAGTGTCAGGGCTGCACCTGTGTGAGAGTGTCAGGACTGCACCTGTGTGAGAGTGTCAGGACTGCACCTGTGTGAGGGTGTCAGGACTGCACCTGTGTGAGAGTGTCAGGGCTGCACCTGTGTGAGAGTGTCAGGGCTGCACCTGTGTGAGAGTGTCAGAGCTGCACCTGTGTGAGGGTGTCAGGACTGCACCTGTGTGAGAGTGTCAGGGCTGCACCTGAGTGAGAGTGTCAGGGCTGCACCTGTGTGAGTGTCAAGACTGTACCTGTGTGAGTGTGTCAGGACTGCACCTGTGTGAGAGTGTCAGGGCTGCACCTGTGTGAGAGTGTCAGGACTGCACCTGTGTGAGAGTGTCAGGACTGCACCTGTGTGAGGGTGTCAGGACTGCACCTGTGTGAGAGTGTCAGGGCTGCACCTGGGTGAGAGTGTCAGGACTACACATGTGTGAGAGTGTCAGAGCTGCACCTGTGTGAGTGTCGGGACTGCACCTGTGTGAGAGTGTCAGGAGTACACCTGTGTGAGTGTCAAGACTGCACCTGTGTGAGAGTGTCAGGGCTGCACCTGGGTGAGAGTGTCAGGACTGCACCTGTGTGAGGGTGTCAGGACTGCACCTGTGTGAGGGTGTCAGGACTGCACCTGTGTGAGGGTGTCAGGACTGCACCTGTGTGAGAGTGTCAGGGCTGCACCTGGGTGAGAGTGTCAGGACTGCACCTGTGTGAGAGTGTCAGGGCTGCACCTGGGTGAGAGTTCAGGGCTGCACCTGGGTGAGAGTGTCAAGACCGCACCTGTCTGAGGGTGTCAGGAGTACACCTGTGTGAGGGTGTCAGGACTGCACCTGTGTGAGAGTGTCAGGGCTGCACCTGTGTGAGAGTGTCAGGACTGCACCTGTGTGAGAGTGTCAGGGCTGCACCTGGGTGAGAGTTCAGGGCTGCACCTGGGTGAGAGTGTCAGGACTGCACCTGTGTGAGAGTGTCAGGGCTGCACCTGGGTGAGAGTTCAGGGCTGCACCTGGGTGAGAGTGTCAAGACTGCACCTGGGTGAGAGTGTCAGGACTACACATGTGTGAGAGTGTCAGGACTGCACCTGGGTGAGAGTGTCAGGACTGCACCTGGGTGAGAGTGTCAAGACCGCACCTGTCTGAGGGTGTCAGGAGTGCACCTGTGTGAGGTGTGGGAGGTCAGAAGCCAACTTTCACCAGTAAAGTGTGTCCTACCACTGTGAGCCCCAGGGATTGAACTTAGGTCGTCAGACTTTCATAGCAAGCCCTCTTGTCTGCCACACCATCTTGCTGACCCTTGCTTATCTTTTGGAAATACCTACATTTATGAATAGTGCTATATAGTATTTTTAAAAGTTTACTTCATAGAAATTAATATAAATGTCTCTGGTTTTTGTCTCCCCATTTATGTAGCCTAAGAGCTGCCTGTTTCCTGCTTGTGGTGTTCAGATTAATTTAAAATATTTGAATTTTGAAAATGCAATATATCTGAACTTTAATAATATAGCTACTTTTTCTAGAGTTCATGATTTTAATTTCAGCCCAGTGGACAGAGACACAAACATGTAGGAGGCCATGCCAGATGTCCCCTGTTGCCTATGTCCTCTTGCCATTCCATTTATTCTGGCCCATAGCTCGGACAGCATGGGGTGTCTATGGGAAAGAACATGGCACATGGAAGAGTTAACATACTACGAACCTTTGATCAGCAGGGGCTGGACCGAAGGGACTAATGTTCACTTTCTGTCCCTGAGTTAGTAGTTAAAGCGCACAGGCAACTGGTACACATTCGCCTGCCTCCTCAGAAGGCCCCACCCCCAGTGCAGTGACCAGAACAGAGCACATGCTGACTGGGGCTTTCCTTTCTACCACTTTAACTCTGCTCTGTGGAGTTCCTTTTCACTGGGATCCTTTATTCAGCATCAGCTGTATCAAAACCAAAATTGTCTTTAGCAGACATGAGCTCAAACCAGCAACGGTCAATACCAGGTCATTAAATTCAACAGGTCCACTCATCTAGTAATCTGGCTGCACTTGGGTTATGCTGACGCAAAACAGTGTTGATTAAGGACAGCGCTGAAACAGTGTACCAGAGTGCTTGAAAACATGGTGACCAAGACCAGCTCAAGGGAATGAAATACTGAAGAGTTGTTGAGGATTTGCCCAGGTCTTTCAGAAACCCTAAGGTTAATTTTCACTAACAAGCTTGGTGTAGCTTACAACTGTTGACCTCATGGAGTTGAGTGATTTTCTTTCCTGTTAGTTGTGTTAGAGTTGTACATGGCGAGACTGGGCTCCACAAGCTGCCATTTTGATTGTTTCTGATTTTCTGTAATGGTTTTTATCTATTGCAAAAGGCAATTTCTTTGATGAGGGGTGAGGAGTACTCTTATCTGTGGGTATAAATAAAAATGTTAAGGATATAGTTAGGGGTTCTGCTGGCTTAAGGTGGCAGTTGTAGGTTGTACTCCAAAGCCCATGACTTCACTAGCCCTGAGTTGTTGGTTAGGTTTCTAGTTCCAGGTATGACTTGCCTCTTGTTGAGTGGGTCATAAGTCCAGTTAGAGAGCTGCTGGTTACCATCAAGGTGTGCGAGCCACTGCTGCACCCTTAGCTTATCATGACATCAGGAAGGAGGCTTACATTACAGATCAGATCCAGCTTGGGGGTCAGCTCAAGGCTGACTTTCATTTTTAAAGTGTGTGGGGGGGGTGTCATTTCTAATGGAAAAATGAAAATAGTGCTTTTTGTTTAAAGCAGATGCCACCATTCAGGTTTGCTCAGTCTATCTCTTTATTAAGATATTCTTATTTCACTTGTACTCAGAGAATAAAAATACATTTAGGTTTTAAATTTTGCTTTTCATCTTTAATGTATAAAGTTCTTGACATGCACCAATAAAATGCAGTGTTTTCTGAATTGCACAACTGGATATAGGGCGAAATGTTCAGAAGGGAAATGAAGTTTTTATGACAGGCCCTGTCTTCTCCCCATCTATTTCTAGCTTTACTATAATTGTGTATTTTGACAGTCTTTCTTTTTCAGACAGGAAGAAGGTATGTATTCTCCAGGACTGATAAGCACAAGGTTTCAGTAATTGTCTCCCCCCTCAAATTCAAACTAATTGCATTATCAGCTCTCACCAAATTACATGGTAATTCATCATAAAAACAAAAACACTTATTAGTGTTTGTCTAAAATAGCCTCACTAATGGCATCTTCTTAGCAGAGGGAGTTCTGAATTTTCATTGCTAGTTGGATGCTTTTGCCACATTTATACTGCATAGTCATTTATAGTCAGTTAAATTCTATAGTTTTTTTTTTAATGCTGTGACATTATCACATTAGTGCAATATTTGTTAACAAAATTCATTTGTGTATTGGCAAAATATTTACTGGTAATAAATTCAGTGATATATTCACTGAGTAGAAACATGGATTTACCTAAGGAGACATTATTGTTGTCTCTTAAAAAGCGAGCCAGGCATCTAAGGCCAGCCTTTCCATAGCAGGACTAAGAGAGAGACAGAGACAGAGACCCTGAACATAAAATGTAAATGCTGTTAGGCTACAGTCAGCTCAGTTTTGCTCAACCTAAAGGCTTTCTAATATCAAGTGTTACCTATATATTTTAGAAAACTTTTCAAATAAGAGCTTTGCTAATTCCTGCCACATCTATAAGATATCTAGGATAAAAGAAAAGGAGTTAGGCAGTCTCTCTCTCTCTCTCTCTCTCTCTCTCTCTCTCTCTCTCTCTCTCTCTCTCCCTCTCCTACTCCCCACCGCTCCCCTCCCTCTCTTAGGTCCTCATTGGGTGGGACACTCTTGGCTATCCAGGTGAGGAGGGCAGTCAGACTAGTTGGAGGAGTTTCCTTTCTATATCCCGGGGGTCCTAGGAATGAGTCTGAGGTCAGGCCTGGCAGCAGGCAGGTGTGCCCACACAGCCTTGTCTTAAGGAACGCTCTGAAAACTCTCACAAAGCCTGATACTTAAGGCCTTTGGTCCCAGCAGGAAAAAAGGACGTAACCTATGAAATGAACCTGTACCTAGCAAGTCGCAAAGCATGTGTCTGTTCTTGTGTCATCCTGTCCTAATTACCTGACATGGTCAGAACCACTCACTAGTGTTGCTGAAGTTTATACTTAAGTACGTGAAGGAAACGTCACTTTACTTTAAATAAGGAGATGATTGTCACCGCAGAGTAGTTGGCAGTAGAAATTCAGTCACAACTTCCTAATGGTTCCTAACTTTGTGAGTGTTCTGACATCTCATTCCTCCCTTTACTCCAAAATATTGGGTGGTGTATATTCGTTTACTGAAGTAAACTAATATTAGATCTTGCAGCCATCACAGTTTTGAGGTAGTAGAATATGATGCCCTCTTAGATATCATGAAGACTACAGTGTAGCTCTTGAAGCAGACTATGCACAGCCTGTCGGGCCTAGCTTCTTTACAGTATCCCACCAAGGCCCGTGCGGAGTCCACGGGTACTCTAGGCCCAGCAGTGCCTGAGCTTGCTTGTTCTGGACGAAGAGTGAGATGACCTCCCTCCTTCTGAGCTCCTTTTCAAGAGATGAGTTAATCCAGCTGCCTTTGAGAATATTGGTGAAGAGAAAACTAACAGTGAGCTCCCCAGGAAAAGAAGCTAAAATGTGCCCCCCAAATACCTGTGAGTGCCTGTTCTGTGCCAGATGGTGGCACACAGGATGGGTGCTAATGGGCCCTGATGGCATCAGGGTCACCTCAGAGCCTGTACTTAGGAAACTCACTTTTAATGTGCGCCCAGAGTGGATCACTGCAAATGTGAAAAGGACTCTGGGAAAAGCAGAAGCTTAACTAAAACAACAGACACAGCCTTCTTGGTGTGGGACAAAGTCCAGGAAAGCGACTCTGAGAGGTAAGAATGAGGCAGAGAGCTAATGTGTGCGCTGCCTCAGACTACAACCACACACAGGTGAGAGCAGTTGGACAGCCCAAGTTTGGGCATCTCGGTTTTCTGTAGGTAACACTGAAATCCTGAATACAAGAAAGAAGTAAACCAAATGCACAGGGAAGACAAGGGACACTTTTTTTTTTTTTTGTAAATTTGACAAAGCTATGGAGAAACTTGCTCTCATTCATACATAAAGATATAAGTTAGTATATAAGATACAAGTTTTCCAAATACAAAAAAAAAAAAACTTTCCGATCTAGAATTTCTGGTCCTGAGAAGGTATGCCAAGAAGTGAATAGCAAATGAGCTAAAATTTACATGGAGATGTAGTATTTATAAAATATGAAGTATTCCAAACATGCATCCACAAGGGGTTGAGTGAATCTATCACATTCCTCTACACAATGGTTTGTTAACTACTAAGTGACCAGTGAGAAGAATGATATGCCCCTGTCTGTGGACACACACACATATCTGAACGACATTAACTGAAAAGTTATGAGCCAGTGTGCATTGTGTGTGTTTTATTTATATTGACAAGTGTGTTTGTCAACGAGACACATTGTATTCATTTTGCAATATCTAAAGCCAATGAAGGAAAGTGCATAGCGTTATACTCTGGGCATTTTAGCCGTGCAAACACAAGCATGTGAGGTTTATAGTTTCTACTTAAATGAATGTCTGTTTGTTTAGATTCCTGTATTTGTCTTGGAAGTATTTTATAGAGAAAGGCAAAGTAGTTTTCCTTGTGAGAAAACTACTGCAGAGTTCTAAGTTTCCAGTTTGTTAGATAGCAAAAGGGCAGGCTGGCTGATTAAGTCCCTGCATAGCAACCACAGTCACCTGCTTACCTTCAGTCCCTAGCTGTGGTTTGCCTCTGTCTAGTTTGTCTCTTCCTATTAGTGTGTAAGCCTCAAGGGCAGGCTCTGTGGTCTGACCTGCTGCATCTGTAGTGTCTAGAACAGTCCCGCGCTCAGAGTGTGTGCTCCAGACATTGAAGGCCTTATCTCCTAGTGAGTTCCTCATTCACATTTGTTTCTGCTCTTCTGCTCTTATTTGTGGTGTGTGTGTGTGTGTGTGTGTGTGTGTGTGTGTGTGTGTTACTGCTGCTGTTAAAGGATAGAGGCACATGTTGACATTATATGAGTGTGGAGGGCAGAGGATAGCTTTGTGGGATCAGTTCTCTTTCTACCTTTACATAGGTCCCAGGGATAAAGCTTGGATCACCAGGCTGTGTGATGAGAGTCTTACCCACTGAGCCACTTCCCCTGGTCCCCAGCAACTGTTTGGATTCCCTCCCACGTGTCCCGTGAGAATTCTCACCTGACTTTGTTGTTTCATCTTCTGGTCCCATCAATGGGGCATCAGGGACATCATCCCTGAGCCTCTTTTACTCCTGGCACCAATCCTAAAAGAAGCTCTCAACTCCACTGATACCCATTTGAGCTTGCACTTGGTGGCCTGACCTTCAGAGGCCACTGTATCCTAATTAATGCATGAGCTCCTTCAATTCCTCTTAGGAGAAGAGCTGTCACTGTGGTTCCTTCTACTCTTCCTTCATCCCTCCCACGGTATCATTTCAGTCCGTTTCATCAGATGTTGCCCTTCAGAGAATTCTACTTCCCTCCCAGCATAGTTGCTTCAGGGAGCTCCAGCTGCCTGGCTGCCAGCGCCAGTCACCTTGCCCAAGGCAGGTGCCACTGCTACACTTGTGTAATGCTTGCCTCTCTGACAGCTCTGCTTCTAGGTAGTCACAGGCCACTGTCCGACGCCCGCCACTGTTTTCCCCTCAGCTAGCCTGTCTTCTTATTCCTTTCTTCTCCAGTCCCATACTAGGAAGGGAGGTGCTTTGTCTGTTTTCGGGGTGTATGGGTAGGGGGAGGTGTCTTGACTGAGTCATTTACCCCCTGAACGCCCTCTGCCTCTTTGGGAAACATCAGTAGGCTTTCTGAGCTGTCGGGCACCTGCTGTCCTGTCTGCGTTGGTCTCGGCGCAGTGTGTGGACATTGAGTGCTATCACACTGTGTTGTTACTGCAGATGCGCTGCTCTGGATAAATGACTTAGCGTGCACTAGGCAAGGGATATAACCATCACGATAACTTGTTTCTCTGGGGGTAAAAAGTATTGGGGCTCTAAAAAGTTGGCTGATTATTAAACTTTCTTTAACCTAACTTAGGAACTCTGTATTTGAGTAGTGATATATTCAAAGGCGGACGCTTAGTGATTGACAAGTGAAGATACACAAAGATACATTTTTTCCCAATTTCAAAAGCATCATCTTTGCCACATTTATTTTTAAAAACTAATATAAATTCCTAAGACTATAAATATCCTTTTTCAGTTTTTAAGAATCTGTGCCATTTTTTGTCGCTAAGAAGAAAAGGCCTGTAAGATTATTTAGAACCATAACTTATTTTATTAATGATAAAATGCAATTTATGCTTAATTGTTAGGTGTTTAAATTTAGCTTTGCATGTGTGATATAGTGCAGTATGTGGAGCCAAATGCATTCATTCGGCAAGTCCGTGCTGACTGCACCTTGTATGCTAGCCTCTGTTCTAGGCACCGTGACTGAGGGACGAGGGGGAAAGAGCCAAAAAGATCTAACAGGACTCATTGCCCATGGCAACCAAACTGCATATACATTTGCCTTCTGCCTTGGCAACCCAGCTTCTAGAAACCTACTCAGTTACCAGACAAAGGCAATGGTATGGCCACACAAGGGACTTCCCTGAGACTAAAAGGAAATGACAGAAATGTAGCAATATGGACATAGTGCCATGACAGAGTTTCAAACAAGTAGATAAACAAGAAATAGTACATGAATGGGAATGCTAGCTGAAGGATGGCCAGATAGATAATTTGCCTATTTTATGAAAAAAGCAGAAAGTATATAAGAATCTGTTTTGTTTTGCTTTTTTGTGTGTTGGTTTGCTTTGGGTTGGTTTTTAAATAAAAGATTAGCCTTGCAGGGAGAGACCGGTATGACAGGCAAGGGTGGGACGTGAATTCCGAAGATGGTGCTATTTTGCTTAGTTTTACTGTGTAGCAATCACTACATAGCTTAACAAAGGCAACTCTCTGTAGGTTGTGGTCTTCTCTTAACCCTGAGGCTTAGGTAGCCTTATGAGTAACTGGAAGAAAAGCCTCCCAGGCAGAAAAGGCCAAGTGTCTGAAGAACACAGCAGCAGCCAGCAGGGCTGCAGCATAGTAGAGAGGAGGACCATGATCGGAGGAGAGGAGAGCAGTCAAGTCCCCTGACCCTCGGAGGCTGCAGGCCCGAGATGACCTTGCAGTAGAAGGTGTCTAGTAGATCCTTGTGGAAGAAAGAGGACAAAGGACGAAGTCAAACAGTGACAGGCCCAGCAAAGCTCTGGCAGGCTCATGGGCGTCCTTAGTGCGTTGTCCTGCCTGTCTGGTTGGTATGGCCCGGCTTCATGTCCCTGTCTACCTTTGTCACTGGATAGGTTACCCTTAAAGCATTAGCAAGGTAGCCCTCTGCCACTGATGCGGGTGACAGCACTGTGGACAGGTGTGAGCTATCTTGTCACAGCTCCCCCGATGGGATCCACAGCTGAGAAGGATCTCATGAGTCGCCTATAGCTGCCACATACAAATATGACGTAACTTCTAATAACCCGTGAAAGAACTGGCATGACAAGTCACCCTCTGTTGGCCAGATAACCCAAGGAGACATGTTAGGAAGTGCCGTTGGTCCAAATAAGAAATGCTGTTGGCCAGAGAGGTAGCGACAGATGCAGAGTTCAAGGTGCAGTGGGAAGAGCTGGTAAGATAAAGCGCTGCGTAGGTCTGGGTGGGACTGGGACGCAGGGGTAGCTCTGTAGCACACACAGTGACGTCAGGGAGCTAAGCTGACCCATGCTGAGCACTGCTGCGTGTCATACTTCCTGCTCCCGCTTCCTCCACAAGCCCCTCCCCCTCTAACTTTTCCTACCTGCCCCCTCCTATCTCCACTACCCCTTCATCAGATCCAGCTCACTAGTATGCATTTGATTGTGACACTCTACTATGAGAGTGCTAATTAACTTTCAGGGCTGTCTGTGCTTGTCCGTTGTTGTCTCGGAGCTGGCCTGGAGTTTAGTTTAGTACATGAGGATGGGGAGAGAGGCCAGTGAAACAGAACAAGGCTGCCAGGAGTCAGGGGAGAAGAGGTAGACACGACTGCATTGGCCCCAGCTCTATGAGAGCCTGGAGTGGCTGTGGCATGTACCCTGCCACAGGGTGGCAGGTAGAAGCAGATTCCTACTTCAGGTACAAGCTAGTCATGTGACCTTGTGGCCTGTGGACAAATAGACAGTTCGAATGAAACTGTCTATTAAAAGTAGTCAAGTCTAATGGGCTAGTTTGACTTTGAATTTTGGATCTTAGGAATCTGTCAGGGCTAAAAGTATAAATTTGAGATTGTTCAGCATTGTGGAGATAATGTTTAAACTTGCAGCACGAAAAACAATTATCTCTGAAGAGAGTAGAGAAACAAGAGGGTCTACGCCTGAGGCCTCAGACACTTGAGGCCAAACTGTCTGGACGTTTGGCCACAGAGGAGCTGAAGGTTTGATAGAAGAGCCTGACTGTTTTATAGACATCTCATTTGGTATATTCATCTCTAATGTGATATCTAACACACACGCGCGCATGCACACCCCATGCACACACATACCTCTTTTTCTCAATTTTTATCTCACCTTGGCCTCAACCTCACCTTTCCGAGGGCTGAGGACTGGCATGAGCCCTTTCGTCTTTCCAGCCTTGGCTGACAACCTTACAGTCGCTCTCCGCTTGCCTCCCCTCCCCCACTTCGGAACCAAGAGCACATACACAGCTGCTTCTCAGCCTCACTTGCACGTGGGTTTCTGGCCTGGTGACTTCTTCCTGGCATTTCTGTCATAACACCTATTTCATCTCTATTCTAGTATGCCCGCCCCTCCCGCTCTCGCTGTTCAGTCCAGTTGAACGCAGTTGCCATAGTCTTACTTTAAAAACTGAAGTGAACATGGAAATCCTGTATTTATGATTGTAGATTAAGCAGATAGAAATATAGTGTAGCCCATTAAACATTAATTTTAAATAAACAACTGATTTTAAGTGTAAGTTTGTCCCATGCAGTATATAGGTCATAAATACTAAGCTATTGTTTGTTTATCTGAAATTCAAATTTACCTTTTAAAAGTTTGTATTCTTCCTCTGGAATCCTGTTCTTGCTTGAAAGTCTTCAGAATAAAACTTTAAAGTCCTGAGACTGTATTGCAAGAGAGCGCACGTTCTGAGTCCTGTGTTCTCTGATTCCACTCCAAGCATCCTTTTTTTTAAATATTTTTTATTCGATATATATTTTATTTACATTTCAAATGATTTCCCCTTTTCTGGCCCCCCACTCCCAGAAAGTCCCATAAGCCCTCTTCCTTCCCCCTGTTCTCCCATCCAGCCCTTCCCACTTCCCTGTTCTGGTTTTGCCCTATACTGCTACACTGAGTCTTTCTAGAACCAGTCCACTCCTCCGTTCTTCTTGTACATCATTTGATGTGTGGATTATGTTTTGGATATTCCAATTTTCTAGGTTAATATCCACTTATTAGAGAGTGCACACCGTGATTCATCTTTTGAGACTGGGTTACCTCACTTAGTATGATGTTCTCCAGTTCCATCCATTTGTCTAAGAATTTCATGAATTCATTGTTTCTAATGGCTGAATAGTACTCCATTGCGTATATATACCACATTTTTTGCATCCACTCTTCCGTTGAGGGATACCTGGGTTCTTTCCAGGTTCTGGCTACTACAAATAAATGCCAGCACTGTGAGCATGCGCACACCTCTCCTACGGCATTCAGTTCTTCTCGGTTGTTTGATTAATTTCTGCAAACTATTATCTTCTCCAGAAAAGCCATGTCCAACCCTAGCTCCCTCAGGAGATGGCCTTGTCTTCTGCATTTCCAAACATCCTTATACTTGCATACATTTGTCCTTGTCTTTCTCACTGATATTGTTACTTCTTTGAGTACTGGGTAAATATTGTATCCTTTACTCTGCTCTGCACATGGTTCATGTGAATGAGCCGATCAACAGTTGAATGGAACAGTAGGATCCCTAGGCATTAGCCGCCTGATCGCCACACAGAGCTCTCCGGTCTTGACAGCCACCTAGATCAGAATTACTGCATGGCACCACCATGACTCAGTCTGCCCTGCACACCGAGGACAGGCATAAGAACGAAGCCCTGATGTAAGGACACTTGGTCTTTATTGACGGAGTGTATAGAAGAACGGAGAGTGGAGGGCTCAGTGTCTCTTTAGCATCACGGCCTGCGTTGTCCCTGCAGCAAGTCCTTCGCCCAGCATGCGACCAGCCGTCTTGCTTCTCTAGGACAGCCTTCATGTATGTGGCTTCTCCAACTCTGCATCCCTTGCCCGCTCTCCTTCCATCTCAGCACAGAAGAGAACCCTTTCCCTGTCCAGGCAGATCGATCAGTCAGTGAGTGCTAGCAGCCGCTCACTGGGCTCCTCTTCTTCCCTTCCTAGCTTTTGCTTCTCCGCCATGTCACTGCCTTTCTCTGAAGAAAGCCATGGAGTCCCAACATTGTCTTTTCTCCCAGGGATTTTAATCCTCCTCCCCCGTTCACATAAGAGAGCAACGTTTTCTTTGTCTCCTACCAGAGTAGTTCAATTAAATGGGACTAAAGCTAAGTAACTTTAATTATTTTCTATTAGTGTTTAACTGCTAAGTTTTTCTATTAAATAATGGTGCCTTTATGCTCAGAAGGCTTTTTTAAAATGTATACACGGGGAAGTTCATTTCTTTTATTAAAGGAAATGCTAACACAAAACTATTAATGACTTGAGCTCTGTGATTAGTTCATTTTAGTGACATTTCAAGATTTAATTATTAATCTGGCTCAAGTTCAAAGACAGAAAATCAGTGCCAGAAATTCCTAACCAGCAAAGAATATAAACAAACCTTACAATTGTCCCCTCAAATAACAAGAACCAGTGAGATTAACTTCTTGTAATTAGAGACGTTTTGGGGGAAAATGCAGAAGGGAAAGTTCAAGAAAGCATGTCAAAACAACAAAACTCGGTGTGTATTTTCATTGCTGTAATTGATCAGAGGATGTTTGCAGTGGATTTGAAAGTGCATAAATTAACTGTGACATTGATCTGGCAGAGGCACAGAAGTGATTGGCAAGAACACGTAGCGGAGCAGCATGTGCTGGAGCACAGCTCCCTACTGTTATTCAGTTCTAATGGCTGTCTCTGCAGCTCTGTGCTGGCATTCTAACCTGGGTGCGAAAGCTGACTTATTTATCCTTTTGTGGGTCATCCTAGCATCCACACTTTCCTTGGTTCTGTCGGAACACAGAATACTTTGGGGGGACCTATGTACCCCCCCTTTTCTTTCTTTTCTAGACTGAAAAGGGGGTGACCTAATAACTCGCTGTTTCATCCCAACAGTTCACCTCATAGAACAAAGAAGGCAGTTTAAACAACTAAGGGACATGTTCAACCTCACATTTCAACACAGCGTTTGCTAGGTTTGAATTTTTTCTCTGCATGTTACAAAATTGATGTCAAAAAGAATTTCCAGGAGGTGGGATATACAGCACAGTGGTAGTGGCAGAGACCATGAGCTCAACCCTCAGTGTGCATAGTCAGCTTACAAAGTTCCCACTATAGGAATGCTGAGGCATGGATCTCTGTGGTGTATTAACAGTGAAATAGTCTCCCATCTTGTGGCTCTCTGTAATATGGCGTTCAGAAACATACTGCTGGCTAAATTTCACTTTGAATCTGTTGATTAAATCCTTTTGTATTTGTAGGTTTTTTATTTAACTTAAAGGAAATACACTCATACTAAAATGTTTAATACTATTTTAATTTTAAAGTTATTCTTTCACAAGTATAGTTTAACTTATAAAACAAAACTAGTAGAACTAGTAAAATTAAATTTATCCTCTCTATAGCATATGTCTGATAAGAGATTAAAATGTACATAAAATTTAGAGAGTATACTTAGTAATGTTAGCATTTTAGAATTGTCTTTATGTGAGACCAAAATTTTCCTTATATTTTTATCTTACATGTTCTCCTGTATATAGTGCCAAAAGCTGTATTGTATATACTATAATTTTAAGTAGTAACATTTTATAAATTCCAATTCTCATTCTCTTTATGTAATATAATTTGAACTTCATAAAATTCAACAACAAAAAGTTTTGTTTCTATAGAAAAATGTAAGAATGGTATGTGCTTGAATCTGACTGACTCCTAAGGTTTACTTATTTATATGTAAGAAACTTTCTAACTATGAACTGCTGTTAAATTTATTTAAACTGTATTTTGATTTTTCAGCATGTTTCTTTTGAACCTACATTTGAACATACTTATATATTATATACTTAGAAATTTCAAGTACTGGTAGCCACATACCTCAGGAACCAGAGCTTAAACTTAAAAATCAGGCTCAAGAGTCGTTAACCTGTATCAGCTTTTGTTTCTGATCAGATTTCTAGCAATTTCAAAGCAAATTTGATAACAGCCTCATAAAAGACTGTCACTAGTCTGTCCTCACACGTGAAAAGGACATGGCTGAGGGTGTGACCCAGTGGCAGAGTGCATGCTTAGCATGTACAAAGCCTGCTTCAGTGCCAAGATTTCCCACTCAAAATTATAATATTATAACAATAATTTTGAAGGCTGTTATCGTGGAACCTTTTAAATTTGACATGAGTATCATCGCCAGCATCACACATAAAAGCATCACAGAAAAACTCCTTGATAGACTAAGTCTCAGCTGTTTGGTTTAAAATTTTTAAAAATAAAAACTGGGGGCTGGAGAGATGGCTCAGCGGTTAAGAGCACTGACTGCTCTTCCAGAGGTCCCTGAGTTCAAATCCCAGCAACCATATAGTGGCTCACAACCATCTGTAATGAGATCTCATGCCCTCTTCTGGAATGTCTGAAGACAGCTACAGTATACTTACATATAATAATAAATAAGTCTTTAAAAAAAATAAAAAATAAAAACTGGGCTGGCATGAGATCTGGAATAACATAATGGAGACAATGCATACATAATTATGCATATATCACATTCACAAAATTTAAAAAGTCTAGTGACATGCTTTGTTGCAAGGTATGCACTGTTACTAGGTATACTGCTAACATGCTCCGAAATGTTCTTGTCCAGTGCATAAACCTGCACCTAAATACTCAGCTGCCCTCCTAGCAGACTCAGAATTGTTTGTTTGCATACTTTATTCTAGTGGCGGCCTCAGAGTCAGAAGAACTTGAGGTGGAAGACTCTGGATAACCTTTAGGACTTGCTCAGATATTTCTTGGCCTGTCCTTGTCTCCAGAACCCAGCAAGTCACTGAAGCTTTGGTCCATCCATGGCAGCCTCCTCAGGGAGCATGCGCCAGCTCTCCCCTCTCTCAGATTTGAGAGTTCTGTCCAAGGCTCAGCTTTACACATTATTGTGGGGACCTTGTCTCTGTTCTGCCATTTGCTTTACCTCCTCTTATCATCTACATTTCTATTTCTTTTACTTCAGATTTCCTACAGCTGTAACTATGATAGAGCTGATTCCTCGCCATTGTAGAAAATGCCTCTGTTAGAATCTCACATAAAAGACAAAGTGAGTTAAGTCTCCTGATGATATCATGCCTAATGTCTGTGACTGAGCTATATGTCAGCGTATTAGTAGAGTGCATATTTAAGCCTTAAAAAAAACTTTAAAAGCTTTTTGGCATCATGATTCATGTATCAATTTGCACTGTTGAGTACAACAGTGGACTCTTAGCAAGTAATGGTGTTACAAAGGACTTGACCACCTTTGGGGAGCTTGAGTTCACATTAATGAATGAGACCAGAAAAATAACCACTGTCTGTCTTATGTGGTGAGCATTTTGAAGGCATTCAGGCTGTTCCCTTTTGCTGTTATACCTCATTCTCCACAATGACATTTAGGGTCACAATTTTGACATATAAAATAATTTATAAATTCAAACAATAGGTAACATTGACAGGTCTATCAACTGTCACCAAAACAAGGCTCCGTAAACAAACCTAAATGTCTTGGCTACATCAGAATAAGTTCTGCTGCCTGTTCAAACAAACTTAAGGAACAGCTTAGCACGGAGCTTGACTGCGTTCAGTCTGTCTCCATTGTCAGTATGGTTTCTTCTCTGAGCTTGGTAGGGAATTATTCTTCAGCTGTTCTCTCCACGGGACTCCATGCCACTCTCCCAAAATGGGGTTGACTTTACTACTCGTGATTTCATGATTGTTAATTCCATGACTCGGCTTCAGACTGAATCAAAAGACCATTGTTGATATGCTGCTCAAAATCCCATGTCAAGGGACACAGAAAATGGTGTGGGGCATATAAGGCATGATAAGCAGGTGCTTTTCCCTAGAAGGAAGGCTGAAGGTGGTAATTGAATGTGGAATGTCCCCATGGGCCTGTGTGCCTGAACACTAGGTCCCTAGCTGGTGATGCTGTTTGGAAGAACAGGTGTGTGGGCGGGAGGAAGAGAGGCACGGAGTGGAAACAAATTGCAAGGAACGTGCTTAATAGTGAAGTCCTCTTCCTGACTGCTGGCTACTTCCTGGTCGTCTGAGATGTGAAAAGCCAGAGGCTTCCCAGCTGTGCACTCCCACATCCATGGCCCTGCAGCCACGGCTTCTCTACCTCAACAGACTGTTTCCCCTCATTCTGTGACCGGAAACAGCCTTCCTCCCCTACAGCTGCTTGCTTCTTGCTGGCTATTGAGACACAGTGCTGAGACACATAAGTAATGGTAGTCTGGGGGCAGCATATGGGATTGGCAGTCCTGCCTTCCCAGCGGCACTGGCCCCAACTAGGTCTGCAAGGCTTGAGGAGTTGTTGTAGTAGCAACACAATCCCTGGACAGGGTTCTGGTGGGCTTCATATTTTCCAAGAGCTTGAAAGGAATGGACACAGTTCCAGGATACCAGGCACCTAACAAAGGGTTCAGAAACCCTGAGTTTCTGTGCAGTCAAGTCTTTCATTCTGATCTGTCTGTGTGGGGTTTGTCCTATTGCATGGGATCAGATCTCTCTATGTAGGACTCTCCATTAGCTGAAGTATTTCCTCTAATGTCTCTCTCTCATCTTCAGATTTGCTTGTGATCAGTTCAGCTGCTGTTTGTCTGAAAATGTTTGTTTCTTCTATTCATTTATTGGAGAACAGTTTCACAGGATAAGGAATTCCATGTCTGGTCTTCTTATTTGAGTATTTCAAAGCCATTCTCTTGTCTTAGCACACCCACTATTTCTCAGAGAACTCAGTGAATTCTCATGTCCCTGTGCCCTTTCCTCTAAAAATCCCCCTTTCTCATCAGTTTTTAACAGTTTGATTTCGGTGTGTGATCATTCCAGCTGGGGTCTGTTGAGCTTCTTGGATATGTAAGTTTGTATTTGCATCCCCTTTGGGTATTTTCATCATTATTTCCCTTGTGTATGTGCGGGATGAACAACTTGTTACGTACCCCCCTCACTGAGGCTTGATTTGTAAGTGGTTCCAATCCCTCCTTTCAGTCCATGGCTTTCTGACTTCTTGCACTGTCTGGCTGTTGAACAGTGCGCTTCCCTGGGACGTGCGCGTCCTCTCTGGTGTTGTCCTTGGTTCTGTTTCCTGTCTTTCCTCCACAGCCTTCATAGCTGAACATTTTTACTGTAATGACATCCTTATTTGTCAGTTCAGTCATTTCAAGGTCTATAACTGTGGGCTACATTTAAACCACACTTTCTCCTTATTTGCATGGTGACTGCTAAGGTATTCCTTTGTTTAAAGTGTGGGTTTTGTTCTTTCGGTTTACCGAGGTTTGTACTGAAGGACCATTAATTGATATGTGAATCATCTCAAAGTTCTGGAGGATTATTTTTAAGTTCTTTTAGATAAACTCTAGAATAGCATACTGCAATAAGAGATTCTGTAAAATGGATATTTTTGTATCTCTTTTCTAGTGCGGAAACCACTAATATACATTTGGCTGTTAAATACTTTGTGACTTCTAAATCTTATTTACTGTAAGTTACTACATTCAATAGCACAGTTCTAAAGCAAAGCCTGCTCTTATGCCGCTTGCTTCTAATCCAAACAGCCATGATCCTAGGGTCTTTATACTGTTTGTCCAGGTGCTCCTGTGGTTCCTTGGGCTGGTAGAACTTGGAGTCTGCTAATCCAGGGCTAGCTCCAGCAGTGGCCCATCTTACTGTTCTGCTTTAAGATTTGGCCTGGAGTCTTGCTGGCTGACTCTGAAGTCTCACATTACACATACTCAGCAGGTATCCTTCTAAACACTCCAGTGGGTCCCTGTGCGGAGTCCAGAACTTGATAATCTGCCCAGTGTACTCCATCTTCCTTAGTCTCCATGGCAACTAGCATTAGGGCTTGAGCTTAGTGAGACGCCATCTTCACTCGGGGAGTCATCTTCACCGTGTGGCAGTCCATAGTGTGTATCCAGGCAGAAATGAAGGCCGACAGGCATTACCTCATTTTATCCCTCTCCTTTCAGAAGTCACAGCTGAGCACTGACCACTATGTTGTACATTTTTCTACTTTTTTTTCCTTGGTTTTCTTTTTTCTTTAACAGGCTAGCATGGTACCAATTGTGCACCATCTTGGTGGGAAATTTGAGATTACACTGTATCACCTCCTTTCCCTGTTTCCAAAGGAATAGGGTTTGGTAGGGATGTAGCCCTGTAGAAGAGCACTTGCTTGGCTTGCATGCACCCTAGGATTAAGTCCCTACTAGCGCAGGAGCTAAAAAAGGAGGATGGATGGGAGCTGGGTGCTTATTTCTCAGTCCGTGGAATAAACAGTCACTATCTTTAAGTCAGTATGAACCGTCTTCGTCAGACTGTCATGGCCCAGCAGCTGTTTACTTAGGACTGCTCTATTGCAAGGCCTCTACTGCTCTGATGGTTTACTCTCTCATATCCCATGTTGTCTCCTTTGTTCATTAACCTCTCTATTTTTGCCCTCTTTGAATTTACTCATACTTTTAAAAACAACTGTCTGAATTCTTTGTGCAGTATTTCATCTACTTCTGTATCTTTGAATGAGGGTTTGTATTCTTAAGAGATAGTGTCACTCAACTTAGCCGGACAGGCACTGGCTAGGACCAGCAAGGCCCTTGAACTCTAAATTCTCCTGTTTCCATCTCAACTGAATTTACAGGCCTGTGGGCCACCTCCGGGTCCATGTGGTGGGTGGTCATTACAGCACTTGTGTGATGGATGTCTCTTTGAGCTAGTTTGCTGCAGAGGAAGGGCTCACTTTCAAATTAACTCCCTGTGCTGGATTTAGTTGTAAGAATTTCGAGTTTCCCCGGAACTGTGATTGCTGGCCTTTTGGTATTGGGGGTGGGGGGGGGTGTTTACACTCTCCCAGTTTACTTCTCACTTCCCCCTCCAGGGAGCCAGGCTTGGAAAGTAGCACCTTGTGTCTGACTCTGTGCCCTCCAGCTTTCTCTGCTTCTTTCGTGATCCTTGGAGCTCATCCTGTTTTCTTATGTTCTCATCTCTCGTTGTCATATAAGGATGCTCCTATCCTGCCTTCTTACCCTGCAACCTGAAAGGATTTAATTGCCTTTTCCAAGAGGTCTGTGTAACGATACTCCTCTGACAGTCTTGTATTTGTGTAAGACAATAATAAAAGATTCATTGTAATTTTAGTACAGATCCCAGATAGAGGCCCACGGCAGAACTTCCTGCAAATTGACTGCTTTGAGGAAACACTTCGAGTAGTGAAGTGCCTCTCTGTAGCTAGGACACACTGAACTCTCTGCTCTGTTCTCCACTAGACTATTCTAGGGAGAAAGAAGTAGGTGGGGCTTAGATCCAGCAATACAGAAGGTTAATTAGCATTCATGTGAATTCCCCAGACCCAGAGCGACTGGCCTGAGGAGCATTCTAGGACACTCCAATACTTCTTGCTCTGCACTAGAAAAGCAGCTCTGGATGTTTGGCTTTGAGGCAGAAAGCAGTTGTGAAACCTGAAAACTTTTGGTAGAGTACTGCAGATTCTTAGGTAACATTTGTTTCACATTTTGAATACAAAATATTTTTCTGTGTTGTCTCAATCTTCTTTCTCTTGTAACATAAAATAAGGAATATTTCAGAACAATATGTAATCAAAAGCCTTTCGAACCTTAGCCTGTCCATTAGCTACACATGTGATGCAGTATCTCTTAATAGCTTGATTGACTTTATTCCATAAACCGTTGAATGATTTAGACTAAAAATTAATCATGTCTCCCAATTATATCTATGTGCAGGAAATACTAAAGAATGAAAAATACAGAGAAGAAATTAAAATAAAAAGCCAAGATTTTTATGAAAAAGATAAACTCGGTAAAGAAACCAGTGAAGAACTCTTGCCTTCATCTGCTACAACTCAAATTAAAGGGCATGCCTCTGCCCCGTATTTTGGAAAGGAAGAACCCTCAGTGGCTCCCACCAGCACTGGCAAAACTTTTCAGCCAGGATCCTGGATGCCAGAAGACGGCAAAAGACAAAGTCAATGAATGCACTGTCGTAAAGTCATATCATTTATAAGGATATGGCTATTTTAACAAATAAAAGGTTAAAAGCTGATCCCTTTGCAGTTCCTGACTATAAACTGTGTTCGACAAAGCTTATTTATTATATCTAACATGGCATCGTAAGCACAGAAGCCTAGCTGTACTTAGGCCTGACTCACCGTTTCCCTCGATTACCACGCTGGCAAATGTCACACCACTTTAAATACCAGGACATGCACTGTCCCTGGGCTCAGGACCCAGCAGACTACGTGAGAACAACAGTGCACTCTCACAGCGGCTGAAAAGGGAGGGCAAGGAGATTCTTATTATAATAAGAGAACTTGGGACATATGACCCAAAGAAGATTTAAGTAATGAATAGTAGGTTTCCTGTCAGGTGATGCAGAACAGTCATGCAAACCTCCTACAGAATAAATAAAATATAATTCTAGCCTGATTACCATGTGCCTTGGGTTCTATCTTATTTTAGAAATAAGGTCTCACTGTGTGTGCCACACTGGGATCCACCTGCCCTCATGGCATGCAGACTTCATTTGCTGTTCAACTTTTTAAAAGCCACCTAGCCACTCATAGCCAAACAGTGGGTGGAGCTTGGGGACTCTTATGGAAGAACAGGAGGAAGGAGTGCAGGCCCTGAAGGGGACAGGGACCTCACAGGAAGACCAACAGAGTCAACCAACCTGGACCCTTGGGGCTCTCAGTCTGAACCACCAACCAAAGAACATACAGGCTGGACCTAGGACTCCCCACATATATGTAGCAGATGTGCTGCTTGGTCTTCATGTGGGTCGCAAACTATTGGAATGGGGCTCTCCCAAAAGCTGTTTCCTGTTTGTGGGATGTGTTCTTCTAGCTGAGCTGCCTTGTCTTGCTTCAATGAGAGAGGAAGCACCTAGCCTCGCAGAGACTTGAAGTGCCAGGGTTGGGGGGGATACCCAAGGAGGTCCACACTTGCTTAGAGGGGGAGGGGAGGGGTGGGGTAGGGGAAGGATTGGGGGAGGGAGTCACCAGGAGGGGTGCAGTGAGTGGGATGTAAAGTGAATAAGGAAATTCTTTTTTTTTTTTAAAAAAGCCACCTAGCAGTGAAACATTCAAAGTAGAATTTAAATATTAAATAATATCTTACCTGCCACATTTCATTTTTTAATTAGCTATATTTGATCATTTCAAACTTTATTATGTCTTTCAAGACAGATTTTATACCTATTTTAAAAGTTTTTAGTCTCAAGAATGAAAATGTTCATATTAACAAAAGAATACTGTATACTTAAGTAAATCCTTCCAGTTTCCCATGCTTCTGCTATACATGTGGATACTCTGCAATGATGGGCTCAACACTGCACAAACTTCTAAAGCACAAAACAGTGTCTCTGACTCCAGGGTTCAGTCATATAACTGAGCTGCACCTATACTTGAAGTATATACACAGAAAGAACTATATGAACTGAGCATGTTAGGAATATACATATGTATGGTATGTATTATGTATGTAACAATGAAAAAGAGGCCATGAATTTGAAAGATGGCAGGCATTTGGGGTGGGGTGGGAGAATGGGAAGGTTTGAAGAGAGGAATGAAAAGTGGAAAATGATGTAATTATAATCTCAAAACATAAAAAAAAAAATTAAGGGAAAATCATTAACCATTCTTGTATCAACATAGAAGGCTCTTTAATTAACCCTGAACCAATTACCACTGTATTGATTTTTTAGTGCTATTTCATTAACCACATTATTTAAAATATAATCTGAATTTATTGAAACGACTTTTCAAACTGTTTATATTCTTTGAAAAAAAGGATGAAGAAGCTGTGGAAGTCAACTGAGATTTCAAGAAATTATGAAGAAATTTGGCCAAGTTCCATTTGTATTTTCAAAACTTTGATTTGTTATTGTGTTAAAAAAAAATGGCCTTAAATATTTATTCCAAACAAGAAGCAATACACCAGAGTGATCCTATAACCTAGATGCAGGTATTAAGGCAACCATCTGAAGTGGGATCACATTTCCTCTATCATTTTGAGGAAAATGCTTGAAAGGCCTCAGGACAGCTTGTTTCTAGCCACAAAAGGGGCAAACAACTGCATTTAGTTTTCAGAAATTCAGACATGACAAATGGGCATTTCTTTTTAAAAAAGTATTCTGAATAACATGTAAGAGTCTTCCAACAATACTGTTTGTCAATGAGAAAAAATGTTCTCTTAAGAATTCCAAACTTCAGCTGGGTGTGGTGGCTCATACCTGTAATCCCAGCACTTGGGAGGCAGAGGCAGGTGGATTTCTGAGTTCAAGGCCAGCCTGGTCTACAGAGTGAATTCCAGGACAGCCATGACTTCACAAGAGAAACCCTGTCTCAAAAAACGGGGAAAAAAAAAAAAGAATTCCAAACTTCACAGTATTTCCTGTTCTACAGCCAGTGTGCGCACATGCACACACACACCTACACCTACACCTCCAATAGTTTAAATGTTTGTTGATCTCATGTAAACAAAAAATAAGTCTCCAGTGTTGAACAAATAATATAGCTTACATCAAATACAAAATTGCCACATTAAGTCATTAAGGTATATTAAGAAACAACACTTTTAGTGAAATACATACCTTTACATTACTGAATGAGAAGTACTGTATCTTTTGCTTCAATATTTGGACACTACACTAAATATGGCCATAAACAAAATATACTGAAACTTTCTGTGAAATAAGTCACATCCAAACTGTGGGTTCTGAAGATATATGGAGGCCAGTGGTTCTTTATAAGCAAGTTTCGTTTTAATTTTGATGGTGTAATACCTTATTACATAAATATAATACAACCGAGACCAGCTGACTGACATAAATGCTGAATTATTTTAGTGCCTGGAGCTGGGACCAGGAGCTAATAACCTAAAGAAAACAGCTGGTCTATCAGCTTTCTCAGGAGTCCGTGACTTGTTTTGAGAAACTATCCTAATTCTAGCACATTTATCTGACTGAAATTCATCATCTTTTTGAAACATTAACTTGACAACATATGTAATTTAAATACTCCTCCCTCCAAAAGACAAAAAATCAGGACCTCTTTATAAAAAGGTATCAAATTTATTTCAATATTTAGTTTCATTAAAACTGACAATTATTGTAACTTAAAATTATCAGAGCTGCAGAAAACAGTAATAAGCAGTTCAATCCTGCAGTGAATGCTGCTCAACCATGCATTTAGAAAAGCCAAGTGTGTATTGCCACTGGAAGGTCCCCAGCTTTGTACTTCTGCCATTTTATTGCAGTCCCTGTAACCACTGTTACACCCACAAAATCATGTTTCCAAAATTAAACCTTTACTGGCTTAAATTATGAAGTATGACTTCGTAAACTTGAAATTTTGATTTTTCACTTTGAACCTATGTTAAGTAAAGAGTAACAGGACATCATTACTGTATTGGTTATGAACAATAAAAACAAAAGCAGTGTCTGTAATCAGTTAATCATCTGGTGGCATTTAACAGTTTCACATTTAAGACAGAACCCAAAGCATCAACAGCACGAGGCTTCTGCACTGCGGCTCTGCAGTCTGTTACTCTTAGCAACACAGTTAAGCACATGGCAGTGTTCAGAGTGCAGAAGTTATTCTCTCCAGTAGGCGGTACTGAACATGGTCGAGGTAATAAGAATCCTGTATAAAGTTAGCTTTTAAAATGCAGTATCTTGATAATTACTAGCTGTGTTAAAAGCTAAAGTCAGAAGAATGAAAATAGCCATACTCATTAATAAAATTTTCATCTGAGAAAGTAATGCTTCCATTCCAAAAAATAAGCAGTCATGATTTTGAAAAAGTGATTAATATACTGTATCTCTTTTTAAGCCAAAGTAAACTTTTCACCTCAGAAGATTAATTCTTTTACATTCCTAATATCCTCTATCCAGAACTGAAGCCCATTTAAACTACCATTTAAATAGCATTCATAATCTAAAACCATTTTCTCATCACTTTTCACTTGAGTACTTTAAGCTCCAAAATGGCAAATGTCAGTTTAAAGACTTTTTATTACAGGTTGAAAAGACAAAAACGCTTCGAACCTGGAATGTTTTAATTTTTTTTCTTTCAGATTTTAAAGTATTTCATAATACCTTGAGGATGGGATCCAATTCTAAACACAAGGTCTGCTTGTATTTTTCATGGCGTGAAGATAACTTCATGTATTTTTTTAGCACACCTGTATTTTGACTGCAACCCATCCCGAAGTGGGCTGTGGGCCTTTCCGCTCCTGGCATCGAGGCTGAGCACAGGTGTTAGATTTTACAGTGCTTTGAGCTTTGAATTTTCACATTAGGTATGCTCCACCTGTATGATAAATGCTAGCTTAAATACTTGCCAGTAGATACCAACAAACTTTTATTTCCAAGCCTAAAAGTTACTGTAGGATTGACTTATAGTTAACTGAGGTCAGAACATGACTTCTCTGTACAGTCAGATTTAATTTACTAAATAATACTATCAGGAACTGACTGGAAGCTGAGTCCTTCCCAACCTCAGATTTCCCAGAGGGGTGTTCTCTAGCTGCAGTCCGTTCACCCCTTCAATCCTTCTTCAGTCGTTTCGCTTTGGCGATGTTTTCTTGCCGTTTTTGTTTCTTCTTCTGCTCCTTTTCTCTGGCTTCAATCATCTTGGCCAACTTCCAGGACAGCACAGCACTAGCTAGGAACAGTGGCGTGAGCGCCAGGACAACTGTGGTAAGGAAGCCATACGGGTCCTTTGCAGCCCACTCCACGACATACTCCGCCCAAGCCTTTATGTCGAGCATCTCTGCAGCAAGCTGGGGCTTGGAGAATGGAGTGGGATGGGAAGGAAAAAAAACAGAAGACTATATGGTTAATCAGATCCTGAGCGTTAGAACACATCCAGTTTAACCAGAACTCCATTATCACCTAGTTTTAGGGCGGTTTTTTTCCCGTATTAATTAGTAGTGTTTTAATAAAGACAAAAAAAAAAAATAGTTCAAATTGAACAACACAATTCATCAATTCATCAACTTACAGGAACAGAGACCAAGTTATAGAAGGTAAGGCCCGTTTGTACTGTACTGTGTTTGTACTATGGGTGTTCACCAAGCCTCTAATTCTCAGGGCAAACTGTGCAGGAGCAGACATACAAGGATCTTGACTTCCACAGGCTCAGTTCTGGAAAGAGCTGAATCTTGTCATTGCTAACACACCATAAGTACTGCTCAGTGCTAATTAACAAAAGTACAAATCAGACTTCATGTCTGAATTCTCAAGCCAGACCATAAGAAATCCTCCCAAAGAAAGGGAAGTAGGTGGCTATTTCTGGAACATAGGATGAGGAAACCATGATGCTAAAAAAAAAAAAAAAAAAAAAAAAAGCACATTCATACATCCAGGAAATAAAAAATGCTAGGTTGAGCTTTCAAATTTGACAGCTCTACAAAAAACAATCACAATGAGAAATGCATCCACCCACAGTAAGTGTTGTGCATCTTGGTCTTTTTAAGTTGGTAACGGAGGATTGTCTGGTAAAATAAGGTGAGGATTTGAGTGGCATTTTCTATATTGTTCCTGTTTCTACTAACCTGTTTCAATTTTGGGTTGAATTGCCAGGATAGGGGAGGTTTGTGTGTGTTTACAGCCACTTAAAGTCTCAAGCAAGCCAGGTGGCGCATGCCTATAATCCCAGCACCCTGGGAGGCAGAGACAGGTGGATTTCTTAGTTCGAGGCCAACCTGGTCTACAGAGTGAGTTCCAGGATAGCCAGGGCTATACAGAGAAACCCTGTCTCGAAAAAACAAAATCCAACCTCCCCACCCCCCCCCCAAAAAAAGTCTCAAGCTAAGATTTTTAAAAACCATTTACCTTATGTTAGAGTAGTGATCTCTAATTTTCCCCTGGCACTATCAGTGAGTCTATCACAACTCAGATGATTGTTGGTTATTTCTTCTTCGATTTGACCATATGCTTTGGAGGGGGTTAAATTTTATATCTGTGTACATGGATGAGCTAGAAAAGAAGAAAATTAAGTCATAACTATTGTAAGATGTTGCAGGATATTTGATCACATTGTGAACCCCAAGATTGTTCTATAGTGTAACCCAGCCCTTAGCACACACCTTTGGTCTCTCTGGCTGGAATGCAGACACACCCTCAGAATACACCTTTAATCCCAAACAATGAAAGTGAAGTTAGTTTGTAGAAGCATCATATTTGAAAGTGATGTCCAATTGAGTGGCAGCCAAAGTGATGAATCAGAGAAAGATTTGCTAGAACAGGATATCCCCAACCCTTTCAAGAGAAAGGAAAGGGGGGCTACTAAAGGAGAAGCACAGAGAGAGGAGAAAGAAGGCAGTTTTACAGGAGAGTTTTATAGAGACGGCTGCAGAGAGAGCATAGGATGAGGAAACCAAGCTAGACACAGGTGAATACAATAAGCCAGAGGATGAGAAGGAGCCAGAAGATCAGAATTTTGCTAGAGTTAGTTTGAGGTCAAGCAGAGTAGTTCAGAAGAGGAGAGAGAAGCCAGATTGAATCAGTCAGCTTGGCAAGGAATTTGAGCCAGAACAGCTGAGTTGGCCAGACAGCCAGCGCTCAGGAAGAACAAGAATGGATGAGCACAGTAAGTCTCAGAAGCTGAAAACATTCTAGGCCTAGGTAAAATTGCATGGAGGTTAGCTTCCAGGACTAGGCCTGGGTTATAACAGATGGTGACAGTGAGCCTCAGAGATGACAGTTACAATAGGAGAATTAAAGGTACCTTTACAGTAAGATTATGAATAGGGGAAAAAAATCTCTAAATTCTCTAAACACAGACAAGTAAAAACATCTTTCTATAATAGTATAGCTTTTTAACACCTATTTCTTCCTAAATTACAATTGCAAGTGCCCCCAAAATAGAGTCCTAAGTCGTAGAGGCCACGTATTTTAAGTTAAATTATTTGATTACTAAATTTTTATCTGAATAATAAAGTTATGACTTTCACTGACATAAAAAAAAAATCAAGCTGGCTGACTGACATGTTACAGGCACCGTACCCATAAAGATTTTGAATCTTTGCATCTCTGGCTGGGGACCCCACCCAAGACCTAGTAGAGTATATAAGAAGCAGGTGCTCCACCGCTGGCCAACATTCCCCAGCCAAGAGTTTAAACTGCTTGTACTCAAGACTCCTCATTTATTCGTTGGATTGGGTATATCATTACAAAGTCAAAAACTGTGCCTTGCTCTTTAAAAATTTTGTGGTCTGTAGTACAATTAGTGTACCTTCCAGGAAAATAAAGGATTACCAAAATAATTATGGTACCCGCGACCCGTCACATCAAGAAAACTGTCACTGATTTTCATTCCTATGTCCCCATGCGCTCTTCGTATTTGTACCAGAAACCATGCCTCTACTTCCAGCACATTAAACTTGCCTGAGACGTTAACCATCCTGACCCACGTCGTAACGCCCTCGCCCAGTTGTAACCAATTTGCAGGAAGCTTCAAGAAGGATCGATCTTTCTCGAGCCCAGTAACGAACTAAATACAAGTCTCTGTGAAAAGCGCGTAACTTTGCAAATAGACTGGCGCGACTTAAAGACTAGGTTGTGGCAAAGTTACCGTCCACAGGCCACACATCTCGAATGCACCTCAGTCTCGAACCAAAACATCCTCGCCTCACTTTCCAGCAAGACTCCTTCACCTCAAAAAAAAACTAGGGCACTCGGAGCTGCACCTGATGGCTCTATACCTACAGCTTCCCTCTTCTAACTTTCCCTCTTTAGGAATTCTCCTCGCCCTGCCCCGGGCCATGTCCACCATCATCCGTCGGCCTCACAGGCTAAGGACGCCGCCCCGCCGAGCGGAGCCCGGCAGGACCCGCCTCTCAGGAGCTCAGAAAGCCGGGGTAGCCCGGCCACACGCTCAGACTAGGCTACTGCTAGCCACCGCACACCCTTGGGGATCCCGCTCCCATTCCCACTCACCGCCAGGCAGGAAAGTGGAAAGCGGAAGCCGCTCCGCTCAGGTCCCGCCCAGAGGCGGGGCTAGGCGGGGCGGGATGAGGAAGTCGCGTGCGAGCTTCCGGCGGCGCCATTGCTCGAACCAGAACAGGAGGGCGGGGCGACGCGGCGCGGTGGTTTCGGGTCCGCGGCAGGTGCTGCTGCGCGCTGCTTCGTGTGCGATGCCGACCTCGCGTCCTGCGTGGGACGCTGGCGAGGAGACGGAGTGGGTGAGGAGTTCGTACAGGGGACTCTCAGCCCCAGAGAGCCGCAGCAAGAGATGAGGTGGACCCCGCAGACTTCTTAGAGCCTTCTCGCGGCCGTGGAAGGTTTCCTAACTCACCCCTCACTCGCGCTTTATAGTTGAACAATAGTTAAATATTTAAAGATTCAGACAAAGCAGCAGCCGGGCTGGGATGTGTCCAGTGAACCTTGTTACCAGGGGGAAATGCCGCCACGCTGTGTGGGAAAGAGGTTTTGCTGTTTGTTTTTAATTTAAGAGCCTAACGTATTTCACAAAGGAATGGTCGATACTTGCCCAAAGTAAACTGTCAATAATTAAACTGTCAGGGCATAGGGATCCCACAGAAGTACTTGTTCTTCCGATACATAAATAAAGGACTTCAAAAGTCAACAAGCAGAAAGGGGTGCGTTAAATGGGCCTCTTAATCTACAGGAACTGAAAGATTAGCTCTGGTTTGGTTGCTGCTCAAATTTTGCGATTGCTTGCCTGAACCACTCGCTCTGTTTGACTGCCCCTGGCGAATGTTGCAAGACCTCCTCACTGTTGTGTGCCAAATAAAGCAAGTTTTTATTCCGGAGAGACTGTGAGTGTTGCCTTCGAGGAGCAAGCCGAGACATGTATGAGTAGTTAAAGACTAACAACAGTAACCATTATTTACCAAGGAGCAGACTTTGGTAAATAATCTAAGGATCTAAAATACTGTTCCTCGGATATATGCTAATGGTTGTGTATTGTATTAGCAGCCGTGGTTTTCTTATTCTTGTGTGAAAACCTGAAGGATTGCTTAAACCTGTGCAGAACAAACAAACCCATAACCGGCTTGTTATCAGTGACATGTTCACTTCACTAGATGGTGTCTCAGAAGTCTTGGGAATAAAAGGAAACACAGTAAGGAAGTACCTGAGGAACAGAGGAGGGGGCTCACAGGCATAATCATGTACAGTACCCACACAAAGGAAAGAAAGAAAGAAGCAAGCTTCTTTGGCTATAATGTATTAGAGACCTTATCTCCACGTTCTAATGTTAGGGATCTATCTTCTCGTATATTAGGCAGACTATGCAAAGCCAAGAGCAGCAAGAGGTTGCCTTAGAGGACAGCCTTACTGTGGCCCTCATTACCTTAACCAAAGATGATACACAAGATAGGCTCTCACACCGTGGACTGACTGTTCAGCGGTGAGGTCAGCTTTTTAGTCTCTGTACTGATAGCCCTACAGAACTCATTATCTCTTGAGCCTTTTCCTCCTGTATATCTAGAGAGCATCCTAGTTGGCCTCTGGTCATCTGGGCCCCTTCAGATCTGTAAATTAGTCCGTATCTGGCCAGTCCTCTAGCTCTTTATCCTTTCTGAGAGGGAGGGGGTAATCGTGGTCATGTTTGTTTGAGAGAATCTTGTACCCAGGCTCGGCTTGAACTGGGTCCTTCTGATCCAGCCTCCTAAGTGATGGGATGGTGGGCGTGCATCACCACCACAGTTAAGAACTTGGATTTAGTCTCCCAAATGTCCTGCATTATTAGATAACAACTAATCCGATATGCCTCGTTCTAATTAAGTTTTAGCCAGGTGTAACCCCTAGACTTCAGAGGTGAAGACAGGAAGGTTAAGAGTTCAATATCATGGTAGGTGTACAGTGAGTTTGAGCCATTCTGGGCTTCTTGAGACCCTGTCTCAGAGAGGAAGCAGGGTATTAAGGTAGTTCCTACTGGAGACCAGACTAGGAAGAGCTGTATATTCAAGATTAAAACAGCATGCCCACATAGGGGACTCTGAAGCAAAGGAAGATCTGCACAATATTTGTTATTGCACAAAGCCTTAAAAAAAATTGTAAGTTTGCTTTTCTCTTGGGAAGATAATTCCTAGCAGACTTGTCATTCCTTTCTAAAGGTTTCTAAAAGTCTTCTTTTAACGTTTGTAAATGCAAAGTTAAGTCTCCCTCTAACCATGTGTCAATGAAAGGAGTGTGCCCTGAATAAGATTCTACTGAAATAATGTTATTATTTGCTCTGATTAAAAGATGCTGAAAGGGCTCTCACCTGTACTTAGCCTTATTTCCCTCCAGTAACCCTCTACATATTTAACTTCTTTTGATGTAATTGGGTTTTATCCCTGAAGTTTTATTTCATAACCCTATTTTTACACCTTTGCTTTTCATCATAACAATGCAAATGGATTTCTTAGTCAGCAAGTTTGTAACTTTAAGAATTAATTGGACTCATTATATTTTGAAGAACATGCTGAAGAATAATAAATTTTAAAAAATCAGTTGAGTACTTTCTATGAACCAAATACTGAAGTCAGTGCTTCTCAAATACTGTCACTAATCCTGAACTAAATCACCCATCAAAGGTTCGTGTTCTTATACAGGTTTTCCAGTTAACAACAGAAGACTTAAAAAAGTAAAGCAGGATTCTAAAGATTCCTTTCCAAAATCCCTGCTCACTCAGAGTCTTGGCAGAAATGTTTTATCTTTTCTTTTTGTCTCCCTCCCCACCCCCTAAAGTGGAGTTATGCTTTCTGAGTCTATCATTGCTGACAACTAAAATCCCCTACTTGAGAATTGCCTAGTGCCCAGGTGGTGGCAGCACGGCTCAGAGCTGTGTGCTGGGGAAGGCTTTCCCAGCCTTGCTGGTTGGCTGCTCTTTGACCGCGCATAACCTGCCTCTGCAAACCACTTTCACTTCTCCACTCATTCATCCCACCAAAGCCTCCTCTTCTAGGTAGAGTACACTCTTGTAGTTTCTCTTCAGCTTGTTTTATCTATGAAGTGTCTATCAGACTCTTTCTAGAAAACTCATTAGGACCTATCAGGTGAGACAGTGTTATTTCAGTGTTATTCTTTAACCAATCAATATTTGATATTATTGGGCAGTACTGAAAGTATCAATATTAGCAAATCCTACTAAGAAATGTCTGCTTAAATTAAAGGCATGTGTCTTAAACTCACAGATTCATCTTTGAAGGGGCTTAGGAAAGCAGAATTAGTACTCAAAAGAATAAGAAACTCAACAAGGAATAATGCAAAATATCATTTATGGGTCTAAGGAGACAGAGGGTAAAGACTCTGGCAGTCAAGGCTGAATTCCATCCCCAGAGCCCAAGTCATGGAAGGTCAGACACACACACACACACACACACACACACACGGCTTTTGTTTTTTTGTTTGTTTGTTTTTATTAAACATTTACTTGAGGATTTCTTGGGAGCTTGCTTTTATGCCTTTGCAGAGCTAACGCCTTTGAAGGGGGCCGCAGACAACTGCTGCCTTCCCACAGGAGCCCTCTACACCACCACTGCTTTGTTTGCCACAGCTCTTCAGTTGTGTTTACTGGTTTGTTGTCTTTTCCTAGACAGTAATCTAGACAACTTTTTAGAATGTAAACCACAAGATTAGTTGCCTCAAAAATATGGACATCACTGTATCATTTTTCAGTACTCTGAACCCAGGAATGTGGCACACGCCATGCAAGTGCCTAGCCCTGTTCCTGTGTGTGTGACCTATATCCTTAGCCTTTTGTAATGTAATGTTTTTGTTAGTTTGTTTAAAACAAGGGATTTTAGTTGTTGTTCCACTGATGCGGAGAGAAACCAAGCCAAGGAAACTTCCAAAAGGAAGCAGTTGATTGGTAGCTTGCTTACTATTTGAGAGGGCTATTCCACCATCATCATAGCAGGGAGTTGGAGAAGTAGCTGAAATCTCAAAGCCCGCCCCTAGTGACACATTTCCTCTAACAAAACCACACCTCTTATTCCTTACTACAGCCCATCCGCTGGGAGCAAAATATTTAAATATGATCTCATGGGTGCCATTCTCATTCAAACCACAGAGCAGGGCTAAGTTGGCCATCCTAGTCTTGAATTTGCTATGGAATTAAATAGTGGATTTCAGGGTATAGTGTCACTCAAATAACTGGTAGTATTGGAACAAATGAAGTAAATTAAATCCTGGGTATTTGTGAAGCTTGTGTTGAAGTGCTGAGACTTGGAAGATTTTTGAAAATGATAAAGGTGCCTGGGAAGGGATGTTACGTGTCAAACTTAATAAAGCTGTTTGTAGATCAATAAATACATCGTGGATATATCCATTCATGAAAGAAGTTTAAGTAGTTGTTTTAGTGCTTTCCAAGTATGTAAAAATATCTATAGGAAGGAAGGCAGTGATTCATCATTTTCATTGATAAGATAAAAAGAATTAGTTCTAGACTATAGGTGCTAAAACTTGAGATAAGAGCTGCTAGACTACAGATCTAACTAGAGATTCTGAACATGGGATAAGGATGTGCATGCAGACTAGATGCCCTTTCTAGATAAGCTTTAGCCTTACATGCTCCATGCAGACTGCAAGAGAAGCAGGGCGGATAGCAGGGGCCATCCTCAATTCTTTGTCTGCAGGGCTATTTCCATATGGTTTTGAGCCAGTGGAGGAGGGAGGAGGTGGTTTTGTTTCATCTTTTTCAGTCAGGACAGGTGGTTATACGCTACTGATTTGGGCCATTTTTAGGCTTTTGTTCACATAATACTGAAAATTGAATGCCTGCTGTTTTTAACACTGCTCATAATTCTTAATTTTCAGAATGCAGTTACATTTATGCCCAGGCAGCCAACAAATTTCCTGTAGTTGGAGGATGCCCTTTCGAATGAGGAAAATGCTCTAGTAAATTCCTGCAATGCTGTGGGCTATATAATCCTGTTAAAGTTTAAGAGGCCCCAAGCTTTCTTCCTGAATCTTGATGCTCAGATATCAGTCCTATCTCTTAAATTAGTCAGCTGGGCTGCTATGTCAAGATGTCTTTGTTTCTCTGCCGGATTTTCTAGTCACCAAACAGAAGTTACTCTCCCATTGGGAAAAGCAATCCATGTGTCAGAAGACTTCCATGTGAACTCTTCCTTGACAAAAGTGGCCCAGCACCACCATCTTTACCACATTGTTTTGTAACTTTAAACTTCTGCCTATAAGCACTTGGCTTAAATAGCAATTTTTAAAAATAGTTACATTTTCTGAATGATACTATCAAGGACATTTTAAAGTCCCATTAAAGATTTTTGTGAAATGTGATTATGAGAAAGGTTTTGAAAACTACTCTTTGATAGAATTGTGTCTTATTGATTTGACTGTTAAGAAACTTGAGCCAAATTTGAAATTCATGTTGAACATCCATCCTAACGTCATATGTCCCAAGCATATACTCTAGCAGTGAGCCACACACCAAGCCTCTACATTTCTTATATTATTTTTCCTAGGGTAGGTACCCTGTATAACATTTGTTCACCCTAAGTCCTTTGTTAAGGGGCTGGGGTAGAGAGTAATTACCTTTAAGTGGGGTGTGAAATTCCACACTTTACAGAAACCCCTGATGTAGAACAACTATTTATTTGCTATTCAAACTCTTCCATTCATTTTTTTTTTATCTTGTACTATAACCATTAAGAACTACTCCTTCAAATTGAAAGCTGAAGAACCAAGGTCTAATTCTGAAAGCCCGTCTATGTCCTTAGGAGCACTGCGCCCCCCATCCCAACTCCCCACCCCCCAGTATAAAGTATACATTTGGAATATAGTTTTAAAGGTAAAGAAACATTGAGTGTGCCAGGCTGTAACTAAAGCTTGCTAGCCTGTTACCTGCAAACATCCTGGTCCCAAATTCCTTCATTGCCTTATCCCATTTTTATGCTTTGGGACCTCCCAACTTAAAAAGGGAAAGAGTCTGAATTCAGAAACTCCATTTGGATTTGTGTATGTTCTCTTGGCCAGTTATAAGAAATACTATGATTTTTCTGGAGGCTGTGAATTTGGAATTCTAAATTTTTTAGATTCTCAGCTTAATTTTCCATGTTATTTTTAATATTAGTTTTCTATTGTATTACACATAATATACAATATCTACCTTCAGACATATCCATATTCTTGAAGTTATCTTTTCATGTCTGTTTTTGTATATTATTATAAGAATACATTATAATTGTAAGATTATACTGTTATTGAGTATAGTTGCTTAAGTATCTGATTTAATATTTCAGTTTACTTTTATTCTCTTGTGGAGCAAAGAAATAAAATATTTCTGAACCTTGGAATAACTATGCCTATTTACTAAGGTCTTCATTTAAGCTCGTGTTTGCCTGTAAACCTAACACTTGTAGGGGTGAAAACAGGATCAGGAGTTCAAGGCTATATGAGATTCTAGCTCAGAACAGGAAAGTCCTCTGTTGTGCTATAATTACGTATTTATCTCAGCCCAAGTGAAAAGAGCATCTCTGGAAAAAAAAATGATAGAAAGTTATTTCTAACACTTTTAAGAAATGATAAAAATTAAATGAGTTTCTTTTGCTTTGTGCTACAGTAAGATTTCAAAGAAAGTAGAGGAAAATGAATTTTTATGGGTTCATTTTCAAATTTTTGCACCCTAGAAAATATGAATGCTTAGCCACCATTTTCTGACCATCTTACTCTATAAGCAGTCCAGGAAATACTCTTTCTTGCATCTGTTTTCCAATCTGCTAACCCCTTTTATACTTCAGGAAACTAAATCCACATATGGTTCTATAAATTATTCATGTGTATATCCAATGCATATGTAATTTGTCCATATACGTTAATCTGTAATATGCCCCTCACACCCCCACACATGCATGTACAATAGAATGAATTACCATCGCCTTAGGGAAACCTAAAGACTTACCAGACCAGCCCAGCTTCCATGTAAACTTTCAATATGATAGAGGCCAATTTATTGCAGATCTCTGCAGTTCTGAGATGTTTTACAGGGCAGTGATTCAGAGTCTAGACTATGGACTCAAACTGCCTGGTTTGAACTGCTTTTATTGGAACAGTGGAGTCACTACAAAAATACACCTTAGAAACAACCAATGGATGTATGCTAGGATCCATCAGTGTCTGTATCGGGACCGTGGTTCTTTCAGCTCTGTAGCTAATCATGGCAAAAAAAAAAAAAAAATGGTGAAGCCACCCTGTTTCAGACATAAAAATCCTCCAATAGCCAGCTTACGTCCTTTGTTTTGTTAAGCCTCCCTTAGGCTACTTGGTAGTCTAGAGTACTCCACCCAACATACCTCCCCTATCACTTGCATTTGGGGTCACACTTGAACAGTCAAGTGCTAACCTACCCAGTCTTTCCCAGATCCTCCCCATCTCACAGAAGTCCCACGTGTGTATTCCTCTCTTGGCATGTCCTCGGGTAACAAAATCAAGATACCAATTTAGGTGCCCAGGGCATTCGTAGTCCCTGGCATAAGATGGAAGCTTATGTTGACCTGGGACAATGTCCCAATGGAGGTAAACACTGTAGTGTAAGAATGCAAGGGCTCAGAAAACAAGAGTGGGATTAATGTCTAAAAGACAGCAAAATTGGCTAGATACCGCTAACCTATGTTGGAGTCCTGAAGAAGGGAAATTAGAACCAACTCTAAAGCTCTTAGTAGCTAAATGTGAGAAGCATTGTGCTAACTTATAGAGGCCTTTAGCACTGGACAGCTCCACCTGAACTGCTGCTGCGGAAGAGCTCATTGCTAAGAGGCACAGCACTCCACTCATTGAGCTTTGAATATGCAGGTCTGTTAAAATGAAGGCAGAGAAAGGTAGGATCCTGAACATAAATAAAATGAGGTCATCTGGTCGGTACCCATAGACTCCCTCTGGTTTAACTGGCATGCCTGGTGCACTAGAAAAACCCTCTTGCCTCCCTCCTCCCTGAACTGCCCTTCCTGGCTGCTAAGCCAATCACTAGGATTAAATCCCGGCACACACCAACTAAGACAAGGGACATGTTCTGGCAGAAACCAGGAGAGTACTCCCGGGACTAGATATTAACAGTGCTTGATACTGTGGGTTGAAAGCTATTATGGTAGGGCCAAACGAAAAACTGAAACTGCCTCTTGTTCTGAGACAGATTAGACAGGAAAGTGGATGCTGGGAGAACACACAGATTTGTGCCCCAATTTAACACCTAAAGGATAGAGGGGAGATGTTCCTGTCTGAAGGCACCAATTTGCCAGGCTGTTCTCTAAAATTGGATGGATCTTGGAGAATGACTATGGACCATTGCTGACTTAACCAAATAGTAACTGAGACCCAAGCCTTTAGCCTGGACTCGGCATAGCTTCAGCATAGCAATACTACCACACATACAAAGTACGCAACCACTGATTTGGCAGGTGCATTTATTCTATTCCATTTGGAAAAGAAACTGTCCTCCACCTTCACAAAATACAGACAATAATATTAATTTGGAATGAGTTTTGCCTCGAGGATGTTAACTCTTCCACCTGCCATCATAATAAAAATGACTTAATCTGAATCGTTTAAATATTTGTTAGAACAGTGGCCTGATGCTCTTTATCAACCACATTGTACTGATTGGATCCGATGAACAAAAGACAGCCACTATGTTGAATACCTTTGTAAGATGTGAGCACTCAAGATGGAGACGGGTAAACGCTATAACAATTAAAAGTTCTCTGACTTTTGTTTGCCTGCATGTTCCTGTGAGTGCATGCATGTAGAGGCCAAAGGCAGCCTCAAGTGTCACCCTCAGGAATGCCATCTACGTCCTTTGAGATAGGGTGACCCGCCCTCACGTCCTCCTCTCTTTATCTTCCCAGCACTTCGATTACAAGTACAGCCCACTATGCCTGGCATGTTTATGTGTGTTTTAGGAACTGAACTCAGATCCTCATGTTTGAAGGCAAACACAGACTTAACTATTGTCCAAACCCAAGCCTTCCTACTTAAAAAAGGCTTTTAAAAGTCTCATGCTTAGCCGGGCATTGGTGGCTCACGCCTTTAATCCCAGCACTTTGGAGGCAGAGGCAGGAGGATTTCTGAATTCGAGGCCAGCCTGGTCTACAGAGTGAGTTCCAGGACATCCAGGGCTACACAGAGAAACCCTGTCTCGAGGAAAAGAAAAAAAAAAAAAAAAGTCCTCTGCTCACACAGTGTTAGTCTTGGGGAAAGGTGTCATGAGTTTATAGAGATTCCAGTGGAAGAATCACAGCTGAAGCTTTTCCAATTCAGGAGCAGGTTGATCCCACAGAGAACTGAAGCCCCACTGAGGTAGTTATTCTCATGGCCCAGAGCAGAGGACATGAAAGCTTGATCTTCCTAGCCCCTTCAGTCATTCCAGAAGTATTTATCAGTCCACATTCTGTGAAAAGAAAACACTCTTCCCTTCTTCTGTCTCCGTCTTCTCATTTATAACACAATGTACTCACAATGTTTACTTGACAAATTAAAACCCACTATGATCATTTATTTTGATGTCCTGAATATCCCTGATTGGACCAATGGAAGCCCCAAGATGCCTGTATTCTTTTCTTATGTCATCAGTCATTGGGCCCTTTATTAATTTTTGATACAAGAAGATGCCCCAGGCTCATCTGCATTCCCAGCTCCAACGCTAGAATTAGCTAGGTTTCTGAGGAGCCCTACTTATTTTCCATAGCATATGTTATTCTGTATCTGAAACCTCAGTGCAGGGTTTGTTCCAGCTACTGACATGTCACTTCTTGTAGTTCTCAGCAAACAATTAAACTCCTATCTCTAGCTACTTCAACACATTAAAAAACACAAGTTTGGGCCAGTCATGGTAATAAAAGCCTTAAATTCCAGCACTCTGGAAACAGACAGGCAGATCTCTGTAAGTTCAAAGCCAGCCTGGTCTACATAGTGAATTCCAAGCTAGCCAAGGCTACACAGTGAGAACCTGTCTCAACAAAGCAAAACAACCCAAAAGAGTATTCTGATCCCCTCAGGACCATATTAGGAGTAAGTTCTAGTCTTCCCTTCTGCTGTATTTCAAACTCACTCAACAGAAACCTAACTGCCATTAACTTCAATATTCATTTGCTCTAGGATACAATATACAGAAAATAATTTCAGAATTACATCCTGATATTATCATGCAAAAAAATAAGCAAAATCTTACTAGAGTTTTAGGTGGCCTGCCTCTTCTCAGTTATCACTCAGCTTTGGTCACTGCAGTGCCAACTGTGGAGCAAACTTAATAAGTCAAATGTGGGCCCCAAGTAGCCAGGTGTAGGCCATGAGCAGGGGATCCAACACTCTAGGTTACTAGATTTAACTAGTTAGACTGCCGACTGTAACTGAACGTGTCTGACACAAAACTGTTTATATTGGGCAGTAGTATCTGATCAAGGCTTTGTCTTGTGAGTCTTAGTGCATGTAATCATGTCACTAGGAATTGCCACCTCAGCTGAATCAAAGGGCAGGCCTCCCCAGAGGGGCTGTTTAATCCTTTTAGAAGCAGACCATAATAAATTGCTTTTAAGTCATTTCTATCCGGGTAAAGTACATGAAGCTTGATTCTCAGTTGTGTCTTTTTATATCTTGCATTATGACCACATCCTTAAAATACATATACATCAGGGTTTATAAGGTACAAAACCAAATGCTTCTGAACAAATATTTAGGGAGTTATTCAAAGGAAAAGGCACTGTCAAAGGCAGTGCTCCAAAAGCAGAAGGCTGGTACTCTCACCACAGAAACAATAGTTTTTTTAAGGATGTGAACTGTTGGAGTTGGAACAGAAATTCAGAGATTAGGATTGTGTGTGATCCGCTGTCTCCCTCAAGCTTCCAGAGGACAAGTCACTTGTGCCTTCATAAGGGTTTCTTCTCATCTGGTGCACTTCATTGTAACTTGCTAAATACAATTAAGCAACTTAAACTTACTGCAGTGGTTTGAATGAGAATACCCCCCTAGGCTCCTATTTTAGAATGCGTGATCACTGCTTGGTGAAACTATTTGGGAAGGATTAGGAGGCGTGGCCTTTTGGAGTAGACATGTGAAGGGGCTAGCTTTCCGGCTTCAAAAGCCTCCCCACCATCCCTGATGCCCTTATTCTGCTTCTTGCTTTCAGAGCAAGATGTGAGCTCTCAGCTGCTCCTGTCAACATGTCTTTGCTCCACCATTGTGGACCCGGACCCTCGGAAACCATAAGCTCATAAGCCCTTTTAAATGCCTTGTTTATGGTGTTTGTCCACAGTGTGGTGATTTAAATATGATTGGCCCATGGGGAGTGGCTCTATTAGAAAGTGTGGACTTGTTAGAAGAAGTGTGTCACTGTGAGAGTGGGCTCTGAGGTACTAAGCTCAAGCTTTTCCCAGTGGGGAAAAGAAGAAGCCTTCTTCTGGCTGCCTGTGGAAGACAGTCTCCTCCTAGCTGCCTTTGGATCAAAATGTATAACTCTACTCCTCCAGCACCATGTCTTCCTGTATGCTGTCCTGCTTCCCACCATGATGGACTGAACCTCTGAGACTGTAAGCCAGCTCCCCAATTAAATGTTTGCCTTTATAAGAGTTGCCTTGGTCGGGTTGGAGAGATGGCTCAGCAGTTGAGAGTACCGACTGCTCTTCCTGAGGTCCTGAGTTCAGTTCCCAGCAACCACATGGTGGCTCACAACCATCTGTAATAGGGTCTTATGCCCTCTTCTGGTGTGTGTGAAGAGAGCAATGGTGTACTCACATATATAAAATAAATAAATCTTTCAAAAAAAAAAAGTTGCCTTGGTCACGAGTCTCCATTTACAACAATGAAACTCTAACAAAGACACACACCAATAGAAAAGTAACTAATCTGGGTGCCATCTTAGCATTAATCTGAAAAGAGACCAAACGTGAATGCATGCGTTCATACTGACAGAGCCTATGGGGAAGGCTTTCCACTGTGCTGCTGTGGTGGTTCGCATCAGTGCTGGCTCTCCTCCAGAAGAGTAGCGTTAGCCTGGAGTAGCAGAGTGTAGACTGCTGCTCTCGGCAGACTCAGAGCCGAGTATGAGCTTGCCTGTCTTCCTTGGCATTTTTACCCTCACTGTTCACTATCTTCTCTTCGCTAACATCAGATTTTGTCTTGTGTCCTCACGGTGCTTGGCCTATTTTCTGTGAACTTGTATAACCAAGAAGATGTTAGGGAGATAAAGGAAGATCACTTTTAATATTCGAAAAGCACACTGACCTAATTTATAAGGCCACATGCAGGCTACTGATGGGCCTGATTTGATACTATCTCAGCTAAATGGCCTTAAATTAATCTATCTGTAGTTATATAATTAGTCAAAATTATAGATTTGTGATTAGTAAGTACACCTGTCTGCTGCCTTCCAGTCCATTTCTATGAAAGCCTTCACCACCGTTTTCCCATTGATAGGCTGGCTCCTCATGTTAAGACAGTCTAGCCGGAGTTCCTTTAACAGAGGTTAATTTTTAAGCCAAATATTACTAAATGTCTAGGTAGGCAACTTAAAGATGGCCTCCAGTCATAGCCACTACTGGCGTCCCTGTTCTTTCTTTATCCGTTTGTCTGCCTTCCCTCCTTACCCGACCTCACCATATTTTTTTTTAGCTCTTTCTTACTTTTTAGTACAAAAATATATTCCAGTCTCGTCTTCTGCTTTCGCAGCTCCAATCCCAGAATCAGCTGTTTTTCTAGGAGTCCTGTTTATTTCTGGTCAAGAACGGTGTTTACGAACCAAGGTCTGAGTCGGGGGACATCCCACTCCGGGTCCTTCCTGCATCTCTGGCTGCCACCTTGCTCTCCTTTTTATGGAAGCCAGTTGTCATGGATGGCTAAGGGCCAGCAGCCAGGGAGGAAGTCAGTCTGTCATTGGGAGTGGGTCTGGAAACACCCTCTTCTTTCCAGTGGAGCCGGAGATGACACCAGCTTGGGCTAAGCCTGTGACTGTGGACTTTGAAGGACTCAGCCAAGTTGTGTCTAGATTACTGGCCAAAAGACCCGTAAGATGATAATTTGGGTGTTTGAAGTTGCTCAGTTTTGGAGTAATTTATTACTAATTCATAGATAAACAATATTCTTTTTGTAAGTCCCAAAAGATCTTCATACTTCCCAGTTTCTTATTATAGTTGTAACTAGCATTTCCAAGTAAAACAGGAGTTGTGGGACCCTAACTCCACATTAGACACCTGAGAAGTACCTTCACTCCACAAATCCATTTTGAATTGGTCTAGGGTGGAACCCTTGTCTTGGTCATTTTCAAAGTCCCCTATGGATTTCTAATGGGTAGATAAAGAATCACAGATGGATCACATTTATTTATTCATTTATTTATTTATTTGGCACTTTCTGAATGCTGGGTTTGAAAGTGATAATACAGAATACAATGTGACACTCACCTGCCTCCAGGCAAAACAAACTTTAATTACAATAATGACGAACGTTCAAATAAAGTTGCAAGATAATGGAGAGGAGATGGAGAGCCCTAAATCAGCTCTCTAAAACGAGAACAGGTGTCATCAAGAAAACGTGAGGCTCAGCCTCCAGGCAAGAATAAAACCAGCGAGTGTGGATATGGCGGAATGGACACAGCCACGGAGTAGGGAGAGCTAAGGGGTCCAATTGTCAAATGAGCAGGGAGATGGCATGTGACCATTTGAATAGAAGGGGGAGGACCCTCTAGGGAGTAGGGGGAGGACCCTCTAGGGAGTAGGGGGCTGCTGACAGGACACAAACCTGGGGAGAGGGAGGGTTGAGCCATCTGAGCATGAGAGGTGAGGGCATAGCTTCTGGTGGTGGCAGAAGGATGGAGTCTAGGGGATGGCTTGTTACTCAGGGCGGGCAAGCACAGGCAGCAGAAGGCGCGGGGGCTGGTCTGGGAGTTAGGTCTGGTGATGATGTGGCGGAAAGGTTGGGACTGGCTGCTCACAGGAATGGGGTGAAGCTTGAGACCGAGGGGAAACTGCTCAGATTCAAACGTCCTAACTTTAGAGCACACACATAAGCAACTGTCGGAGTCGCTCTTGACATGGACACCAAAGGTCAGTGCCCTTTGCTGCAAGAGCACCTGGGGGAGGATGCTGGCTTGTGTTGAGAAGACTTGCCAACGTGGCTTCATTTATGTCTGTGTTTTAGTGATTGGTGGTTATTTGTAGTGAGCTTTCAGTAAGACTGGAAAGATCTTTTTCTTTTTTGAGACAAAGGTTAGGTAGCCCAGGCTGACCTTGAATTTCCGGTCATCTTGGTTTGCGTCCGAGAGCTGGGGTGACAGAAGGGCCCCATCATGCTTTGCTCAGGAGACCTTGAGAATTAGCCGTGTTGACTTTGAGAACACACTTTATTTCACAATGACCCACAGACTCTATTCTCATCCACTGGCTGTGCTGTATTCAGTTCTTTCTTTTTAGGCACCTTTGCCCCAAGCTAAAGTGTTTCTTTCTCCAGCAATCAGTAGAATATGAGCTGACATCAACATCAGGTTTTTTTTTTACATGTATTTTACTTTATTTTTGAGGATTTTATACATGAGTCCTGTATTAACATCCTTCCATTCTACCTCCCCGGACCCAATTTTCCTGTTTCCTTAACTCCTTCTAAAAGTCATAATTTCTTCTTAATTATTATCTTTATATATGAATGCATATGGATATATACATATATGTTAAATAAATATAGCAATAATATTATATACACTCACAACCTTCTGAGTTCATTTAGTGCTCTCATATGTCCATGGGCTGACTGCTTAGCATTCTGGTTTTGAGCCTAGCCTTTAATGGCTGAGTCATCTCTCCAGCCCAGGTCTGGCCACTTAGGGTTAAATAACCAATCAGGGGGCTCATCCCTGGAAAAGACTGATTCTCCCTCTCTTAATAGCCGTTAGTTTCCTGTAGCCCTTCATCTCATGGTGGGGACCTCTGAGTGATAGCAACCATGGTCCTTGTTAACGAGTTGGTCGTTGTTTTCTTTTCAAAGAGCAATACTGCCCAGGGTGTCTCTAGAGTGTCGGGGCAAGCGTACCTTTTCACTGTGGATCCATGACACAGATGTTTGCCGACTTTCCAGCTGCCGTCTGCTCACCTGTTGGGCGGGGCTCTTCGTTTTTATTAAGTGGTGAAGACACACAGTATTCCTACTACCTAATCTTGATGCTTTGAACTTTTCAAGCTGTTTTTCCTTCCCTTTAGTTTGGATAGCTGCTGTGTCCCCACAAGAAGAGGAACAGTCAGAGAAACACAGCTGAACTTTACTGTGGCCAAAAGAAAAAAGAAAAGGAAAAAAAAAAAAAACAATTACAAGGTCTGGACATTGAGCCTGAGGCTGGTCTTAAAAAAAAATGCTTACGTCTGCATAACTTAACTTGTATCTCTTCAGTAAATCAAACCTGCAATTCCACTTGGCTGCAACCAAGTCACTTAGATGCCTGCCAACAAGAACATTAATGAACTCAGTATCTCACGCAGGTTTGTTCATGTAGAACACACGATGGCTTAGCCTTCCTTCCAGCTGCTGCCTGGGCTCCGTCTGAAGGAGGTGGAAAGCCCGGCCAGGTCATCACCTAAGCCCCGGATATTGTATGCCATGGTCTGCAGTTCCTCTCTCTGGTTTTAGGGTGGCATGGCTTTGAAAAGTAGTCATTCTTGTCCTGAGAAAACTTTATGACACTTGGCTGATTTCTGCCTTTGACCTTTCTACCTTTACGTAAGTGCCGGTGACAGGTACCCAACTGATTGTGTTGTACTCTTGCTTTCTGGGAGTCTTGGTTCACCTCCATGGGTTTACGGTTAGGGGATTATTCCAGAATGCAGTGTTCCTCCTCAGATTTCTCCAAATGGTATGAGACTGTTAAAAGAAACGTGCTAAAGTTGATATGAACCTAATTTGTCAAAAATGTAATAGAATTATAGAGCAATCACTTGTTCCCAAACTTTTCTGCAGGTGGAGTCTAATGAGGTCTATAAAATTCTAAGTCCCAGGCTATGTGCCAGAGCAATTAAATCACCACTTCTGAGGATGGGCTTCAGGCATCAGTAGTATTTTGACTCCATAGATCATCCCCATGTGTAGACATGTTTGGAAACCACAGATCTGGACCAGGCTGTTGGCTTGTTTTCCCTGCCCAGCCCTGCTATTGGTGGTATGTTTTTGGCATTTTAGCATCTTTCTTATCTCCATCCACTGGGAACTCTGAGGGTGTAAGGCTAAGCATGAACACTGGACCAGACGTAACTGAAAGGTGACAACCTATGAAGAGTCAAAGACCAAAAGGTGAATATAAAACAGGAGCCTGCCCTTCCGGCTGGGGTTGAGGTTAATTTTTAAGCGTGTTACTGACCACAAAGTTTCTTTTTTCCTCTTGCAATTTCAGACACCAAAGACTTCTCAGTTTGTGAACTCTGTTTAATGAGACACAAGTGTCTCATGCTATAGGCTTTAGAATTCCCTTGCTTTGGGACTTGGTTGTGTTAGTCAGGTATAGCCTGAAACAGGGAATCTTATAAGCAGGGACTGAGGACTGTCCACTTGTTGTATTTAAAGAATCACAATCTGATATAAAAAGGTAAGTATTGAAAACCACAAGTTTCTTCATATAGATAGCACATTACTTATTGATGTAAATAACTACTTAGCTGTCCAGAAACTGAAAGGAAGGTGATTTTTGATATAGCAACAATTGTTCACTCATAGGTGAATTTACATCTTGGAGCTCAGAGCTCTAACACTGCACACATAATTGCCTGCTGGCTTATAAAATTTAAGAACTAGCAGAGGAACTCCGTTATTTTGCTAGCTGTACCTTGGGAGATATAGATTGAAATGAAATTATAACTCAAGTTTTTGGATGATTGCAATTATCCAAATAGATGTGGCCTTGATTTTAAAAAGGTTATGAACAAGTTCACTATATATTTCACTGTTTTTAAGCTTTAGTCAACTTAGAAACAGTAGATACTTAATTTCTAATCTATTAATTACTTAAAACCTTCCATGCTAATACGTAAAAGTTCTAGGCCTTGTGTTTAATTCATCTTTGGCTGCTATCACTGAGCAGAGAAAACCAAAGACACACAGCTGTAATCATTCATAATACGTGTCAGGAAAAAAACCATGAGACTCAACAGAGGTTGCCCTTGATGAGATGCAAAAAGTTTGGCAAATGCCTTTTCTTCTACCTCTGCTGTTTCTCAGTTTGTTGGCATGATGAATTTCACTGATTGTATTTTCTGTTAAGCCAACTCTATTTCTGTGAAAATCTCACTTGGTCATGATGTACTGCTTTGTAAAAGACTATTGTTATATTTGATATGCATGATGGCTATTCCTGGTTGTCAACTTGACTGCATCTGGAACGAACTACAATCCGGAAACGGGACACATCTGTGGTCCTGATCTTGAGGCTCAAAGCCACAGACTTCTGATTCAGATCCCGACATTTAATTCTGGGAGACTGGGTGAGGCAAGCAGATCTCTTTGTTCAAGGCCAGCCTGGAACAGAGCAAATTCTAAATCCAGGCTTGGTGGCACACACCTTTGTTCTGGGCCACACCTTCTGCTGGAGGCTTACTTAAGGACAGTGGAAGAAGGAAGACTGCTTGCTTGCATTTACTTGCCAGCACTTCTGTTGGAACCTACTTCTTCAGGATTCCAGCTTGCACAGAAGGCCAGAACTACTAGATTCTTGGACTTCCCTTTGACAGCTGCCCATTGTTGGGTTAGCTAGACTGCAGTCTATAAGTCATTCCAATAAATTCCCTTAATATAGAGAGACATTCCTTAAGTCCTGTGACTCTAGAGAAGCCTGACTACTACGATGTGGCAAGTTTTTGTTTGGCCCTTTGTTCATATAAAATATTGGCCTATAGTTGTCTTTTATCATAATGACTCTGTCTGGCTTGGGTGTCATTCATAGTTAGCTTTAGAGAATGACTCAGGAGAGTACCTCCTTTCATATTTCTCACGCCGATATACAACCTAATATCACAAAGTCTGTTTGGTGTTTACCCTTTCTATCCTCATAACCCCTCCCCACCCACACACACACCCTCCCCCCTCCCCCCACCCCCCCACCCCTCCACCCACCCCTCCACCCCCACCCCCCCCCCACCCCCCCCCACCCCCCCCACCCCCCCGTTCTGGCCACGAAAATCCCACCTCCCATTCCCTGTGAGTGTGAAGGTCCCTGTCTGTAACCAGCATTCCCACTGACATACCCTCTTACCACTGCCCCCTCCCTTTTTGAGTTTTGCTGCAGCCAATGACCACACCCACTTCCATACCTTCCTCTCAGCACCCCAGCTGGTAGACACCCAGGGCCAGACTGTCCCATCACTTGGACATCCTCCTCACCTTCCTTTTCCAACCATTTATGAATCTCTTCCTGCCAGCCAAGCCTGTTCAGTTTAAGCTCCATGTTATCCACATACAATTGGCAAATAATAAACGCCTAATGTACAAGTCGTTTTTAAGGCTACATTTGAAAATAGATACGTATTATGTTGACCCTTGGACGAAGATGGCATCAGAATTGTTAGCGTTTGCATTGCTGTTAACTTGATGACCAGCCATAGGCAAATTAACTTTTTTAACTTTTATGTTAAGTGCGATGATGATAAAAAATTGTAGTATCCAAATGCTGGTACATGCTTCCGACTGTGCCATCCTAAAGACTTGACGTCTATTAAGTCATGTGATCTGGAAAATGGTCTTTTCAACTTCATGCCTCTCTTTAGCCTACAGAAGAGAAGGTTGTTATCGAGGAAGGTGCTTCTGTTCATTCTGTTTCATAGATGCAGACACAAAGACTCCAAGGTCATACAGCTGGAATCCAAGCACTGCCACCCTGGAATGCATACTACCTGAATCCTATGCAATGTCCTTGTACAGTGCTTGTTTCAGAGTGGGCCCTGGCAAGAGATAACTGTTAACACAGAACATGAAACATGCCAACAGCTCACGTCATGGTGCTGCACAGTCAGAATGAGCAGGGTTATCTGCTCTGAGCCTATGAACAGGTAGTAAGATTTCTTACTTTAAAGTCCTCTGTGTTGTAATAGGAGAAGTGAGCTGAGCACTTTATGTAGAAAGAAGACAGAGTTAGAAATTGATTATATATTTCAAACTAAAGTGGAAAGCCAGGAAAAGATACTCTCAGTTGATAGAGATTGCGGGAGTGACCAAAGATACACAGGAGATTATAGAGTAAATAATGGCTCTCAGAAGGAGCTAGAGATATAGCCCAGTGGTTGCGAGGGAGAAAACGAAAAGCTTGAGAGACATAGGCTGTAAAAGCAGCTGAAGAGTCCGCAGACCCATTAATGTGAGGAGTGTATACAGCTGGCACATGAAAGGAGTGTATACAGCTGGCACACGATAGGTATTCAACATATTCTTGTTGAGTCTCTGACAATCTTCTAAAAAACGCAGTTTGTGTTTCCAGTTAGAAGTGTAAGCCTAATGGAAAAAGAAAACTAACCGAGTAATGTCTGGAAATTATGGAGGCTGAGAAGAACAGAGGTGCTGATATGGGGCTGGACAGAGCAGAAGCCCAAATGGGCGGTGTGCAAAGATGAAGGGAAACTCAATTTACATTACAAAATCCCCAAAGACTCTGGAAAGAGAGGGTGAAGATGAGGTTAAGGTTTCTCTGACAGTGTGTTAATGAAGCAATTATTCTTGTAGCCCTTTTCCTGCTTTGCGGGCAGCAACAGCTCTGACCCTCTCTGCATGCAGACTGCTGCCTGTCAAACCAGCAGAAAATAGAAATCTGCTCTAGGGAAGGAAAGGAGTACCCCAACCTCAGGAACTCCCTCAGGGGATAGCCTAAGATCTCCACTTTGGGAATCCCCAATGATAGACCCAGCTAGATTTTGGGACATGGGGGACAGGGGTGGCTTTAGTCAGTGAAATACAACTTTGGGCTTTCAAATCAGCTCTCTGATGGACAATTGTTGGGTTGAAGGAACAACCAGGCAATGGCAAAAAACAGACAAGGGAACTCTCTGACATGACTGATTCCCAAAATCTCATAGGAAATAGTCACTTAAGGGAGATGGCAGCCACCAGTAACACAGTCAAAGAACATCTGAAGCTTGCAAGACTGTGTGTGTGTGTGTGTGCACGCACTATCCTAAAATCGGCACTTACAGAACACAGCAAAATTAATTAGCTTTTTATAAACTAAAATTATGCCTGCCACCAAATACAAAACTGATTTAGATAAAATAGGAGATAGACATAAAAAGTAGAATTTAGGAAATAGCTCAGAACACTGGTGTTTTGTTTGTTTGTTTTTGTTTTTAAAGATGGGGAAAGCAGGAAAGAAAAGATAAGAAAATTTGAAGACTAGTGCAAAAGATTTGATACCTGAGAATGGATGTTCCCTAAAAAGGAAAAAGAAAAGTGCTAGGGGAGAGAGAGCTAGGAAATATAATTTAAGAAATGATTAGATGAAGGCTCGTTACAGCGAACTGCTAATTAGAGCTAGTGAGATGCTTGGTTACAAGCACAAGGACATGAATTCAAGCTCCAAGACCCATGTGGGGACACATATACATACTCACACACACACTCTCTCTCTCACACACACATACACACATACAGCTTGTCAGGATGGCTGTTCGTAATCTCAATGCTGGGGAGGCAGAGACCACTGGATTCTTTGGGGCTTGCTGGCCAGCTGGCCTAGCTGATCAAGAGTACCAAAGCAACGAAAAGACTCTGTTTCAAACAAACAAACAAAAAAAAGTGAATATAGTGTAAGCATGAGGTTGTCTTCTGACCTCCACATGCATGCACACACGTATGCACATCCACCCATACACATACACACACATGTGCACCTACACACACAGGAACACTCAGGTGCACATGCACACACACACACACACACACAAAACAGCTAAGTAACTAAAGAACCAAATTCTTTACTTATTTTGGCCAAGTACAGACCAATGACAAGTGTGTGTCACAGATCCCGTTTAATATAAACCCATGAACCTCAGTTTCAATAAAAAAAATATGTAGGAAGGAAATAAAGTCATAGTGTGTTACTCAGCACAGGACGACAGCACTTCAGTAATGTACGGGTGGAGTAATGACGTAAGCCATTGTCACAGAGCCAAACGTGGGGACGCAGAGCGCGAATCTGTGGCAGAGGGGCCGGAAGGAATGACGACCAGATCCTTAGTTTCTTTACTGGGAAATTGACAGACAATGTCTGACATGGAAAAGTTGAGAAATTACAATATGAATTAGAACTAAGAAGAAATACAGAGTCTGCAACCAGACAGAGCTAAAGACGGCCGCCTGCAGGTGTGCCTGGCAGAGCCGGGAGGGAGAGTGGAGATGGATATTTGGAACAAGGTTGTGAAAGCGGTTTGACTCTTTATATTTGTATTTCAACTTTTAACTTGTTATGACGCGTGGGATGTGGGAGTGGGCACACGTGTGGAGGTCACAAGGAACTTTCTCTCGCTTTGGGAATTAGTTCTCTCCTTCCGCCCTGGGATCCAGAGATCCCAGCTCAGGGTTGCATGGCCAGTGCCTTTCTTCACGTGCAGAACCATCTCGCCAGCCCTGTTTGACCCTTTAAACTATTTGTTAACCCTAAAATTTTAGTAAAAATAAAAGCTGTAAGCTAGTTAAAAGGTGTTATCAGAAACAACTAAAAGTAAACACAAAACCGAGCTCAGGGAAAACTCAAGGTGCTCCGCCTGAAACTTATCCTATGATTTATCTACTGATTTAACAATTTAATTTTTAGCAAATTCTTTCTACCACTACTTATTATTATTAATATTATTATTATCATCATTATTATATTATTGTCTCACTATGCAGTCCTCGCTGGCCTGGAACTCACCACGTAGAACTTGAACTCCCAGAGATTTGCCTGAAGGATTAAAGGGGTGTGGTGCCCACGCCCAGCTTCTCTACCCTCCCCCTTTTTGTCAGTTAAAAAAGGTGGAAACAGGTATGTATTGTGCCTTTGCATAGGCTTTGTTAGATCAAAGTTTAGAGTACATAGTCCTCAGATTCTGAAAAGAGATTAAACTTTCATAGGAAATTATGAACTAAAAACACAGCTGTGCTACTGTTTGATTCCAAAGAAAGGTTCATAAAAATGATTGCAAACTTGTTATTAGGTGAACTCCAGACTAGAAGAAGTATAGATCGAATGGTGTGACATTGTTAAATACCATGATAAAGGCGATGACTTTTGTAAAATATCATACGCACCACACACACACACACACACACACTCACACACTCTTCGGGTAGAGAATATCCTTTTGCTCAGGCATGCGTGACGAAAGGCTACTGAGGCTGAACTTTTCACACAGTTTCTGTTAGCCATGCACAGTGTGCCTTACCTTCTAGTTAATGTATATCAAGCCTGGCGCTCACTCAGATACAATTTCCCAGATCCTAGATATGGGGACAGGCACAGTCAAAGCTGCCTTCTCTGCCCACTGACCTTACAGCTAGTCTGAAGCAGGCGTCTTTACCACAGAGAATCCCCACGCAACATTTAAAGTGTGTCCCTTAGTTTTGCTAACTCTGAAATGAGAATAACCGTGCTAGTTTACCTTTTATGGATTTCCCAAAGCAGTAGTTACGATGACCATCGACAACCGCCAAAAAAATAAGTTAAATATTTGGTGGTCACTTTTACAATAAACAAAGAAAAAGTGAATTTGAGTTTTTTAATCAAGGTAGGGACTGAGTTGTTTCAACTTTTCAGAGTGTCTGCAGGAGCAGATATTATATAGCAAAGAAGAATGAACCATCTAATTCATACATTATGTAGGTACATACATATTTAAAGGTTATTTACTAGAGTCCATCTCCTAACTGCTTGTCAAGGACAAAATATGTAACTTTTTTTGTATTGACATACCTGCCAAGTGCTAACTCGAGCACTTACTGATGGTCACTGAACCACCTACATCCAGCTCCTACCAAAGTAAATGGACGCAGGACATTTTTTTGCCCGTGCCATAAGCAACAACTGGACAGGCCCCATAAGGTTTCTGGTTACGCATACTGAGTGAGTACATTTTGAATTACAAGGATGACAGATCCCAAGGCCATTAAAAGTTACGACACCCCCACCCCATTAGATACTGCAGTCTATCTAGCTTATTCATTTCTGCCTCCACATTGGGTAACTAAGGAAACAATGACGTCATTCATTGCCCAGCGGGGTTCAGAAACTTCTCAACTTAGGCCTTTGGTTTGGGAAGCCTTCAATTCTTGCTAGCTCCCACCTCGGCCACTGGAACAAACGCATACAGCTTTCAAACACATACGACTTTTCCTTTTTCTGAGACCGATTAGGAAAATTATGTTCTGTTATAAATACAAAATCATATTTATAATAATTTAAACAATATACTGCACCATTTCAGAAAAACATATTCTAAGGCGTACTATTTCTCTGAGAGTCCTCTGCATTTGCAGGAGGAGTTTTTTGAGGTGCAGTGACTATACAGAACCAACTGTGTGACTCCAGGTCCCCAATAATAATCCCACCCAGCTATGTCTTATGGACCCTCAGCCTCTTGACAGCATTCGAGAAGGCTGAGTACTTTATTCTGTTTTGTTTTGTTTCTTTAAGTGTTGGCCCTCTTTATACTTTGAACTTGAATTGTCCCTCAAAGGTTCATGTTTGAAAGACTTGGTCCTCAGTTTCTGTTTTTTGCTTGATGGCTGTGGCGTTTTCTTTCTTTCTTTTCTTTTGTTAAGATTTATTTATTATTATATGTAAGTACACTGTAGCTGTCTTTAGACGCACTGGAAGAGAGTATCAGATCTCATTAGGGATGGTTGTGAGCCAGCATGTGGTTGCTGGGATCTGAACTCAGGACCTTCAGGAGAGCAGTCAGTGCTCTTACCTATTGAGCCATCTCACCAGCCCAAGGCTGCGGAGTTTTCATGGGGTGAAGACTGGAGGGTTAGGATTAGGTGACTAGGGGTGAGCCTTTGAGGTCATACCCTTCCCATCCCCCAGTTCTGGGCCCCAGAACTCTGCTTCCTGTTGTAATATGACCTCATGCCCCAGTACTACAACCTAAACTTCTATGGCCACTACACCCTCCCCACCATGGTGGACTGAAATTCTCTGACTCTATAAGCCAAAATAAATCATTCCTGAAGTAAGTTGATTCTGTAAGATATTTGGTCACAGTGGTGAGGAAAATCACTGATACATATTCCCCCAAAGTAGAGTCCACGATAAAGTGTGTGTGTGGTCGGGGGGGAGGGATGGGGTGGGGGGGCAGGTAATTTGGGCAAAGATTCCAAGGAGATTTAGTTAGCATTCAGAGGGCTAAAGGTGAGTTCAAAGTTGTGTTTTGGAAGTGTCCACAATTACAGGTAACTGGCGAAGAGACTTAAGTGCCTTAGAACTGTCAGTCAGTGGATACAAGGGAGGGAGGGAGCGTCTCATGGTGTTATCCCTGACATCTCCAGGATAGACTTACAAATGTCATCTGCTCAGCCCCAGCTTCTGCATGAGCACCGGTGGATTCATGAAGACGCCTACGCCAAGGTTAGAGAGACTACGGCAGGAAGTAGAACGTACCTGAGCTGAGCGGGCAGGTCAGCAGCCTCCCCGGCCTCCGCAGCCTCCTCGCAGCAACGAGTGGACTTTATACTGAGCCAGCAATGAAAGGAAAAACACCTCACTTCCCTCACAAAGCTCAGGAGAAACGGGATGAGAGGTTGGCACTCACCTGCTAAAATTCTCCTTCACTCTGGTTGGCAAACAGTTCTTCTCACGTGACTGAGCGCCTTCTCTGCCCAGTGGTCGCCTTTCTCTTTCTAGAGTTGCCAAATTGCTGGGTATCGATACCTGGAAGTTTCTTAACCTGCAGGTTCACATGGTGGGTTCTAAAATTTTCACTAAAATACATCTACCCAAAGAAGCCTTCTCTGAACATGCAAAACAAACCTAGTTACTTAGGAAGTCCCTTTGTGTTACGCATTATATTGTCTGTCTGCGCAGGATTTGACATTCTCACATATGTGTGTGTGTGTGTGTGTGTGTGTGTGTGTGTGTGTTTTCTGGCTTGCTCCCTCTATTGAATTTAAGTTTAAACTCCATGAGAACAAAGACCGTGTCTGTCTGAGTTAGTTAGTTTCTAGTGGGTCCTACTGGGTCAATTATCCGCTAAGTAAATAAAAAGTGAGAATTTGAAAAAAAAAAAAAACATAAACAGGAATTTAAAGAGCATTCTTATTGAGAAAAGATGCAAAATGGAAAAAGTTTTGATTCATATCCAACATTTCAGTTTTAAAATATAATGGGACAGAGGGGCAAACCTGGACTTCATCACTTGCTATCTATGTGGTTTTGGACAAACTGCCGAGCTACCGTTGATTTGTTGGATTGATTAGTTTGCCTTTGTGATGCTGGGGATCAAACCCTAGGCTCTCACACATTTGCACATGCTGGGTCGGTGCTCTACTGCAGGGCACCCTACCTCCCCTATCCTACCGTTTTACACTTTCAGATGAATATCACGCTCATCTCCTCGAGCTGTTGTGACGATGGCGTATGATAAGGCAGAGAAAACGCCGAGCACAGTGTCTGCCCATGGTAAAGGTTAGGTATATCCCAGTCACCGTTGTCAGCAGCAGGATCTTCAGCAGCAGCATCCTGCACCTCATCATGATCATCATCGTCACCATCACCCTCATGCTCAATCTTCTCTATTTACTAAAATAACACACCAAAACTGTCAAATAAATGCTTGTTTTGTTTCACAGTGTTTCTTCCTCATCTCAGTCTTAAACTTCATCTCATCATCGTCTTTCACTGTACAGTTTAGGATACTGTTGTTATAAGGCAAATGCCTTTACCATAGTTATCACCCATCATATTTGTTACTTTTCTATTGATGTGATAAAACGTGACCAAGGCAGCTTAGGGAAAAGCTTCCTTGGGCTTACGGCTACAGAGGGTTGGAGTCCGTGATGGTGGAGTAAAGGCATGGTGGCAGGAGCTGAAGCCAGGGGTCACATGTTGAACTGCAAGCATGAAACAGAAAGAGTAGACCCAGAATGGCATGAGTCTTGGACCTCTCAAGCCTCTTGTAACATAATTCCTTCAACCAGGCCACACTCCTAAGCCTTCCCCAACAGTGCTACCAACTAGGAACCAATGTCAGACCCTACAGGGACATTCCCATTCAAACCACCACCAAGGTCATGAAATAGATCCAGGAGCCTCCCCCCCTCCCCCTCGCCAATCTTACCATAGGCCCAGAACTGACCACTCACTGGCTGACAGTCACATTTTCTTTATGTTTTTATATATGACCTCACCGTCCACATTTCGGGCTTATACTTCATGGTTCAGTCTTTATACACTCTATACTTTGGTCTGGCCCACGTTCTTATCATTGTCTCCACAGTGAGTCAGCTGAAGAACCTGGCCACTTTGAGTGGTTTCTCAGGGTCTAGCATTGTTTGTGCCGCAGTTAGTCATGGTCCTCTGTCTTCTGCATTCCTTAAAAACTGGATCCAGACATGTGAACAAACTCAGGGCAGATCTTTTCTGTAAGATGGCAGGTGGTTGTGTCACCATAATCAAGCCCAGTGGTTCTCAACCTTTAATATTAGGATCCTTTAATACGGTTCCTCTTGTTGTGGTGATCCCCCTCCGCCTCTGTACAATTACTTTTGTTGCCACTTCATAACTATATTTTTGCTACTGTTATGAATCACAATGTAACTATGTAAATATCTGTGTCTTCTGATGATCTTAGGCATCTCCTGTGAAAGGGACACGATCCACAGGTTGAGAACCACTGACCCAGATGCATTAATTTGTAGCCAGAAAGGAATGGCGTAGTAAAGAAAGGTTCCTGCCGTTTTATTCATTACTCAGTGTATTAGTTTGGGTTCTCTAGAGTCACAGAAGGTATGGGCAGTCTCTATATAGTTAGGGAATTTGTCAATGACTTACAGTCTATAGTCCAACTCCCCAAAAATGGTCAGCAGCAGCTGTGGATGGAAGTCCAAGGATCTAGCAGTTTCTCAGTCCCACAAAGCAAGCAGGCAAGGAAGAGTGAGAGCAAATCTTCCTTCTTCCAATGTCCTTATATATCTTCAACAGAGGGTGTGGCCCAGATTAAAGGCGTGTGCCTTCATGCCTTTAATCCCAAATGATCTTGAACTCTGAGATCTCCTTGTCTTAGCCACTATGCTTCAAGGTCTCCATGCGAAGATCCAGGTCAGAAACTTATATCTCTGAGCCTCCAAATTAGAATCTTAGGTGAGCCTTCCAATTCTAGACTGTAGTTCATTCCAGGTATAGTCAAGTTGACAACCAGGAATAGCCACTACACTCAGGATGATTTTCAACAGATGCTTCTTTTCATCTGTAGTCAGTAATATGCAAGAAGACCAAGATAAATGCTTGGTTTTTCCTTGACTTAAACGTTTTTCCAATGAATTAGCCATCCTAAAGTAGGCACTTATTTTTAATATTGTAAGTAGACAACTGTATAGACACATGATAGGTCATAGCCCATTGAAATATGTACCCTCATTGAAATTCAAACTGTTCTACTTACAGAGCTGTGTTGGGTTGCTTCCTGGGTCCTTTTAGACACAGTGCTGGGGACCTCTGTTAGTATTCTCCCTGTCTAATATGACAGCGCTCTCCTTTTAAAATAGCCCTTCTTCCAGACCTAGACTCAACCATCCCTCCTTCCTAGAAACTCTGGTTTATTTCTGCAGTAAATGATGTCTGAAGACTATGCTTTGCAGAACTGGGCATTGTTTCTAGGCTTTCTAGGGAAGCATAAAATATAATAGTATTAAAAATAAATTTTATAATATGTAGTAAAGTAAAATATATGCTTAAAGGTAAAATATCTCTTGGGTTTACCCTCCCATGTTTGATTCAACTTCCTGGCTGTAGGGCTTTTATTTAGCCCTCTTTATACCTACCCTTGTATTCTGTGAATCTTGTTTCTCAAAGACTCATGGGATGAGGGAGTGGGAATATTCTGCAGTAGTGTACTCTTTTTATCTCAGATATGCATGCCATAGTCTCAGAGCAACAATTCTAACATCACCACAAAAATTATTACTAGAAGCCGTTGAGAGTATTTTTGCATATCCTCTATTTTTACTTCACTGCCAAAAGGATTTACTCACTTTTATGTGTCTTAGTGTTTGTCTGCATGTATGTAAGTACACCTTGTGTGTGCAGTGTCCGAGGACGCCAGAATAGGGTTTTGGACTCCCTGAAGTTATGAATGGTTCTGGTTGTCATGCCGGTGCCGGGAACCAAACCCAAGCCCTCTCCATGAGCAGCAGTGCTCTTGATGGCAGAGTCATCTCTCTAGGCCCCCCTCCTCCATTTTAAATCCTTTAGTATAGCATAGCCTATAGTTACTACTTTTTAATCTTCCATCTTAGTTCTACATGTAATTGTGTATTTCATGTGCACAATCAACTTCCTATAGCTCAGTTTTTGTTAGGTTAATTGTTAAAGACAAATTGCATTTCTTTATTCGTCTCTGTGTATAGGCACACGCATGCAGCCGTGTCCATGTGAGGGTCAGACGACAATCTGTGTGAGTTTCCTTTCTTCCTCCACCTTGTGGGTCCCAGGTATATAACTCAACCCGTCAGGTTCGGCAACAAAATGCCTCGACTCACCAAACCATCTCATTGGTCCTGGGTTATTTTTATTGTCTTACTCTGTAGTAGATTCCTAAAGAAATATTCATGGGGGTGACACTCTTAGAGTTCTCACATATTGCTAATAGTTTACACACACCTTTTGTAACTGAAGATATGTTTTACTAGATGCAAATCTCGAATATGTTCCTTGTATAACATCTTAAATATGTGTTACTTATGTAAATCTTAAATATGCCATCCGGTTTCCCTTTGCCATAAAACACTGCTGTCAAAATGTCTGATTGTGATCTAATTTTCTGTCCCTTTTGGGCTAGATGCCCAGAGAATTTTTTCTTTCTTTCTAATTAGACTGTTAAAAGCTGGGCGTGGTTGTGCATACGTATAACCCCAGTACTTGGGAATCTGAGACAGAAGGATTATGAACTGTAGTTTGTGAGACCCTATTTCAACCGTGAAACTTAAAAAGTATAATTATAAGGTTTAAGGTAAGACTTCCAGTAGTTTACTTTTGAATATTCTCTTAAATCATATTTTTCAGTGTTTGTTTTGTTGCTCTCTTTGTTTTTCTTCAAGGACTTGTGTCCAAGGATTTTTGGATCATTTTAATTGTTTTGCTTATTAATTTTTTCATATTTGATAATGTTTTTCTCCTCCTCTAACTCTTTCCATATTCTCTCCACCTCTCCTTCAAGCTATCAAATTCTCTCTCTCTCTCTCTCTCTCTCTCTCTCTCTCTCTCTCTCTCTCTCTCTCTCCTTCTCTCTCTTAAAGCAAAGACAGAGCCCCCAAACAAAGAACAAAACATGAAGTTGTTTGTGTTGGCCTGGGGCCTGCCTTGAGTATGGTTGATGGACTCTGTGGCTCTCCACTGGAGAATGCTGTGCTCCCTGGCCCCAGCAGGTAGCAATTGCTTGAAAAGCTTCTGGGTAACAAGTGGGACTCTGCCCACTTCCCATTCTCTGAGCTGTGAGTTTTGTCTGGTTTGAACCTGTGGAGTTCTACTGCATGTGGTCAGTCTGTGAGTCCATGCACACATCAGCCCTGCTGGAGTCACCCGTCCCTTGGGTTCCTACAGTCTTTCTGTGTCCTTGTCCACACAGATCCATGAACCTGGGGGGGGGGGGTTGATGAAGACACCCCATTAGGGCCGAGTGCTCCAAAGTCTCTCACTCTCTGCATGTTGTCCAGCTCCTCTACTTGTTTTTAGTATTTATCACTGACAACCTTTTTAATGCTTAAAAGTGTGTGTGTGTGTGTGTGTGTGTGTGTCCTTTCCTTTCCTTTTCTTTTTTTTTTTTTTTTTGAAACCAGAGCTGGGCTGGAGCGATGGCTCAGCAGTTAAGTGACCCAAGTTAAATTCCTGGCGTCCACAGGGCAGCTTACAACTGTCTATAACTCCAGTTCCAAGGGCCCTGATGCTTGCACACAGACACACATGCAGGAAAAACACCAATGAGCAAGAAAAGAAAAATAAAACATTAAAAAAATTTTTTTTGCTTGCTTTCTTGTCTTGATATAAATCTCACACTGGTCTCAAACAGTGTAGAGCAAGTCTGGAACTCATCAACTTCCTGCCTTAGCTTCCTAAGATCTAAGCCTGTGTGTGCCACCATGCTCAGCTTCTGAGCTCTTTTATCTCCAAAATTAATAATAACTTTCCCTTCTCACTTTCTCCTTCTGCTAGTTCATCCTAGGGCTCTTTCTCATTTACCCTTCATTTCTAAAATGACTTTTCCTTTTATTTCATATTCTTTCATGAGTTTCATTATCTAATTTTTACTTATGATATTCTCTTATACAATCTTTTCTTGGTATCTTCTAGGTCATTCTGATGTAGTTGCCCATGGCTTGGGCATTTTCTGGACAGTCTACCATGGACCGTGGGGATGTTATTCTGCTCCTGTCCAGTTGTTGAGACAGCTAGCACGGAGTTTGACCTCAGGCTTTTCCCATTGCTTACTTTGATGTGAGATCCACTTTCTCCCCTCTGAGAAAGCCTGCCCTGTGTAGCTTCTGACTTCCCAGGATTGCCTCCTGTCTTCACAGTGCTAATAACATGCCACGATGCATTTTTAATTTCCTGCCTTTGCCCCCCTCTCTGATTTCATCTGGACCCTCTCTCTGTCCCCGCTCTGTTGCCCACTTCTTTCTCATGTTCCATTCACTTTCAGCCATCTTGCTACAGTATCAGGTGTTGGTCTTTGGGGAGCCCTGTGTGGATCGTGCTCGGCTGGTCATAGACTCTGACTCTGACTGACCCTGTACCCCAAGCGATTCACTGTTGCTATAGATCTAATCCTGTAGACTTCAGTTTCATCACACTCTGCTTGCAGTGAATGTCCCTGGGCACTTTGGACATCTGTCACCTGTTGTCCTATCTGGGGGACGACCATGGCTTCTCTCAGCCTTGCCCAACTCACAGGAACCAAGACTAGACACATCTATTGTCCCTGGTGATTGCCCACACCACTTGTTTTTTGGAACATCCATTACCACGTTTGGTTGTAACTACAGTTTGTGGCTCTAAGGTTGGGCTTCTGTTTTCTGTTTCCTGGAGGGGATTTGCTTTTGGTCAACACTGCCATACCTGTGGCATTCTCAAGTAGTCATTTTAAGCAGGGCAGCCAAACCTTTCTTTGTGTTCATTGCCTGATATTTTGATTGAAATGAAAAACTATATAGGTCAACATGATCATATTTTACTTTTACGATAGTGAAACAAACATTTTTCCTGTTTCCTGATAGTTCACATTTGCACGTCTTGTTCTTGGACCTCTATTAAAAATGGCACCACAGGGTGAAGTATATTGTCTTTATGGCCACTAACTCAAAGCTTTTCAGGTAATTAGATCACATAAATGTATGTGCCAGAGAGCTGATTGAGATCGTTATAAATCATGGTGCTAAATGCATATGGTTCATACTAATGAACGCATTAGTATCGTAGCAAGTTCGGTTTGTGACTTTATGCTTGAGTGTTAATGAATAGACACATTTACCCACTGGTTAAAGAAAGATAGCTTCTCCCATTTATGATTAAACAGACTAGGAGTTCTGAGAAATAGTACTGAAACCTTTGCAAGGCAGTCTCTCTCAACTTCCAAACAGTAGAATGAATGAGTGTGCTAAAGATTGTGCTAAAACAATACTCACCCAGACAGGTGTTAAAACTAATTCCAGATCTTCTTGATAGGAAAGTGGAGCTTTACAAAACCAAATCATATGTCTAATATTTCTATGATTAAAAAGAACATTTATAATTTATTTTTGTTTGAAGTTCCTATATGAGATACTTTCTTGTTCTACACCAAAGCATAAAATGACTTCTTAAAAAGAAGCAATGCTATCTTTAATAAATAGCAAGATAGACATATAGATAAATATAGGTCAAGTTTGGCAAATTGTTAGTGGAAGACTCGGGATGAGGTTTTTCTATATGCTTTTTTTAACTTTGATGTAAGCTTGAACATGCTTGCGATACAATATCGGAAGAAACACTATTGTAAACTCTCCATGAAAGAGAAATGGAAACCATTTCATTCTAAAAGTTTTGTTTAAAATCAAAAGGACTTTGTAAGACGTGGAAGAATTACATCTTCAAAGTTTCTTTGTGTGAGTCTACGTACATTTTAATCATTCTCACAAAAAACGAGAGTTCCTCAAAAACAGGTTGTATCTGTTCGTTCTTTACGGATGTCCTCCATCCAAAATAGCTCCAGGAAGGAGGTTTCCTTGATGCAGGCTTAAAATAAAAACCCAATTTAAAAGACTCTGGCTGACTGTGCGGGTGCCAGAAGACACCGGAGTAGACGCGCTTCCTCACCACATGCGCCTGCGCTCCACACAGCTTTGGTTTTCAACTTGCATGGGAGAGAAAGCTTTGGTTTCTGCACAGGCTACAAGAAGATTTTGGAGAGATGACATCATCCTACTTGCCCCTAAAAATGGGCGTGGACCCTCAGGGTTAGAGCAAAGGCCAACAACTAATGTAGTGCTCCTAGCAGGGCTGTTCTGTGGTTTAAGTGATGAGGTGCCCAGGAAGTGAAGGAAAGTGCTATGCTTCCAGCTTTTCAGAGATATCTGGTCATGGCGGGTAGGGGACATCCCCGATCAGCCTGTTTGATATGACCATCATTGTTTTCAGAGGGAAGGCTTTCTACAGACAGCATAAAGAGGTTCAGTCAGCGATATTCATGAGTGATCACCAGGACATCCAGGTGGAAGAGTATACAGAGGAACACCGTGCTGCCACCATGCCACTACTGACTGACTGGCGGTCTGCCACTGTGGTGGTTTGAAAGAAAATGACTCCTACAAGTCCATAGAAAGGGGCACTCACTATTAGGAGGTGAGGCCTTGGAGAAGGCGTGGCTTTGTTGAAGGAATTGTGAAAGTAGGGGGTGGAGTTTGAGGTCTCAAAAGCTCTAGCCAGTTCTTTCTGCTGCCTGTGGATCCAGAAGTACAACTCTCGGTTCCTTCCCCAGCAGCACCATGTCCGCCTGCACATTACCATGTTTCTTGCCATGGCAATAATGGACTAAATCTCTGAACTGTAAGCCAGCCCCAGTTAAATGTTTTCCCTTGTAAGAGGTGCAGTGGTCATGGTGTCTCCTCACAGCACTAGAACGCTGACGAAGATGTCCTCATGACTCCTGTGGTTGTTCATCAGAACACATCAGATATTCTTTGAGGAGCTCCACTGTTTGGAGAGGTTTGCTCCTGACATAGAAGTTCATCATTGAGTGATTGTTCTACAAAATATCAGGAAATGGATGCATTGGGCAGAGGGAGAGAGCTCTAGGTCTCAGCTGAGTTTAGTGTCATCTGGAGCCCACAGGAGCATCTTAGAGGGTAGACTGATCAGATCATATAGTATAGGTCCCGCCTTGAGGCAAGTGAGGAAATGGATTTGCTGTTGTCCATTTGTTACTGGCTGAGCTTCACACACACACACACACACACACACACACACACACCTGCCCTCCACCTCTGAGAGATAGATTAGCCTTCTGTCTTAGGATTTTACTGCTGTGAACAGACACCGTGACCAAGACAAGTCTTATAAAGGACAACATTTAATTGGGGCTGGCTTACAGGTTCAGAAGTTCTGTTCAGTATCATCAAGGCAGGAGCATGGCAAAATCCAGGCAGGCATGTTGTAGGAGAAGCTGAGAGTTCTACATCTTCAACTGAAGGATGCTAGTAGAAGACTGACTTCCAGGCAGCTAGGGTGAGGGTCTTAAGCCCACACCCATAGTGACACGCCTACTCCAACAAGGCCACACCTCCTAATAGTACCACTCCCTGGGCCAAGCATATACAAACCATCATACCTTCTAACTAAAGAGGCTCCCAAAGCAACCCTATTTGCGTGTGATACAAAAAGGCAGGGCATCAAAAACATGCACCAGCTCTCTGTTCTCCTTGGGAGATGGTTCCAGAGTTACTGAAATGAGTATAAACACAAACACCACCCTTATCTTATAACCACTGGCCTGTGAGATGAGACACAGCAGCCGAATATCACATAGCCTTAAGGGTAGACTCATCAAAATGTCCCTAAAATAAGGCCAAAAGTGGGTTAAATATTTTCCTTTCAGGAACTACATTTGTAAGTTATCTATAATATTTACATGTTCTATACTCATGATTAGATATACAGTTTGTTGTTTTGTTTTTACAGTGGTAGAGGTGGCGACTGTGTGCAGAGAAGATTTGATTCCAGGTGGGAGCACAGGGAATTCAGCCCTGTCTCTACCACGTCTGTGGTTTCACCCAAGTCTTTAAACATCTGTGGTCTAGATAAGACGAATTCACATCTACCTCTTATTGACATTCCGTGTGCTACATCTATGATATAATAGGGAACCAAGGAGGGTCCTCAAACAAGCACATTGCTTCATTAAAAAGCATCTTTGAGAAAAGTAACCCAGTACCCCCTTGCCTGGAGGAACGAGGAGAGAGGCGAGGTGTAAGGCACACATAGTCACTCAGGTTTGGTAGTGTGGCTGCCATCTTTTACCAAACAAGGTGAAGGTCCCTTGCGGGTCTCTCTCTAGGCACCTTGCAGTTGCGTGTTCAGTATGCACTGCATCAACAGGATTTCACTTCGCTTCAGCCCAGCCCATTCCATCATCAGATTCCCTGACTGGACAGAAGGTCCAGCACCTCTTTGTTTAGCTTCAAATTGAATAAAGGGATGTAGTTGGGATTAGTAGACATTGGTCAAAAAGTGGCAAGTCTTGGACTATTGCTATAGTTTTCCAACCCAATTAACCCGATAAAAGAAATCTCAACTCAATCAGTAACAATATAAGCTACAAGCCTAGATTGGGCAGATCTCCCACTACACTACAGTACTCTATTCCCATCTATATTGTCCCATACTTGCAGTTTCTCCAGGCCATGAGCTTCTCTCTCTGCAGCCTCTGCAGCGATCCTATGTAGCCCCCCCCATCCCACCCTCCCAACCCATCCCCCAACCCCCCTAAACTCCCTATCATTTTCTCCTCCCCCAAACTCTCAGCTCCTCCACCTTCTTCCTGCCCAATCATTGGCTCAAGCCTTTATTTGAAAAGTTAAGGTGGGAAGAAAGTTCTCCCTCATCTGCAGCCCCTCCGAGGAGGAGTGGAATTAGCATCAAAATACAAGCCCAGGGCTATCTACAACTTTGGACAACGGGCAGAAATGTAAAACTTCCGAGAACAGTTGAAGAGTGTGTTCTCTATGCAGCAAAACAAATCACTGCCGCCTGCTAAAACAACACACTATTTCTAGGCATGGCTGAGCCCAGGGCCCCTGTTCAGCATCCCGTGGGCAGCAGAGAAAGTGATGGGCCACAGAAGATCCTCTCATCTGGAGCTTTGGGTCTTCTAGGCCCAAAGAGATTTTTGGCAAACATCTGCACCTACAATGATAGGTGTGGTCCTCAGGACCTAGAAGCAACCTTCTTCATAACTAGTGCATATGCTTTCCAGGACAGGCAGGAGATATCCTTCTTGCTTCCATCTCTTCTTTTCAATAAGGCCCGTGCTAAAAGGATCCTCTGTGTAGGTCAGACCCAATTGCATGTGCCTATCTTTTGATTAGATCAAAGCCAGCTGATTAGGGGCTTTTTATATCTGCTAAATCCCTTCACCTTGACAGACATTATTCTATTGGGCAGCAGCAAGCACAGGTTCCTTTCACTGTGGAAAGGTGACATTTTCCCCGTGGCTTGGACGCCGGGGAATCGCAGGAGTCTGCACACCAGTCAGTCAGCTCAGGTGTTGTCAGGTGTGAGCGGCAGTGGGAGATGAGAAGTCAAACTCTGACTTCCGGGTTTGACAGTTGGTGATGTGAGAGAGCATATCTCTCACAGAGGAGAAAACAGAGACAAAAGATGGTGTTTAAGGGGGAAATGTTTATTATTCACTTTTTTTTTTTTTAGTTGGGGGAGGGAGCGAACTCTGGGCTTTTCATATGCTAAGCAGGTACTCTGCCATTAAGTAGAGAATCCCACTCTTGAGTTTTGTTTTATTGTTTTTTGAAATAGAGTCGGCTTATCCAGGCTCTCTATGATCTGGTCTTCCGCCTCCTTCCTCCTGAGTTCTGGGATCACAAGTGCATGCCACTACGCCAGGGAGGATGTTGAGACGGATCACACAATGTAGGAGAAAACCAGAATACTGACTGGAGCTGTCCTCGGGAAGGCAGCTTAAGAGCCGGGTGATTCGCACAGGCAAATGTGGCAGTGGAGGATGCCGGGAGAGCTCACTAATTCGATTGTGTGGTGACCTCAGAGAAAGGCGTTTGGTGTACTGGTGACATCAGGCTAGAGGTCATAAGGAGTCAACTGGGCAAAGTGCACCCATGCCTCTGGGGTCTCAGTCACGGGGCAGAGCAGCCAAGCATCTCCCTACTTCCCCAGTAGGGAGCTTCCCCGGGCTCCTGTCAAACCAGTTCTACACAACAGCCTTTGGTGACTCGCAGATCCACGGGTGGGATTGGGATGGGGATTTTCACCGGGCTGCGCATCATCCAGAAAAGTTCAAATGAGACTTTTCCCACAAAAACACAGAGTAGCTCCTAACTCGGGCGGGCAGAATCCTGGGTAGAGAGCCCTTCTTCTCTCTGAATAATTAAACATGGCCTCTTTCGTCTAGCTGTGAGATGAATTTTTTAATGATCACTGCAAATCTTCGCTCAGTTTCTTGCTGGCCAGGTCTCATTTCTTTCAAGCGGGGAGCCCAGCTGCCCTGGCTGTGTTTGCAAAGATCAAGGAGAATTTGGAGGAAATGAACTAGTAGGCAGGATGAAGCAATGGTTAGACCCAAGACAGACATTCTGAGGCTCTTGAAATAACCAGCATTGCAAGGGGATCACATTCATCACGTGTGGTATTGCCATATAAAAGTTAAATTTAATTCTAATATAATAAATCGGTAAGAAGAGAGTGTTCTCTTGACACTACCTTCTCATCCTTCATGGGAAAAAATCGTGCTTGTTTTATTGTGAGAACTGAGTGGCTAACCCAGAGAATCAGTCAGCAGGTTCAGTCAGCACGGCATGAATGTCAGCTCTATCACCTACCGTCATTATTAGCTGCAAATATCGCCTCTGTCAGAAAGTAATTATGTAATTCCATCGTATTATTTTTACCTCCATGTTAAAAGTTCCTAGATGTGAATGTTCTGTGTAGAAGAATGGGATCCAGACCCCTGGCTCTAAGAGCTGAATCATCCCTGCAAACTTCTACGGACTTATCTAACATCTGAAATGGGTTTTTCCACCAGTCTAAACTAACAGGGTAAGCGCTATGCACTCCTTTGTAAAATAAATTTCACAACTCACCGGGCATTTCTGTTTAAAACTCTTCAATATATGCATTTGCAATTTCGGACTGCTTGGGACTAGAAAGAGTTGGAAATGCCACTGGAATCTCCAGTTTGCCTGGGACAATAGTTGAAGGAGAGATGAATGTCTTGCTTTGTAGGAAGTTAGTGAAAGGTTCTGTTCCATTTCCCTGGGGAGTTCTTTTGGTTTTATGACCTAGACACCTAAGGCCACCTCACCTTCAAAGTGTCCAACTTTGTAAACACTCATGCTAAGTCTCAAATGATCCCCTTTGGATGTTTGCATCACATCCCAAGCTTAGCAACCCCCATGCCCACACACACACACAAAGTTTCTCTGTGTGAAGTCACCCGCACTGCCTGTGCAAGCTGCTTCCCCTGACATTGCTTCAATACACAAAGCTGGGTTTGACTGCTTCAAAGAGAGGATGCTTCTCAGCTCAACTGATGTGATTGCGGGGCACACACTGCTAACTTCATTTCCCTGCAGAAATGTATATCCTCCGTTATAAAAAGCACTCGCAATAGAAACGAGGCGGGCCCCCAGGAGTGTGGTTATCCAAAGGTAGTCTCAACCCAATCTGATTAGCAGCAAGTGCCTCATGCCTCAAAATGCTCCAGGGTGTGATTATTTTATGATAACCGTGCCCTGTATCATGTCTTATTGATTAACTAATAAAGCATCAGCATTGCCATTTAGAAGAAAAACTGAGGAACTAGGAGGGGGTGATAACTGGGTCTCAGAAGAGAGTAATTTTTTTTCCAAAGACCCAAAAGACCCCTTTGGTACCACATCTTCATAATCGTGACCTAAGCCCCAGAGCCACCCTATAGCTGCTTTTGTGTTTCTTTGGTGGTAAGCTAATTGATTTATTAAATCTGATATAATTAGTTCCATTTCGCTTCACCCTAAGTCGTTACCTGTGTTGTGGATGTCACCAGAGAGCAAGGTGACATTCCTTTCCTCTACATCCTTCTCATTGGCCAGGTGACGCTGCGACATGGGTCCAGAGAACTGAATATAGAGTCCAAGGAACCCAGGACCACCTTGCCTACAGTGGCTATAGCCGCGACACCCAGCATTTTGGTGAGAAGAGAAAAGAACTAGCAGCCGGCAGGTGCTTTGCAGCTCCGACTACCAGGAGTGCATCCCTTGAGACAACGTGCCAACCTCTACAGAATCCTCATTCCCAAAGGCTAAGACCGAAGTCTACAGAGGAAGGTGGGGGTGAGGGAACTGAAGCAATTAACTGAGGCGATTCCATTTTGCAACCCACTTGGTCATAATTAGTTTGTTTTCACTGTAAATATAAGCTTGGGGGGAGGTCTGAGTTACCTGTCATTTCTTCAGCATTCCCTTTTCTCCTCTTAGGCAGCCACAGCCAACATATTTGCTTTGAAAAATTTCCACAGTGGTGTTACCCTTTTTTTGTTCCCTGTGACAAAATACCTGATAAACAACTAAAGTGGAGAAGGATTTATCTTGCTAATGGCTTCAGAAGTATCCGTCCATCATGGTGAAGAAGATGTTGCAAAGTAGACCAGCTCACTTTGCGATGGGCAGGAAGGCAGAAAACACAGAAAGGGAATTAGGCAAAATATAGCCCCCAGGACACACCCACAGGGGTCTACTTTCTCCACTGGACCCTACTCCCTACTTCAAACCATCTCCCGAAATGCCACCATAGTATCAATCCACCAAGGAATAAATCCATCGATTAGGTCAGGGACATTAGAATTCCATCACTTCTCCAAAGTCTGTCAGCTAGTGCTGGGGGATCAGGGGCGAGCATCTCATATTCTAACCATAGCAATAAGTAGTCATGCCAGATCTGAGTCTTGGTCCCTTTACTCAAAGTTGACTCTCAGAGAAGCAACATCTGTCAACTACTATTACAGCTGCTCAAGAGTCGTCAGATGCCGGAGTGGGGTCCTCTTGCACCTCTCATCCATCCCTTACACTCTACAGAACTGATGTGTTTGAACAGAATGATGCATTGAGAAGCTATGCATAGGGTTAGCTTAATTTATACATGTCTGCTCTAAGGTTCCCACCATTCACGGAGCCAGTGGTATTTTTAACTTCAAAATCCAACCCTGCTAGGATGGAATTTCTGTTAATTTCCCAAATACCATCTCAGCAAAGCCTCCATCTTTACGATCTAAGTTTAGCATTTGCTGCAGAACCCATCTGAACTGTTTCAAAAGGTCTTTAAAACTGATCTCAAGCACAGACCTCCTGCTAACCCACGGCGGCTTCCCTCTCTTAAAAACAAGTGTTTTCCTCCTGAGAAGTTCTGGGTGTTTGTTTTTGGTTTTGATCCTTTTCAGATGTTTTATATTGTCTAGAAGTCTCTGCTGGGTAGACACAATTGTTTTCCGTTATCTCTGGCCAGCCGTCTCTTTGGGCAGACCCTAGCTTCAGAGGTTCTTTCTGTTAAGGGAGTTAGGAAACTCCAAAGATAAAGGATAGCATTTGCCCCAAGGGGAGCTGCCCAAGAACTCTGTCCCCTGCTTTTCACTTGAGAGAAGAGACCATTGTGACCGTCTTAGATTGCCTGATTTCAACGTGGATGAGTGATAGTTGATGTTCTTGTGTTTTCTTGTCCACTCAAACTTTCTCTCTCTTTCCTTCCCTCCTTTTCTCCCTCCCTCCCTCCATCCCTTCAATCTCTCTCCCTCCCTCTATCCCTTCTCTCTCTCTCTCTCTCTCATACACACACACACACACACACACACACACACACACACATACATACGCGCACGCGTGCGCACACGTGAAAGAAATAATCAAGGTCTATAAAAACATTAAAAATAAATGTCCCCAAACGCTGCTTCTGCCCATAAGGTGCCGGTGCCCCACAGTGGCTCTGAGGCCTGCAGACTCGAACCCTCCTCCCTCCGCACTGATGGGAGCCCAGACGCTTCTGAAGTAGGTGCCGCATTGGCCTTTCCTCCCTGTGCAGCCCAGGTGATATGATCATTTTCTCACGGGTCTCCATTCTCTCATCTGCCAAGTGTTAGAGCGTGAGCATCTTTGCCTGTCAAACACCCCCCCTTCCCTTTTGCCTTGTGCCCCCGATTAAGCAATTGCAAAGTTGTCCACAACAAGTCTTGTTCAAGGGCTCTGAAATCCGTTTCAGTAATTCCAAATGGTTCCCAGCCTTAGTTTCACTTCAGAGGCAGAGATGGGACCACGAAAGGTTAGGTATATGAGAGTCAAACATGGCGAAAAGGTGGAAGAGGCCAAGTCGAGAGCTGGAATTGAAGTCCAGTCTTCATCAAGTTCGTATCAACTGCTTTGTGCAATCACGACCTTGCCCTTCAGTGAATGACAGGACCTGGAAATATTACCATTAGCTGTTGGAAAGGGTAGCTTCTAGTTTTGGACATGCCTATTAGCACCTTCCTTCCCAGGCTGGCCAATGAATTTGTAATTATCTGGTGCTGTGCTGGGACTGTAGACATGGACCACCACACCTGGCTTCGAGACAGGGCCTTACTACTTAGCTCTGGCTAAGTAAGGCCCTGTCTCTGGAGACCATTGTACCCTCAAACTCTGCCTGCCTCTGCCTCTCTCTCTGCCTCTCTGCCTCTCTGCCTCTCTGCCCCTACCCCTACCCCAGCCTCTGCCCCTGCCTATTACTGGAATTAAAGATGTGTGCACTATGCCAGTCTTAGTGCACCTTAGTCCTCCTATCTTCTCATTTCTGCATCTCAACCTGATGTTTTGAGGTGCTGTTCCCACTTATGTTAGCCATGAGCTTAGTTATGCTTCTAAAGGAAGATCCATTGTGACTCCCACATCCTTTACTCTAAGAGCGAGGCCATGAGGAGCATATTCCAAAGCAGAGGGGAGACAGAGTAGGTGGCCAGAGCCATACACCCATCCCCGACTGATAGCACACTTCTGCTCCCTCCCAATTGATGCCCATGGATTGCCCAACAAGAAATACACAAAAGGGACAGACAGCACATGAGCAGCCATGTTTCTAGAGAAACTGGTAACAGTTTACTAGCATAAAGGGCCACCAAATGCCCTGGAGTAAGATAAGAGACACAACTCCCCACCACCACCACTTTATAAAGAAGCAAATTAGTATTTGTTTTGCTTTAGAACACACTTGATACCTTAAAATAACATTCATTTTGTTTGTTTGTTTGTTGCTTTTGGTTTTGGTTTTGTTGTTGTTTTCTAAAGCAGGGTTTTTCTGTGTAGCCCTGGCTGTCCTGGAACTCATTCTGTGGACCAGCTGGCCTTGAATTCATAAAGCTCCCCCTGCCTCTGCCTCCCAAGTGCTGCACCAGGCTACAACCTGCATTTCTTATCTCAGCCTTTTTGCATTAGAAAAAGGGGATAAGGATTTTCTGAATCTTCTGCTCAGCATCTCAGTCAACTGAAGCCAAAGGTCAGCCAGGGCTCTAACACCATCTCAAGCTGACAGTCCTCTTCCAATCTCAGTGCTATTGTAAGGAGTCAGCTCCCAGCGGTTGCTGGACTCAAGTCCCTGGCTTCCTAGTGGCTCTTGGATGGAGACTGATCTCAGCTCCCACAGGCTGCGGGCAGGGTCTCGCCGTTTGTCCTCCTGTAAGCAGGTCGCAGAGATGCAGTTTCTGCATCGTCAGCAGGACAAGCCTCTCTCCCCTTGAATTGCTCTGATTTCTTCTAAGTGTTCCCCTGGCTAGGTCCAGCCCGCTTAAGATAATCTGTCTTTTGATTAACTAGAGGTCGACTAATTAGAGATCTTAATTACATCTGTAAATCTCTTCTGCTGTATAACACCACAATTATAGGACTGGCACTTTTTTTTTTTTTATTAATAAGTCCATAGCACATTCAAGGGAAGGAGACCACATAGGGTGTATGTACGCTAGCGTTGCACTCTTAGAGGCCATCTTGGAATTTTGTCAACACATAGGTGCAGTTAGAAACTGGTCATGGCGAATGACTGACTTCACGTGGTATTTGGGACCATGTTAATGGTTGACTTCACAAAATTGATTGGATTTTTTTTTTTTTTGAATGAATCAATGTTTAAAAGATAGGAATAGGGAGAGGAGAAAGCTGTTGTGAAATGGCCTGATTGGTAGATGCCTGTGGAAAGCTTCACGATGAGGGTGTGAAATGGTTCAGAGACGCAGGTCCAAACCTTCCAGCTCGTGGTTAAGCTACAGCCTTCCCTACCGCAGCAACCGATCACCAGGGACGCTGTTCGCTTTAGCAGCTTCCCCTTCATTTCTTGATAAGACAGGTCTGAACACAAGATGACCACACTGTCCCTTTCTGCTGAGGACATCTGCTGCTCTGCCTCTTGTTCAACTGCCTGACATGATGCCTTCTTCTGTAATACGTGCAGGATGGCCCAGAAGTTATTTTCCTTTTATTTCTGCCCACAAAGTGGAAAATTAAGGGTAAAACACAACTTTATTTTTGCTTTTCCCAGAAGAAGTGACAAGGAAGTTTTTTTCTTCTCCCTGCCTGTTTTTTCCACTTGCAGTGAAATATTATGTTGGCTGTAACTGGTGTTCTCTTCATCCTGTTTTTTTGGCAAAAGTTTTCTTGTTTATGACCTGGGCCCATCCCAGGGTCTTATGGGATAGAAAGGATTTCTGTCTCCAGAGCCTGTCACAACAGTTAGATGTCCTTTCACGTGCATGCTTCTTTCCTGGGTGGGAGATCTCAAAACCAACCTGTCTGCTCAGAAAACACTACTTGTGGCCCCAGAAACACGGGTGCTGTCAGGGAGACTGATGCATATATGGTTGGTTCTTGGTTCTTTTTGGTCTTTAATGTGAATATATTAGTGAAACCATTCAGCCAGTGGGATGCTGTGCTTTTCAGACTTTTTTTTTTTACTTCATTTCATATTTCTATCTTCTGCTGACTTTTAAAAATCAATTCCAAAGTGATGTAAATTTTCAAGAAATGTAATGACAATGAACCCCCAGGGTTAGCTGCTAAGTCCACTTTCATAGACCCTTCTTTCTGTTTACATTTAACTTTATTTTTGTGACAAACTAATTTGTAATTGAATGAATTTTTGTTTCTGTTTGTCCAGCTTAGGAATTTTTTATGTTTGACTCCCAAACCATACTTTCAGTATTTTTTTTTTTAGTACAGATTCAAAATGCTGTCTTTGCTGGGCGGTGGTGGCGCACACCTGTAATCCCAGCACTCTGGGAGGCAGAGGCAGGCGGATTTCTGAGTTCAAGGCCAACCTGGTCTACAGAATGAGTTCCAGGACAGCCAGGGATACACAGAGAAACCCTGTCTCAAAAAACCAAATCCAAAATAAATAAATAAATAAATAAATACTGTCTTCAGCATTGAGACATGAACAAGCCTTGGCCTCTGCCCTAGGGAAGAACAGCAGACAAAAAGAATATAAAATTACAATCAGATAGTCCAGGGTTAGAACCCCTTTCCAGCCACATGCTGGGTATAAACCACAGTATGTGCCACAATTCTGTCTCTGTTTCTCTCTGTAAAATGGGTATAATAAATTGGTTCCATTTGGACTTTGAATAGCAAAAGACTCCAGTCACATGAAAATATTTAGTATATCATAACCAAGATCTAAGAAAGGAATAATTCGGGTTTTTAGGTTTGGTTTGGTTTGGTTTTGTGTGTGTGTGTGTGTGTGTGTGTGTGTGGTTATTTTCAAGATAAGGTTTCTCTGTGTAGTCCTGGCCCTGGCTGTCTGGGAACTCACAACGTAGACCAAGCTGATTCTGAACTCAGAGATTTGCCTGCCCCTGCCTCCTGCATGCTGGGATTGAAGATGTGTGTGCCACCACTGCCTGGTGAAATGAATTGTTTGGTGTTTTAAAATTTCATAATTTTAATCTGGACATTAACCAATTATCAGGGGGGAAAAGCCATATGTCAGTTTGTACACAAAAGGCGTCGAAAAACTTTAGTGTTTTAGTCATGAAGAAAAGTGTGAGGTGATTCCTATGAATTTCCTTTGATAGAATGCCTACCAAAACTAGAGTTAGCCTCTGTCTTAGTCAGGGTTTCTATTCCTGCACTAACATCATGACTAAGAAGCAAGCTGGGAAGAAAGGGTTTATTCAGCTTACACTTCCACACTGCTGTTCATCACCAAAGGAAGTCAGGACTGGAACTCAAGCAAGTCAGGAAGCAGGAGCTGATGCAGAGGCCATGGAGGGATGTTTCTTACTGGCTTGTTTCCCCTGGCTTGCTCAGCCTGCTCTCTTATAGAACCCAGGAATACCAGCCCAGGGATGGAACCACCAACAATGGGCCTTCCTCCCCTTGATCACTAATTGAGAAACTGCCCCACAACTGGATCTCATGGTGGCATTTCCTCAAGGGAGGCTCCTTCTCTGTGATAACTCCACCCTGTGTCAAGCTGACACACAAAACCAGGCAGTACAGCATCTTAACTTTGTTTGTTTTATTTTCTTTTATTTTGAGAAACAAAACAGATATATAGACCTGGCTGTCTTGGAACTTGTTAAATAGACCAGGCTGGTCTGCAACTGACAGAGATCCTCTTCTTCTATGCCTCTGTGACCTCTGCCCTTCTTCTCTATGTACTTCCTACCTTCCCCTCTGCTCCCTTGCCCACTGCCCCTCTGCCCCCCTGCCCCCTGCCCCTCTGCCTCCACCTGCTGGGATTAAAGGTATATGCATCTTCCTTGATGGTAATTTTAGAGCAGCCATTTTAAATCAGTTCTTGGGACTGGGGATGCTGCAGTGGCTAAGAATGCTTGCTCTGCAAGCCTGGGGACCTGAGTTAGCGTCCCAGCAATAACTCTACGCGGAGAACAGGCCTGGACATGGAGGTGAGTGGGGCTGTGGTGGGTACAGATAGGATTGCAGGAACCTACTGTTTGTCTGCTACACTGAAAAAAGTGAACCTCATTCTCAGGGAGAGGCGTTATCTTGAGGGACTAAGACATAGAGCACGGGTTTTCAACCTTCCTAATGCTGCGACCCTTTAATACAGTTAGGAGTCATAGTGTAAATGCCTAGTATGCAGGATATCTGATAAGTCATTCCTCTGAAACCCACTAAGGCAGAATGATGGAAGAGAACACCCAAAGTCCTCCTCTGCACACATGTGCATGTGTGCACACACCCACACTTGTTCATATAGCACACATACAATTACAATTTTTTTTAATTTGTTGCATTATTTTTATGTGTTTGGGGTCTTGCTCTGCATGTCTGCCTGTTTATCATATGTATGCAGTGACCAAGGAGACCAGAGGAGCGTGTCAGATCGCCTGGGACCCATATTGCAGATGATTGTGCAGAGCCACTGTGCGCATGCTGGGACAAGAGCTCATGTCCTCTAGAAGATTTCCAGTGCTCTTAACAGCCAAGTCATCCCCACAGCCCTCCCACACACACAGTTTTAAACTACTTTTAAAAGAATATTACCAGCCCATGTAACAGGAAAATGAAAAGAGAAAGAAAGAAAAGAAAACAGTAAAAAAAAAAAATCAGTATTTGGAACAATAAAATAGGTATATATAATAAATATGTATATATTTATAAGAATAAATATATTATAAACTATATAATACATTTATTTAAATTTGTATTTTACATGTGTTAGTGTTCTCCTTGCATGAATGTATGCATACCATGTGTGTGCCCTGTAGCCGCAGAGGTCAGAAGAGGGCACTAGAACCCCTGGAATTGGAATTGTGATAGTTGTGAACCACCATGTGGATGCTGGGAATTGAACTTGAGTTCTCTGCATGATGATGTTTCCTTAACCGGCGAGCCAACTTTCAAGCCCTCGATATATAATACATTTATAAAAATAAATTTCATTGGGTGTTTTAACAAAATCATAGCTGGAAGCACATTTTGAACATTTTTCATTTATGAAGAACCTAGAAATTATTTTTTTAAAAGAAATTTACACAGCCCGCATGGAAAAATGTATAAAATGTGTTTGAAGTCGTGGCCCAAGTTGTAATTATTTAGAAGTATATCATCATCAACAACTCTTTTGCATTTTTCTTGCTTTGACCCATTGTCTTAACTAACCCCATTTCATGACTAAATTTAATATTGATTCCAACCTATACCTGCATCTGTACAAATAAAGATGGCTGAAAAAATACTATGAAAATGCTGACTGGTTTCTTTTTAAATTCAAGATTGCTGATCTCAGTAGAGCCCTAGGAATGCGCTGCAGTTACATCGTATTTCTCTTGCCTGTTTTTGCTCAGATTCCTTTAGACTCATTTCTTCTAAATAAATATAAAAAGAGAAAATTACCGTTACTGTGTGATCCAGCAATCCCACTTCCAGCTACGTACCTAGAAAAACTGAAAGCAAGAGTGTGAATAGATTTTTTTCTTTCTTTTTTTATTGAAAATGGAAGTAGAAACATTTTATGAGAAAATTGAAGATTTACATGGAAAATATTTCTGACAAAAATTGAAAAAGTATTAAAAAACACGTTAAAATTGACAATTTTCATGAAAAATTAAAGAGTAAAATGATAGACATAAAGAACATTGCTAAATTAATTGAAAAAGGAAGCAGGAATATTTTATGATAAAACTGAAGATTTACGTGGAAAATATTTCTGATAAAATTGTAGAAAAACAGAATAACATGTTAAAATTGAAGATTATCTTGGAAAATCACACAGATAAAATGATAGGCATAAAAATATTTCTAAGTTGACTGAAAGTGGAATTATAAACATTTTATGATAAAACTGAAGATTTACATGAAAAATATTTCTGGTAAAATTGAAGAAATATATAAAAACATGTTAAAATTGAAGATTATCATAGAAGATTATACAGATAAAATGGTAGACATAAAAATATTTCTAAGTTGACTGAAAGTGGAATTATAAACATTTTCTGATAAAATTGAAGATTTACATGGAAAGTATCCCTGATAAAATTGAAAAATTAGGAGAAAAACACATTAAAATTGACTATTTCATGGAAAATTAGACATAAAATGGTAGGAATAAAAATATTACTACGTTGATTGAAAGTGGAATTATAAACATTTTCTGATAAAATTGAAGATTTACATGGAAAATATTTCTGATAAGATTGAAGAAATGTATAGAAAAACATGTTAAAATTAAAGATTATCATGAAATGATACAGATAAAATGGTAGACATAAAAAAACATTAAACTAATTGGAAAAGGAATTACAAACATTTTTTGATAAAATTGAAGATTTACATGAAAAATACTTCTGTTAGTCTATGTCTTTTTATTGGGGAGTTGAGTCCATTGGTGTTAAGAGATATTAAAGAATAGTGATTTTTGCTTCCTGTTAATTTTGGTGTTATTTTTATGTTTGTGTGGTTACTTTCTTTTGAGTTTTTTGGAAGAAGATTACTTTCTTGCTTTTTCTAGGGTGTAGTTTCCCTCCTTGTGTTGGTGGTTTCCATCAATTATCCTTTGTAGGGCTGGATTTGTAGACAGATATTGTATAAATTTGGTTTTATCATAGAATATCTTGGTTTCTCCATTTATGGTGATTCAGAGTTTTGCTGGTATAGTAGTCTGGGCTGGCATTTGTGATCTCTTAGGGTCTGTATGAGATTTGCCCAGGATCTTCTAGCTTTCATGGTCTCTGGTGAGAAGTTTGGTGTAATTCTGATAGTCTGTCTTTATAAGTTACTTGCCCCTTTTCCATTACTGCTTTTAATATTCTTTCTTGATTTAGTGCATTTGGTGTTTTGATTATTATGTGATGGGAGGAATTTCTGTTCTGGTCCAGTCTGTTTGGAGTTCTGAAGGCTTCTTGTATGTTCATGAGTATCTCTTTCTTTAGGTTAGGGAACTTTTCTTCTATAATTTTGCTGAAGATATTTACTGGCCCTTTAAGTTATAAATCTTCGCTCTCTTCTATACCTATAATCCTTAGGTTTGGTCTTCTTATTGTGTCCTGGATTTCCTGGATGTTTTGGGTTACAAGTCTTTTGCATTTTGCATTTTCTTTAACTGTTGAGTCAATGCTTTCTAAGGTACCTTCAGCACCTGAGATTCTTTCTTCTATCTCTTGTATTCTGTTGTTGATGCTTGCATCTATGAGTCCTGATTTCTTTCCAAGGGTTTCTATCTCCAGAGTTGTCTCCCTTTGTGATTTCTTCATTGTTTTTACTTCAACTTTTAGATCCTGGATGGTTTTTTTCAGTTCCTTCACTTGTTTGTGTTTTCCTGTAATTCTTTAAGGAATTTTTGTATTTCTTCTTTAAGGGCTTCTACCTATTAACCCATGTTCTCATGTATTTTTTTAAAGGGATTTTGTGTTTCCTCTTTAAGGGCTTTTACCTGTTGACCCATGTTCTCCTGCATTTCTTTAAGGGAGTTGTTAATGTTCCCCCCCCCTTTTTTTTGGCTTTTTGGATTTGTTTTTTTCAAGACCATATAGAGCTATAGACCAGGCTGGCCTTGAACTCAGAAATCTGCCTGTCTCTGCCTCCCAGAGTGCTTGGATTACAGGTGTGCGCCACCACAGCCCAACTTGTTTATGTCCTTCTTGAAGCCCTCTATCAGCACCATGACATACGATTCTAAAGGCGGTGGCTAAGTTTGGGAAGGCAGAATGGATAGTAACCACAGGATTTCAGTTTGGGATGTGTGCTAGCTAGGTTGGTTTGTTTGGGTTTGTTTTTGTCAACTTGACACAAGCTAGAGTCATCTGGGAAGAGGGAGTCCAACTGAGAAAATGCCCCTATCAGGTTCTCCTATAGGCAAGCCTGTGGGGCATTTTCTTGATTAATGACTCACATGGGAGGACCCAGGCCACTATGGGCAGTACCATCCATCCATGGGCAGATGGCCCCGGCAGTATGAGAAAGCAGGCTGAGCAAGCTGAGGAGACCAAGTCTTTCTCCATGGTCTCTGCTTCCATCCTTCCTCCAGATTCCTGCCATGCCTCCCCTCAAGGATGAACTGATGATCTGGAGATATAAAACAAAAGGAACCCTTTCTCCTCAACTTGTTTGGTCAGTGTTTGATCACAGCAACACAAACATAACTAGGAGAAGAGGAAGAAAAGATACACAACAATGTGAGTGCACACAACAATGTGAGTGCACACAACAATGTGAATGCACACACAGTGCCGGGAAACCATGCAGTCAGCCATTAAAATGCTCAATTTCGTGTGTTACTGGTTTTTAACAATTTATTGCATGAGTATATGCAGGCATGGACAACCCTTGGGAGTCAGTTCTCTCCTCCACCTGGTGGGATCCAGAGATCAAACTCAGGTCACCAAGCCTGTGCACAAAGGCCTCTGGCCACTGAGCCATCTTGCCAGCCTTTCATCTGTTCATTTGTTTTACAGTTTTTGTGGTTTGAGTTCCAACCAGAGGCCACACACACACACACACACACACACACACACACTAGACTTTTTGCTACAGTTTCTAAGAATAATTGAATTTGTGAAGACTTTCTCAAGAGAAACATTAAGTAAGGATCCTTGGATAAAGAAACTTTGTGAATAGATCTGCCACCCAATTGATTTTATCTTTTTGATATTTATTTATGTGTTGGAACAAGCATACCACAACATATAAGTGGAGGTCAAAGGGCAACTTTCAAGAGCTATTCTTTTTCTCTTTCTATCATATGAGTCCTAGGGATCAAACTCAGATCATCTGGCTTGGTAGCAAGCTACACCACCCTCTGAACCATCTCCCCAGCCTGAATATATGTATGTGCATGTGCATGTGCATGTGCATGTGTATGTGTACATGCATATATTATGTATTATAATTACCTATATTTTATATATATGTAACATATATTTTTATATATAGTTAAAACTATGCATATCATCTATTATGAATCATAGTATGTTACATGCCCCCAATGCCTGAGACACCAGATAAAGAAACAACCAGAAACATTGTTGTTGTGTTGGGAAAGCAAGTAGCTCATTTGGGAAGGCGATATATCCTTTTGCAGCTTAGCTTCCCATTCTTTTAGTTAAGATGAACAAGGAATAATTACATTGTTGTTAATACATCATTAAAATTATTTTGATAATTGCTTAAAAAAAGTATTTGTTAAGATACCTTTATTAGGGTGTGGGGGGGGGTGTCTGTGTAGAACTCACTCTATAAATGAGGCTGGCCTTGAACTCAAAGATCCACCTACCACCCGAATGATGAGATTAAGGTGAGTGGTGAGTCACTACTGCCCAGAAAGGCAGCTTTTCATAATCTTGTGGTTGTTAATAAACAACTCTGAAGAGAGTTTCAAAAAAAAAAAAAGAAAAAAGAAAAATCATTGACTTTGCCTTAGCAGAATTCCTCTAACTGGTTATGTAAGTGAAAGACATCTTTTACAGTGAATGGCTTTAACTTATGGTGAACTGTTTCAGGCATCAGTCTTAAAATATATAAGGATTAGCATTTTTTAGAATTATTTTAGGAAACATATAACCAAAGAAGTCGGGGGACGGCTGAGCTAGTCAAATGGTTCATGTTTCTCCTTTGCTTTCTCAAACACCAGCCTTTCTAGATTCTGCTAGCTCACGGCCTTGCTTTCCGACAATGAGAAGACCAAAGAAATAAAGAGAGAACCCTTCCAAACCACCCACCTCTCCTGCACACCCACCCACCAGCATCCGTGTCTTCCCTCTGCCAGGCAGGGCCAGGCTGCTGCACTCTGCCTCCTCCTCAAGTCACCAGATCCCTCGCCTCTCGCTTGTATAAGACAAGCGATCTGTCCTGACCTACTCTAGCATCTTCTTCCCTAGTCCTTGTAAATGTCTAAGTCCATAACTGATAGAAGGCGTCAGCTTACCTCTTCTCAGCCTTCCCTCAACTCCGCGTCAGCGCTGGGCCCCCGCCCCACTATCATTGCTCTCACTGACGTCAGCAGCGGGCTGGGCTAGCTGTGTCCAGTGGCCGGTGGACGTCTCAGCCTACTGAACCCGCTGAACTTGTCCGCAGCAGGTGGCACAGATAACCAAGTGACCGTCATTTTTGGATTGGCTTTCCCCTCGGCTTCTCAGACTCCATAATGTGTTGATGCTCTTTTCAGGCTGCTACCCCGGGAACTTCCGGAATGTTCTAGGGTTCAGTCTTGGACCTCACCGAGATCTCTGTCCACAAGCATTCCCCACTCGTCTCCTGCAGTCCTGGTCTGAAATGCCATTTGCCGCGCCGGCTCCCAGGATCTCTCTTGTCCCTCAGACCCGTTCTGCAGCTAGGGCTCTGCCCAGAAGGTTAGTGTTTATGTAGTAGTCTACCTCAGGCCTTATGGGTCCTGGGTGGTTGTGGCCAAAGCTAAGTGGTGGCAAGTTAGCAGGAGAAAACAGAGTGACAGGGTGACAGTGAGCGGCTACTACCTCAGCTCTTTGTGTGGGAGGAAGCTTCCTTAGTGGCAGTTCCCCCTGAGTTTTCCACATTCACTCAGTTCTCCACTTCCATGTTACTGCAACGTTTCCCCTGTGAGATTCTGGTTCTTACAGTGCAAGTACATTCTCTCTCTCTCTCTCTCTCTCTCTCTCTCTCTCTCTCTCTCTCTCTCTCTCTCTCTCTCTCCTCCCCCCCCCCCTTTTTTTTGTTGTTGACAGAAACTTGCATCTTGCTATGCATCCCAGGTGAGCCTAGAACTCAGAATTCGCTATGGCAGCTCAGATTCATAACTGCACCACCGCACCCCACTTACAACATAGTGTGCTACCATCTCATGCATTCCCACCTCTAAAGATCGCTCCGTTGTGCTGGGCAGTGGGGGGCTCACGCCTTTAATCCCAACACTTGGGAGGCAGAGTCAGGTGGATTTCTGAGTTCGAGGCCAGCCTGGTCTACAGAATGAGTTCCAGGACAGCCAGGGCTACACAGAGAAACCCTGTCTCGAAAAACAAAACAAAACAAGAGATGGCCCCATTCGTTATAAACAATCTCTTAAGTGTTCTTAGTTAAGTATTTGGTAGCCCAGCTCTGTTTGCCGCTTCCTTCTAAATTCTAGCCTTCCATATCTAGCAGGCTATAGAACATCGCCTGGACTGGGCAGACTTTCCCTCCTGCTGAGTTTGTGAGCAAACCCTCTTGGTGCTTCTTTCCACGGGCCACTCTTGTCCCTCCTCTGCCACTGCTCTTATAAGCCTCTCTGCTTCATTTGGATTAGAGAGCACCACCAATTCCTCGCATACCCTCTTCCAGGCTTCTTCATGTAACAAGCAAGGCAGTACAGCTGTATCGTCAGGAACCTGCACTCCTTCGGAGGGCCTTCCTCTGAGCTATGTGAAAGGGTCCCGTCTCCTTCATGCCAGTGTCTGCAACTTATAGCTGTGCTGTCTCCACTCTAACCCACTAGTCTCTTTACAGCTATTCCAATAAGCAACAACTGTGAATAAACCCCACAGCCTTGGTGTCACTGCGACCAGCATGCTCTTCCATAAACAGGTCATACATGAATTCATCTCTGCCTTTGCACACACACGCATGTACACATGCACACACACACACACACATGCGTGCATGCACGCGCACACACACACATGCACACACATTCTATTTATACATATATATATCCTATATATAATATACATCCTATTTATTGAATTTACTGTACATTTACTATAGGATTTTTTTTGTATTTGTTTTTGTAGGTTTATATCATATATATATATATATATATATATACTTTTCATAAATAGATGATTTTGTATATGAATATGACATATCCTACAATAAATAAATATGTATATACATATATGTGATGTATGTATACATGATATTATTATGTGTATCATATTTATGATTGTTTTCTCCCTGTCATGTTACCATTATGTATGTTCTGTGAGCACTAAGGGAGGGTGGTAAGTGGGCTTGGTGTAGTGTCAGACCTATAGCGGTTGAATTTTGAATGAATAGTAAGAAAACCTAAGTCTTTCTTAGGTATAGATACAGTCTTTTAATGGATAGAGGAGCTCAATATTACAAAGATAGTATTTCTCCCCAAATTCATAATTTCACTACAATGTCAATGAAAAGCCCAACAAGGTTTTCCAAAGAATTTGCAAATCTAAATCTTGATGTATGTTATGAACTCAGACTAAGGGTAGGCATGTCCTTGTAAAGAGAAAGAAGGTATTACACTTTTTCAAAAAGTTAGTGTAATTAAGATAAGGTGATATTGTTTCAGGATTAAACAAATTGATAGGGGAACGAAATAGAAAACCTAGATTTGACCTATAAATGCAAAACCTTCCCTGATCCTCACCAGCTGGGGCACTCGGGAGAGCCACCCCCCCTTCAGCTGGGCATATGGGAGAGCTAGCCCTGCACCTCGGTGGCTCTGGCACTCAGGAATGCTGGCCCCAAACCTTGCCTGTGGGATGCGGAGAGCTGGCCCTGGTGTGTGGGTGAGGAACCTGTTCCTGTGAAGTAGGAGAGCTGACCCTACCCCTCCTGTAGACAGTACAAGAGTAACTCTGGTCCTGTGGGTGCCATGGTCCCAGGAGAGATGGCTGGATGACAAACTGCAGCCACCACCCAGGCCCAGACCCAAGGCTCTGGGTTGGCCCGCCCAACTTCTTCCCCATCTGTGAACTGCTAGAGCACCTAAGGGGTCCAGTCCTGCAGAACCAAAGCTACAGGATGTCCATGACTCAGGGAAACAGCAGGAGTCTCAGTGAGACTCCATTATTAATAGTGTAGTAGAAGTCAGAGGCTTCAAACCAGACCAATGACTCATTGCAGTGAACATCTGCAAGTAAAGTTATAAAAAAGCAAGTAAAGCCATAAGTGTGTCCTGTCTACCACACAGCATCTTCCACTTAGAGTTTTTATTTTTTTGGGGGGAGGGGGGTCTCCAAGGGTGGAGTGCAGATGTGGAAGGGCTGGGAAATGAGTGGGATTGGAGTGCATGATGTAAAACTCACAAAGAATTAATAAAAAATTTAAATACTGAAACTTAATAAAAGAGGACAGTATTGTTGCAGTCACTTAAGCCGGTAGGTCATGTTGAGAACATTGGTTTTTCATGAGGAAAGCAAGTTGGAGCTGTAGCTCCCACCATGTGCACAACTAATTACAGGGTAATTACACCTCTGATGCACAGAGCAGAAAGTACAGACTGCAGCTCTCTGACTCCGAGATAAGGACTTAATATATGGCAAATCAAAAACTGCTGACCCTAGAGAACACCAATAATGGAGACGGAGAGATGACTCAGCACTTAAGATCTCTCGTTCTTGCAGAGGACTGGGATTCAGTTCTGAGCATTCACAACTGCCTGTAGTAACTCCAGTTCCAGGGAATCTTATGCCCTCTTCTGGCCTATAGCACATGGTACACACACACACACACACACACATACACACACACACACACACACACACACACACACGTGCAGGCAAGGACTCCTACACGTAAAATAAAAATAAGCACATTTTTAAAAATACTGGTAAGGATGGTGGAAATATCTCAGTCGATGAAATGCTTGCCTTATGAGTGTGAAGACTTACGTTCAATGCCTGGAACTCACATTAGAAATAAAAGCCAGGCACGGTGACAGGTGCTTATATTCCTATCAAAAGTGGAAAGAAGGGAGGGAAAAACTGTTGTATCCCTGAGAATCAATGACTAGCCAGCCCAGCCTACGTGGCAAGTCTCAGAGTGCGCCTTGCGTATGCACACTCACACATGTGCACACACATCCTCATGCACAGGTGTGCGAGTGCACACGCATGCATGCACATGTACATGAACACTCCCATTTTTTAAATTACTGACAATCTACATGAAAAAGAAAAACATTTCTGTATTAAGATAAACTATTTATCTTAATATCACAAGTGAAGATAGTGAAAATATCACAAGTGGAAGAAAAATCTTTGAAACAAACCTAATTGAAAAGTGACCGTCAATAACAATGAATAACAAACCTTCAAAAGTGAGAAAGAGAGGTGTGATTATCTTCAAATAAGAATGGCCTGAATGGACACAGAAATACAGTTTACTGGTAACTATTTTAATATGCTTAACCTCGTTAATAATTGGGAAATTTCCAATTTAAATGTGTGATCTAAGTCACTGGACTATTTTAAATTTAGAAATATCATGAGGTGGTGCTGGAGTGATGGCTCTGTGGTTAAGAGCACTGACTGTTCTTCCAGAGGTCTTGAGTTCAATTCCCAGCAACCACATGGTGACTCACAATCATCTGTAATGGGATCCAGTATCTTCTGGTGTATCTGAGGACAGTGACAGTGTACTTATATACATTAAGTAAATAAATCTTTGAAAAAAATATCATGAAACTACTTACTGTATGGGGTTATTAAGAAAGAGCTGGTACTTGGAATTGAATTGGGACCACAGCAAGATGCATCCACTGTAAGTGAACATTCACATACTTGTGTGATACATTCACTGTTGCTGACATAATGATTGCACAGAGGATAGTCCTATAGTATAATTTATAACACTGGAAAGGAACAAACGACCATGCACAGAGGGATGGGACAAGAGGGTCTTGGAGTAAGTATATGTCAGTTGACTTTTGAAGGAACATTTTAAAAAAATCTAAATAGAGGGTTAGCAGGTGGCACATGCCTGTAATCCCAGCACTCTGGGAGGCAGAGGCAGGCAGATTTCTGAGTTCGAGGCCATCCTGGTCTACAGAGTGAGTTCCAGGACAGCCAGGGCTATACAAAGAAACCCTGTCTTGGAAAAAACCAAATCCAAACAAACAAAAAACAGTTAAAAAATCTAAATAAATGTAGACTCACCGTTTTAGGCAGAAAGCCTCAGTATTATACAGAGCAAGTCTCCTCAAATTGATTCATAGTTTCCCTGGTACTTCAATGAAAATTCCAAACTGCTCTATGTTCACTGCTACTGAATGAAATGCACAGCATGCCACTTGGTCCCAGCTGGAGGCGGCCAGTCAGTAACAGTGCGGGTTTCCACTCCCTTCAAACTGCTGTCTCTTCTGCTTCTGGCTCCATCACTGTGATAGTGTCTGAACCTCACCTCCAAGCAAGCTGTGTGTGTATATGTGTGTGTGTGTGTGTGTGTGTGTGTGTGTGTGTGTGTGTGTGTGTGTGTGTGTGTGCGCGCGCGCGCGCGCGCAGGAGAAAGGAGAACTCTGGAACTTAAGATCCTGTTGGGAAGAAGATTAGGGAATAGTTGCTGGAATGCAGCCACTGACTACCCCCTCTGCTTCCTGTGGCTGCCTCTCCTAGAGTACTGCAACGTCCTTGAGAGAGACAGAGATATAATCATCTCTGTATCTCCCAACAGGATACCTGGCACATTCCAAGCACTCACAAAGGATTAATGTACAAAAGATCTAACTGGTTAGAGCAACCCAAAAGAAATCAGATCAAGAACCTCTCTTCAGGATCATCATGCTTGCAGAAATGCCTGGGTGGACAGATAGAGTAGGTAGTAAATTAAGAAGCCAAGGTGACTTACTGGACAGACACACTGACCATCCCTGGGGAGTGAGCTGAGGTGGCAGGTGCAGATGACTCCTTACCTTTTGATGAGAGGGTCCGGCAATCTGCAGAGGCACCGACATGGTGCTGTAGGTTTTATCCAATCTTACAAAGCTCAGAGCAGACATCTGGACTCTGGTGTCAGGGTGTGTCCTGTGGCTTGCCATCCAACTGGAACAGGATTTCTGTCAGCACCACCTGTCAGTAGCATTACCCAACTTGCTCCTCACTCCAGCCAGCCACTTACTGGGGTGACATCACAATCCTCACCCACCAGGCCCACAGGGTTCACATATTGCCCCTTTTTAGTGGGCTAGCCCAATGCTAACGCTCCATACATCATCGGTGAGGATGAATTTCCATAGATACAGAGTGAAGAACTTAGAAAAACTCAACTGTTTCTTGACCTAAAAGTAAACATAAGCCAGTGTGTCCAAGTATCTCAGGACGACAGCCAACCCCGAGTCTTAACTTCTCTTCCGTCACTTTGACCATTGAGCTCAGGCTCCTTGGAGTGGCAAGGGCCTGGAGAGAGGCTCCATTCTGCACTCTGAGCAGCTATATCTGCTGGGATGGAGGGTGTCCTTTTTATCTCAAAGGGTCATTTCCCGTTTGACAAGCCAGACTGTCTCAGCCTAGAAGGGACGCCTCTTCTAACTGGCACAGAAGTCCGGTATTCTCTTCTTGTCTGGTCCCTAGGATGGATCCAGAAGCCTTGACATTGTTCTTGGTGCAACAGGAAATATATGAGAGTCTTTCTTACTGCCAATGAGGCTCCCCAGATGCTTGTCCACATTGGTCCTGAGGGACACCTGATCCCCACGTGGCCCAGCTGATCTGCATCTTCTCCGTCGCCGTCTGTCTGGTGTACATCCTCTAACCCCTGGCCACTCTGCTCTGTGTGGGCCAGAGCTGCTCAGCCTGCCCTCTGCTTGCCCTTTAGCGCCACGCCTGATGGTTTCCCGGATCACACTTGGCCCTGACCCTCTCTTTGTCTAGGCTTCTGAGTCGATGCCCACAGCATCCCTGAGTGCTTCTGCTTCCAGCGTTCCTCAAGACTCCAAAGCTCAGAACGGACAGCTTTTGAGCGGGACCGAAAGGAAGGGTTCTGTCTAGCCATCTTTGACCAACACTTCCTGACGCAGTGGGTGCACATCCCCTACCCCTCTTCACAGACAGACTCTAGACCCGGCCCCATTCCACCACTCCATTCCTACCTAATCTGCTTAGCGACCACGACTTTGTCCCACTGTTGTCTTGCAGCCAGCACATCGTTTTAGGTGACAGGTCACCATTTTTGGCTTTATTTCCAGCAAACAGAGGGTCGTAGACTCTGAATAAAACACCTTTCATAGTTTGACCCAGCTCCTAAGTTGCCCACAACGTTATTTTTCTCCTTTACCCGCTCACCCTTTGCTCTCATACACATGGGGTCAGGGTCTACAGATTATATGGCTTCTAAGACTTCAGCATGATGAAGCAAACTTGAAGTCGGGGAGGTAGGTGTCTGTGCTGAAAGTCCTCATTGTTGATGGCTTCCCTCCCTGGCTGTGGTCATGTCCCGAGTGATATGGTGTGTCAGACCTGGGAAGCTCAGGCCAGCAGGACTGGACAGAAAGCCCAGGCTGGAGAGACATGAGAGGCCAGAAGCTATGGACTTCCGTGTTCATCTCATTGAATTCATGCACCAGTTCCCACAATGCATTAGCATTTGGAGGTGGGATCTTTGGGAGAGAATTAGCATTAGCATTCAAGGAAGTCATGAGTGTGGGACTTCCTGTGGGATTAGGGCTCTTCTAAGAAGAGTAAAGGAAAAATCTGTCTCTCTATTTCTTTGTGCAGTCACCAAGGAAAGACCATATGAAGGCACAGCAAGGAATTGGCCATCCACAAACCAAATCCAATCCTTCCATGGATACCCTTTCTGCCGACCATGACCTTGCCCTTCCCAACCTCAAGAACTGTGAGAAAATAAAGTGTCTTGTGGCCTTTTGTGATGGTACCCAAACTGACTGAGACACCGAAGGAGGGCCAGAGAGGGCTTAACAGGTAAATGTGCTTGCTACACAAGTCTGGTGACCTGAGCTCAGTCTCTGGAACCCATACAAGGGTTGGAAGGAGCGCACTCACTGCACAGAGATGTCTCTGACTCCCATATGCATGCTAAGACTATTGTCCACAAACATACATGAACAGATACAAACATATTTACACAAGTGATAAACACTAAGGGAGATGATCCTTTCAAAAGCATGAGAAAGAAGATTATACAAGCAAGAAAGCAAGAAGGGACAAACGCTCGAGGCTCATCATGCTTCCTCCCCGCTTCCTTGACCCCAGCAGCACCTTCTGCTCCAACCTGAAGAGGGTGTTGTCTTCACACTTCGTTTTGCTCAGTCCCCATCATTGGCTCTGACAGCCAGTGCTCATCCTCAAAACGCTTGCCTCAGTCACCCGCGCTGACAGCCTTCTCTTGTTCCGCCCCTCTGTTGGCGGTTCCGAGCATGTGATGACCCCCTCCGTTGGCTGGCTGACCAGAAACACACTCTCTAGAGAGAGCGGTGGTTTTCAAAGCTGCTATCAGGACCCCTTGCACCCGTTGGTGTTTCCCCAAGTTTGGGTCCTTAATTCTACTACATATTTAGTGAATTGGAATTTCTGGGAACCTCATCATTGACATGGAGATAGTAAAAGGGTAACCAGAAATTATTTGGCACTTTAACTTTTTTTTTTTCTCTAGGGGGAGATTCAAGCCACTCTCTCCCTCTTGTAACTGGATCATGGCTTCTCTGATCAAGGGGGTGGCTCATGCCTATTCCAGACCTCACCTTGGCCTGGAAGTTCTGACTCACAAGAACATTGTAGAAAGACCACGAATGGAGGCAGCAGATGTTGAGCCAGCTCGACAATCATCCTTCCAACCTACCAGGTATGGGGTGCGGCCATCTTGAGTACTCAAGACAGGATCAACCATCCATTGAGGACAATCCCAACCAATCACATGAAGCAGAAGCATCACTCAACAGAGCCATGCCAGAATTCCAAAATTCACAAAATTAAGAGCTACAACTAAGATGTTTTTCTTTTATTCTCTATCTTTGGAGGTTATTTGTTATATAGTAACAATAAAATAAAGATACCACATTTTAAAAAATTAGTTTTCTCATTTTCATTTTATATGCACAAGTATTTTGCCTGCATGTATGTATGTGTACCATATGAATGCCTAGTACCTGCAGAGGCCAGAAAAGTATGTTGCATCCTTTGGAACTGGAGTTACACATGGTTGTCAGCCTCCATGTGGGTGCTGGGAATTGAACCTGGGTCCTCTAAAAGAGCAGACAGTACTTATAACCACCATATCATCCCTCCGGTCCCTCTGCAGATTTCTTCAGATTGTACTTGTGTTGCTATAATAAGAGTCAGTACTGAAAGGGATCTGACATTTAATGAGTCAACTTTTATATTAAAGGACAGGAAATGTAATTTATGTTGTACAGTGTTGTCTACACATCCCAGAGGAAGGGAAATATGGTAAAACAAAATCTCATCATTTACGTTGTTGGTTCTGATTTTATTGGACAGCCGTCTGGTTCTGTTCATAACACAAACAAGAGAGGGCCTCCAGCTTCCCTGAACTCTGCTAGACAATCCAATTGCCACAGACAGTGTTAATAAACACTGTCACCCTAGTGGAATAAAATTCAGCTTTGGATTTAAACTGAGCGAGTCCTGACAGCATTTGGTTTGGACCTGTTTCCACAGTCTATGCTTCCAGAGCCAAAACTAAGATGATTTTTTTTTTCCTGGTTCATCTCTTGGGAGTATATTTTAAGACTAAGCTTGTGGGTTTCTTTTAGGTTTCCTAATGAAACCTTTCGGCTTGTCAGTCACATGCCTGGCCCCGGCTTTTGCCATCACTTTGGATTAAAACCACAGGACCTTACAAGCACCCCCGCTGGGATTAGGGATTTTTTGTTTTGTTTTGCTTTGCTTTGGTTTCTCAACAAAGCAGTTTGGACAAATCTGTAAAGATTTTTTTTACAGACTCAGCAGATATCTGTGTGAAACGCAGCATCTTCTTTGGCTGTGTCGGCTTTGGTGGGTTTGGATGGGCCCAGTGTTTAAAAATGGAATTCAAAGCATGAGACCACACGAGCCAAAAGGATTTTCCAAAATGAGTTTAACTAAACTGAAATTGCTGGGATTTGAAGCCTCTCTGTACAGACAAGTAAATGCAACCCTTTCAGCTCAACCTTCGGCTTGCCGTCAAACGGAGCCGTCTGTGGCATCCTGAACTGATCAGACCTGATCAGACCCTGCCCTTTAGAGCCGAGCTGCGGCCTCACTGGATGCTCATCAGGGGCAGACGTGTATTCTCAAAAAATGCAGCAATCCTAATCCGGCAAGGAATCCATCCCACTTAGTTTTATTTTGTTCAGCAGGTTAACGGTGTGGTATTCATGGAGGGATAACTTGGAGACAAATGTCCTCCTCCTGGAAGCCGGAACGTCCCTGATGACGGCCCAGAACATCCCTGATGACCGGCCAGTCCGTGGCAGGTTGGAGTCAATATCTCTTAAGATTGAGCACAGAGACAGGTTCCCAGGCAGCGCCTTCAGCATCAGGAGTTCTGGGTAGAAGCCCAGGAACCTTTATTTTTAATGAGTTTCTCAGATGATAGCACACATCCAAGTTTAGGAAACACTTTGATGTTTAAAAATATGACACTTCTACTTGTGGGGGAGCTGGAGAGTGGGCACCGGCTGGGTCTTTTCTCCCATCAGGAGTCCCTGAAATGAAAGGCAGGATGATTCACGGACCACAGAGGCCAGGCAGCTCAGGGTGGTGACCATGAGCAGGGATCACATGAGTGGAACCCACGAAGACCCTCCGTGCAGCCTGGAGGCTGCCCAGGGAAGGGACCTGTGGTGATCTCTGGGGTTCAGGGGCTAAAAGGGCAGAGGAAATGCCCAGTGGATCAAGATGGATGACAACCGTAGGGCAGGTGCCAAATAGGGTGATCGGGCCACAATCCATGTGTGGCAAAATCAGTTTATAAAGACAGATCACAAGAAAGTTTTATGCTTTTAAAAGTTTCATAGACAACTCAGTGCATGAGAAAGTCCTGACTGCAGAACTCAGGACTCATCTTCCTCCCAGGGAGATGTCAGGCAACAGCGCAGAGGGTGAGAGATGATGTCGGTGCTACTAGGGACTAAGCAAAACGAAGAGTGGGATTTCTCGGTTCTTTGTTTTGAAAAACAGGCACCTGCATCTTATGATATGCAGGATGTTCTGTAAAGACCACAGTGCATGTCTGTGGTGTTTTACTCTCTCTGAGAACTGGAAATAGGCCTGACAACCTAGGATTACGTATAGGGAGATGTTTTCTCTCCATATTTATTGTTTATTTGTGGTTACTAGGGATTGAGTTCAAGCCTTGAACTTGATGAGCCTCACCTATCAGGAATTACAGTTCCAATTGCTATATGCATTTTTATGCTTAAAAGCCTTATAATGTTCATGCATTTTCTTTTTAATAAAAAAGCTAGTTAAAATATAATATTAAAATAAATGAATCACCTTAAGGGTCGCTTTAAATATTTAATCAAATTTTATTTGATTTTCACAAACTTATAGCACTTTAGGGAAAAGTCTACAGTGGGAAGCAATTGTTATAATATACACTCATGCAATAGCTTATTCCGTATGTCATTCACAATTTAGTTTTATCTTTTATCCATCCAGCATAGAACACTACACAAAACAGCAGCAAACTGCATTATTATTGTGTTTCAACTTGCTTGAAGCATAGGGTATTCTCTTGTTCATCTCCAAAATATGAATTTAAATGCTTTTCATTTGGGGGAGGGTCTGGCCTGGTCCCACACCACACCTTCATCAATTATCAGTGTGCACACACATCCCTGAAGCCATTGAATGTTACTAAGTTATTCTGTTGGAGACTTCCAATGGTCAACTTGTAAGACGCAGTTGTTCACCTCATAATGATGTTCCTGTCAACAGTGGCTTGCATCCGTACACAACAGTGGTCCCATAAGATTACAATGAAGCCAACAGGGACATATCACTTAAGTGATACCACCTTAGTGATGCCAGTTGTAAGTTTTCATACACAAAGTATGACTCATTGAACAATGCATTAAGGCAGAGCCTTTGCAGCAAGGAAGGCCTAAGCAAACCTACCTGCTGATTGTTCTGCTGTTACATAACATGTGAGGTTGCCTACAAAGCACGATACACGATACTTAATAACAGCCAACAACCGTTACCACCTGAGTATTTGCTATATTATACTTCTTTTGTTATTCTAGAGTATGTTCCTTCTACTCAGAAATAGTTTATATTTAAAACACCCTGTTGTGTTCTACAGCCCCGTACATCTTGTACGCCACCACAGCTCTTGATAACACCATTTTCTTTTGTGCTTGATGTAATGTCACGTTGATTGCTCATCACCACATCTCTTAAGAGTAATAGGCTGCAGCACACATCCCCATGCACAGATCGCTCAGCCTGGGTGTGTTCAGGGTATTCCACCCAGGCTTGTCTTAGTACGCAATGTTTGCACAAGAACAAAATTGTCTAGTGGTGCATTGCTATGAAAATCCCCAGCATTCGGTGATGCGTGACTCTGTTTTGAAGGTGCTTGTTTTCTCTATCTGTAGGTATGAGACTAAGTAAAGCTAAGGAGATGCTTATGGCATGGGGCACATGTCCTTTACCCAGGCTGTCAGCAGCACCCCTACTGTAAAAAGCACTGAGATTGTGTTCAGACCTGAAGGGAGCCTGGATCACCCTTGCTGCTGGGCTGTTTGTTGTTGGGGCTGGGGGAGCAAGTTCTCTGAATTATCTAGAATGTTTCTGGTGCAGACAACAGCTTTAAAGGGGAAGTGATCCCAGAGAATAGATTTAACCAAAGAACCAAAGCCAAAGAGCATGTCCGCGGGATACCAAAGAAGCCATTTCCACACGTCCACACTACTAGAAGCCACAGTGCTTTCTCTGCGCATGCATTTCCATTTGCACAGATTTCTTTTGTCAACTTGACAGGAACCAGAGTCAACTGAGAAGATAGAACTTCAGTGGAAAATTTACCTCTATTAGATCGGCCTATAGGCGTGTCTCTGGGGCTCTTTCTTTATTAAATAATTATTGTGGAGGACCCATCATACTTCTGGGCAGGTGATCCTGGCTTGTATAATAAAGCAAGGTGAGCAAGCTAGTAAACAGTGTTCATCCGTCTTCCCCCTCCATCTCGGCTTCAGCTCCTCCCTCCACGGTCCTGCCTTAGTGTCCCTCAAAGATGGGCTGTAAGCTGTAAGCCAAATAAACCTCTTTCTTCTCATCAAGTTGTGTTTGGTTATAGTCCTTATCACAGAAACAGAAACTTAACTAGGACACTACTCCTGGACAAAATGGCAAGTTCCTTGTCTTCTAAGTTCTTCCTTAAAAAGAGGAGAAAAATATCGGGATGTATGTATTAGTTTGCATCAGTACACAAGAAACTAGCTACGCGCATACCCACAGCCATAAATAGGTAGATGAAGACCGACTTCTTGACACATATTCTTTTCTATTGTTCTAATATTGCACCATGTAAATGCAACCACCTACCCTTAGAATGCTATTTAAAATATTTCCAAGGGTTTGTCTCATTCGACTCAGATCTTTACATAACAAGTCTGGGCCAGGATTGAATGGATGGAGGCAGAGTCACAGAAACTGAGTCAAAACTGGAGGAAGCCAGACTCCAACCCTCACCTGGCTCTCCCAGTCATCAACTGAGAGAAAAGAGATCTCTAGAAATGGCTCGAGTTCCTCCCCACCACCATTTTCCATGGCTCGTGTCAGATAAACCTATATGTTCTTAGAAAATTTCAATAAATAAAGCAGAGTTAGACCTCTTGCACATTTTTCCTTTGGGAAATATTTGGGCGCCTCCTTAGAGGTGGGCTGAGAAGCCAGAAGTAGAGGCTGCAGCGGGTGGATCAGTGGTCGTTCGCGTTGGGGACCTAAGTTCAGTTCTCAGCACTCACGCGATAGTTCAGAACCATTGCTAACTCCAGTTCCAAGGGGTCCTCACACCCTCTTCTGACTCGGCAGGCACCAGGTACACACACAGTGAAGTGCAGGGGACCACTTATACGCATAAAATACACCTTTAAACTGCCTTTTTAAAAGAAAGAAAACAGAGTCAATCTGAGGACCCTGGAAAAACTGTGCATATCTGTGCATGTGTGTGTGTGTGTGTGTGTGTGTGTGTAGGGACAGAGGAGTCTAAAGGACAACATACAGAGGATTGGATATTTTCCAGTGTAAACATCACAGGTGTCATTTTTTTTTTTTAATTTTCTTTTTTTTTTATTCGATATAATTTATTTACATTTCAAATGATTTCCCCTTTTCTAGCCCCCCCCCCACTCCCCGAAAGTCCCGTAAACCCCCTTCTCTTCCCCTGTCCTCCCTCCCACCCCCTTCCCAGTTCCCCGTTCTGGTTTTGCCAAATACTGTTTCACTGAGTCTTTCCAGAACCAGGGACCACTCCTGCTTTCTTCTTGTATCTCATTTGATGTGTGGATTATGTTTTGGGTATTCCAGCTTTCTAGGTTAATAACCACTTATTAGTGAGTGCATACCATGATTCACCTTTTGAGTCTGGGTTACCTCACTTAGTATGATGTTCTCTAGCTCCATCCATTTGCCTAAGAATTTCATGAATTCATTGTTTCTAATGGCTGAATAGTACTCCATTGTGTAGATATACCACATTTTTTGTATCCACTCTTCTGTTGAGGGATACCTGGGTTCTTTCCAGCATCTGGCAATTGTAAATAGGGCTGCTATGAACATAGTAGAGCATGTATCCTTATTACATGGTGGGGAATCCTCTGGGTATATGCCCAGGAGTGGTATAGCAGGATCTTCTGGAAGTGAGGTGCCCAGTTTTCGGAGGAACCGCCAGACTGCTTTCCAGAGTGGTTGTACCAATTTGCAACCCCACCAGCAGTGGAGGAGTGTTCCTCTTTCTCCGCACCCTCTCCAACACCTGCTGTCTCCTGAATTTTTAATCTTAGCCATTCTGACTGGTGTAAGATGAAATCTTAGGGTTGTTTTGATTTGCATTTCCCTAATGACTAATGTTAGAAAGAGCAATTATCAAATTCATCTGGAACAACAAAAAACCCAGGATAGCTAAAACTATTCTCAGCAACAAAAGAAAATCTGGGGGAATCAGTATCCCTGACCTCAAGCAATACTACAGAGCAATAGTGTTAAAAACTGCATGGTATTGGTACAGTGACAGGCAGGAGGATCAATGGAACAGGATTGAAGATCCAGAAATGAACCCACACACCTATGGCCACTTGATCCTCGACAAAGAGGCTGAAAACATCCAATGGAAAAAAGATAGCCTTTTCAACAAATGGTGCTGGTTCAACTGGAGGTCAGCATGCAGAAGAATGCGAATTGATCCATCCCTTGTCTCCTTGTACTAAGCTCAAATCCAAATGGATCAAGGACCTCCACATAAAGCCAGACACTCTGAAGCTAATAGAAAAGAAACTGGGGAAGACCCTTGAGGACATCGGTACAGGGAGAAAGTTTCTGAACAGAACACCAATAGCGTATGCTCTAAGAGCAAGAATTGACAAATGGGACCTCATAAGGTTACAGAGTTTCTGTAAGGCAAAGGACACCATCAAGAGGACAGATCGGCAACCAACAAATTGGGAAAAGATCTTCACCAATCCTACATCAGATAGAGGGCTAATATCCAATATATATAAAGAACTCAAGAAGTTAGACTCCAGAAAACCGAACAACCCTATTAAAAAATGGGGTACAGAGTTAAACAAAGAATTCTCACCTGAAGAACTTCGGATGGCGGAGAAGCATCTTAAAAAATGCTCAACTTCATTAGTCATTAGGGAAATGCAAACCAAAACAACCCTGAGATTTCATCTTACACCAGTGTCATTTTTTTAAAAGCAGCTTTTCCCCGTGAAATATTGCTGACTGTATTTAGAAGTTGATAGTATAATTCAAGCTCCTCTGGGCATTGTGGGTAAACTATGATTTTCTTGGTTGAAATGCCTCCTCCCCACCCCAGAATAGTAGAAAGACTGGATAATTTAATATTGGACACTTTCCCTTTGGGGGGGGGGATGATTTAAGCACTGCCACATGTCTTCTTATTTTGTCCTTGTCTCTCAGGAATGACTGGGCCTTGACAATGTAGGAACAAAACAAACACAAAGAGACATACTTGAGGCGTGTGTGTGTGTGTGTGTGTGTGTGTGTGTGTGTGTGTGTTTAAAATCACTCTGGTGATTCCCCAGTCACTGGGCCATGGTAATTATCCAGGAAGGTGTTTGAAGATATGCTCCGTTGAAAGAGTGATAACAACCCTCAGAAACTGCCTAATCCCCAGGAACGAAAACCAGTCTGATGGTGGCTGCACCTGATGGAAACAAATAATCACCGAAATTAGAGGCACGGAAGAGCGCCCTAGGGGTGCTTGCTGGCAGCTGGCAGCGTAGGGAGAGCTGGGGTCCTGGCAGCAGCCCCGCCCTAAGGCACTCATGGAGAGTTGATGTCTTTCTCTGGGTTGCAATGCCCACAGCTTCCCACAATCCAAGAGCCTGAATCCTGGACTCCTGGGGAACCTGGAAATCGGAGTCGCTTGTTTTTATTTATTTATTTTTCCACTTCTTTTACCTTTTCCCTGCACAGGAGGAGAGGTGCAGCTGACTTTATTTACATCAAACAGCTGTGGAGGTTAAAGTTAACTCATTGTCGAGCCTTATAATTTACTTGAAAAGTGCATCGACTCTTGAAGCACGCTTGCTTCCAAAATCCTCCAGCAAGGCGCGTCATTCAGGGAGCCTCTTGCGGCAGAAAGTCAATTAAATTATATACATTATCAAGACGTTTAGATCGGAGATACTAAGAAAAAACATGCCGCCTCCCCCCCCACACACACACCTCACACACACACACTCTGACATCCTCTCCGGTCACGAAGGGCTACTGAGGACTAAGGTGTGGCGACCGTGACACCCCGTGACCTGGAGGCCGGTTCAGAACAGGTCATGCTGCTTCCTCTGAGTTCCCTTAGAGATGTTTGCTCTGGAGGAGGCTTGGTCGGCTCCTAAGAAGCCTGCCCAGAGGCAGTGACACCCAGAGGCCCTCCCAGCCACCGCGACTCCCCCGGCCCCCTTCATAGCCCAACTCGGAGGGTCGGAAGGGCCATTGGAACCTTCAGATAGTGGCAATCTTCCTCCACAACTACCAGCACCTATGTCAAGACCCATATGACCATGTCCTTCCTGAATTCTTGCCCACAAAAGCATTTTAAAATATCAAAATGTTTGCTTTGGTTTCCTCCATGACGTTTTTTGGGAGAATCTGCTACATCATCGCACCGGCAGGCAAGAGCGTTTTCTCCTCTGACCTTCCGGTCCTTCCAGAGGTTTCCTTTCACTCTGGGCCCTTCAGGCCGCTCTAGTTTTTACGCCCCTCTCCTTGACTTTGTCTTTTCAGAGTCCACACGTGGGCCACAGACATACACACGCATGTCCTATTATGCCTGTCAGGGCATTCATATGCCTGCTTTGCTTTCTAGATCCCTTGAGCTGAGAAAACTTTGCCTTTAGAGGAAGCTTGGGGCGTGCCCACCGTCATGTGACTGAGCTGGAGTAATCCCAGGTCTTCCCACCCAGGCCAGGTTTCCTCCTCCTTCCCCCCCCCCCCGCCCCCCCCCCCCGCACGTAATTATTTTAATTTCCCACTGACCTCATTTAAAAAAAAAAAAAAATGGACCGAGCCTTTTTTACTCCAAAAGCTGTAAACTCAGGACTTGACCCTTAAGCAGAAGCCCCTGGCTGCAGCGCCTCTCTCGGGCCTCTAGGGGTGCCCAGAATACGCCTGGTGGCTGGCTGCTGCTCTTAAAGGGGTGATAGGGAAGATCTAGCCTACTCCCTGTCTTCTTCCCTCAAGGCTTGCATTCTGAAGGCAACGTGCTAATTATGGTCAGAGTACAGGCTGGGATTCCTGAACACACTGGGAAAATGCCAGCCTCACGCTTCTGTGGTGGACACCTCTTACCAAAAAAAAAAAAAAAAAAAAAAAAAAAACCCTAAAGTATTTTTAAATGACATATTGCATATTTTGGAACGGGGCTCAGAAAAGATGAGTGATTGGAAGAAAAGATTTGGAGTCTCCATTAGGACCGGGGCTGGCTGGCTAAATGTT